>NC_060280.1:88794286-89119605 GCF_021613505.1 Equus quagga | reverse complement strand
AAAAAAAGGAGGACTGGCAGTAGTTAGCTCAGGGCTAATCTTCCTCAGGAAAAAAAAAATTAAAAAGAAAGAAAGAAAGGTGAAAGACTATATTCAAACAACTTGACTAAGTGGTTCCAAATATATGTGAGTTACCAACTTCCAGAGAGACATCTAGTACACATGGTCCTCAGTGAATGGCAATTGATGTTACTGAGACTCTTTTTTTTAAAAAAAAGATTTTTATTATTTTTTTTAAAGATTAGCACCTGAGCTAATGTCTGTTACCAATCTTCTTCTTCTTCTTCTTCTTCCCAAAGCCCCTCAGTGCATAGTTATATGTTCTAGTTGTAGGTCTTTCTGGTTGTGCTATCTGGGGCACTGCCACAGCATGGCTTGATGAGCAGTGCCATGTCCATGCCCAGGGTCTGAACTGGCCAAACTTTGGGCCATCGAAGCAGAACACGTGAACTTAACCGTTTGGCCACAGGGTCGGCCCCACTGATACCCTTGATATAGAGCATACTGTTGTATTAGCTTTCAGTTTCACATTCAAGACACAGAGTCCTTTGGTCTGGACCTGAGCAGTCATGCTGCTGGTTTGTGTAGGAGGAGCTGAAGTGGGCCAGAGAATGCTGTTCTCTACATCAGCTTCCTGGTATACAATGCATTGGGTAGAGTGGCTGCTTGATTCAGCAAGTGTATTGCCTTGACAAATGAAGAGTCACATTCCTCAGGACTTCTCTCCTTCCCTGTGGAATGAAACCATTATACTTTTCTTGATGGGCACCGTGGCACACGATTCCCTTTTGTGGCTCCAGGTGAGACAGGACTCCTCTGTGACGTTTGATGGCAGTAATGTGTGTGTGAGTGAGATTTCTTGGGTGTGCAGGGATATTTGAGAATTTCAAGCAAGAATGGAATGACTTCCAGGCAGGTGAATGTTGAAATTAGGGTCATCTCTGGGTCCTCATGCCTTTTTTCTTTTTTCCTAGGTCTGCTTTCTAAGGACCCTTTCTGCCTTCCTGAGGAAAAGATAGAGGCAGAAAGGATGGTGACTGAGTATTTGACAAATTTTTCTCAGGTAATTAGAAGCTGTATCCTTCTACAAAATGAGATACTGCATCCACAAAATAGACAGCTTTCTTTCTAGATACACCTGTTCCAGGGCTTCTAAAAGAAATGAAGCCACTCAAGGACTGAGTCCCTGCTGAATTCTCTCCCAGAATGGAGCCTCTCGTATTGTTTCCTGTGAATAATCTCAGTATTTTGATAATTACCATCTACTGTTGTCTCTTATGATGGCAACTGCATATTTTTTCGTTTTGCTGCCTGCTCTCATGGTAACAAAGATAAAAGTATGCATTTATCAAAGAATTTAATCATTCACCAGCTTCTTCAGCTCCTTAGGACTCTGCTGCCAGAGGGAAATAAGATGGAGAAGAGCTGTCCGTCTAGTTGTGGTCAAATAAGTTCATGTGTCATAGGTTCCATTAAAGCCATAACTGGAAGATATCAACCATGAGTGAGTGTAGATCAAGCTTCATCGCACCTTGGGGGATATGATAAGAGACCTAGACACCCTCTGTTGTCGTTGGGTCTCCCATCTTCATTCCCCAGTGAACACTGCTGGAGATGTTACTTTACTGAAGCCAGCTTGTGTGTGATGATTTAGGCCTCAGTTACCTTTGCTGATGTGGCTGTGCGCTTCACCCAAGAGGAGTGGACTTTACTGGACCCAACTCAGAGAAATCTATACAGAGATGTGATGCTAGAAACCTACAAGAACCTGACCACAGTAGGTAAGGCTGCCATCCTTCCTGTAGCCTCTTATGGGAAAGATATATTCCCAGTTCCAGTATTGGAAATGTGAAATCTGCTCATGGAACTTAACGGACATGAATCTCTACACTAATGGGTGAACTGAACCATAGAACTGTGGTTCTAGGACTAACACCATCCCCATCACTCTGTTAGAAATGTGCATTCTCAGACCCACCTTCAACATAGTGAATGAAACTGGCATTAAGCCCAGTCATTTCTGTTTTAACAAAAACAGTGGATGTGATCCTGTTGGACAACACAGTTTAACAACCACTGGTGTAGTGGTTTCTCCACGAGAATGAACATTTCTTTTTGCATTTACTTTATTTCTTGCTTCAGTATAAGTCTTAATAGTTTGTAATATATTTATATATATATAAATATATACATTTGAACATGGGTTTCAGGGGCCAGAGACAACCAGTCTCTTTGAAACACAGAAAGAGCATATTTGCATTTTGTTCTCTTTTGAAATTATTTTACTTCATTCATTAGAAATCTAGAAGTTGCTTCTTGTGAACGTTTGTCATCTGTTTTAGAGGCCTTTCCCATTAAGATCTCTTTTCCTGTGAACAGAGTATCAGTTGTTCAGACCCAATGTGATATGTTGGTTGGAACAAGAAGAAGAGTTGGGGACAGTGGAGACTGGAGTCTTCCAAGGTGAGTCATCGTGAAGAACTTCGCTGGTCAATGAAAATTTCACGATGTTTGGAATGACAATGAGGAAACTTTAAGACGTGCTTTCTCTTGAAGGCTGAGGTCAGTGTTCTCTGATGCTTTGGGATATCATGAGCTTCTCATACATTCTTACTTTACATTCGGTCAAAGTTTCCTATGATCTCAGAAAAAAACCTTGTCCTGTTTGTTTTTTAAGTTAATCACTTGGTATATGCTCTTTGTCCAGAACTTTCCTACTTTCTTTGCCTGATGATATTCTGTCTCTTTTCCCCATCATATTTAACTTCCATAGAATTCTTCTAATTGATTGCTGAATCTTTGAGTACACATCCTTATTCCAAAATTTTGACAAAGCCAAACTCCTCAAATCTGTCTTATCTTTTATTTAGTATGTTTAACTTAGAAATAATATAAATGAGCCTACTGTTCTTAATCCCTTTAATGTACATTTCTGTCTGTAAATTCCTACATATTTTCTCCTTGTTTATTTTAGAATGGGATATTCAACTTAAAACCAAAGACTCAGCAATTCAGCAGGGTATATTTTGGGGAAAAGCATCCAATAGTATAGAAATGGTAAGTTTTAAAAGACATATTTATTTTCCACGTTTAGAAAAGGTTGGGATTTTCATTAGATAGAACACGAGAGCAAGTGATAGATATTTGAGATGAGTGGCATTGGCCCAAGAGAGAGCAATGACTCTGGAGAGGTATTGTGAATATGGTGAATTTGGGAATATTTTAAACCTAACTTGAAAGTTGTTGCTTCAGAATTCCAAGAATGACTCATTCCCACTTATGTAATTTGCCATTGAGTTTTCTAACAATTCCATGAAACCGTACAGGAATCTTAGGATTTGAGTAGATGGCATATCATTCTGGCAGAGAGATTCCATCCTTAAACTTGAAAGAAAGGAACACAGTAGGAAGTGTATGAGTGTAATGATAACGATGGAAATCATCATCATCATAATGATGCTTCTGCTTTGAGATGGGTAGGATAAATTATTGAGTTTGAGAAATCTTTGAATTATCATTCTTTTATTCATCAACAGGAAAGAATCCACAGTGGGTGGGAACTCTATGATTGTGAGCAATGTGGGAAAGTCTTCAGTGAACATTCATGTCTTGAGACCCAGAGGAGAACTCAGAATGGAGGGAACGCTCATGAGGATAATCAGCATGAAAAACGCTTCCTTGGTCTACACAGGAAAACCTCTACTGGAGAGAAATTTTCTAGGTTTAGTCAGTGGGGAAAAGCCATCAGCCTGAGTTCAGATGTTACGTACTCAAAAACTAGCATGCAAGAGGAAGCATTCAAATGCAGTCATGGCAGGAAAGCCTTTGTGAATCAGTCTTACATTCAGGCCCAAACGAGAACTCACAATGGAGGAAAACTGTGTGAATGGAAGGAATATGGGAGATCTTTTATTCACTCCACAAGCCTTGCTGTGCGTGTACAAACTCAAACTGGTAACAGCCATTACGAATGTAAGGAATGGGGGAAATCTTCTGAAGGGATCTCATACTTTCATTCTCTCATTGAAATTCACACTGGAATAAAACCATTTATCTGTAAGGAATGTGGGAAAAGCTTTAAGCGTTCTGTGCTTGTTAATGCTCACTTGGGAAGTTACACTGTTGAGAAACCTTATGAATTTAAGGAATATGGGAAAGCTTTCACTCAATCCTCAGGCCTTGTTCACCACAAAAAAACTCCCTCTGAAGAAAGGCGTTTTAAATGTGCCACGTGTGGGAAAGCCTTTCCTTCTTCCACAAGTCTCCATTACCATTTGAGAACTCACAGTGGAGAGAAGCCTTTTGAGTGTAATCTATGTGAAAAAAGGTTTGCAAGTTCTTCACAATTAATCTTTCACAAACGAACTCACACTGGAGAGAAACCCTATCAGTGTGAGGAATGTGGGAAAGCCTTCAGTCGATCCTCAAGCCTTATTGTCCATAGAAAAACTCACAGTGGAGAGAACACTGTTGAGTGTAGTATATGTGAAAAAAGATTTACAAGTCCTTCATCCTTAATTGTTCACAAGCGGACTCACACTGGAGAGAAACCATTTGAATGTAAGGTATGTGGGAAAGCTTTTGCTGTTTCTTCAACTCTTCGTTACCATTTGAGAACTCACAGTGGAGAAAAGCCTTTTAAATGTGATACATGTGGGAAAGCCTATGCTGATTTCAGAAGTCTCCGTTACCATTTGACAACTCACAGTGGACAGAAGCCTTTTGTGTGTAGTATATGTGAAAAAAGATTTACAAGTCCTTCATCCTTAATCATTCACAAGCGAACTCACACTGGAGAGAAACCCTATGAATGTGAGAAATGTGGGCAAGCCTTTGGTACTTCCTCAGCTCTTCATTACCATCTGAGAGCTCACTGTGGAGAGAATCTTTTTGAGTGTAATCTATCTGAAAAAAGGTTTGCAACTTCTTCACAATTAATCTTTCACAAGCGAACTCACACTGGACAGAAACCCTATCAATGTGAGGAATGTGGGAAAGCCTTGGCTAGTTGCTCATCTTTTAGTTACCATCTGAGAACTCACAGTGGAGAAAAGCCTTTTGAGTGTAATCTATGTGAAAAAAGGTTTGCAGGTTCTTCACAATTAGCCTTTCACAGGCGAACTCACACTGGAGAGAAACCCTATCAATGTGAGGCATGTGGGAAAGCCTTGGCTACTGCCTCAGCTCTTAGTTACCATCTGAGAACTCACAGTGGAGAGAAGCCTTTTGAGTGTAATCTATGTGAAAAAAGGTTTGCAACTTCTTCACAATTAATCTCTCACAAACGAATTCACACAGGAGAGAAACCCTATGAATGTGAGGAATGTGGGAAAGCCTTCAGTCGATCCTCAAACCTTATTGTCCATAGAAAAACTCACAGTGGAGAGAACACTGTTGAGTGTAGTATATGTGAAAAAAGATTTACAAGATCTTCATCCTTAACCGCTCACAAGCGAACTCACACTGGAGAGAAACCCTATCAATGTGAGGTATGTGGGAAAGCCTTGGCTACTTCCTCAGCTCTTAGTTACCATCTGAGAACTCACAGTGGAGAGAAGCCTTTTGAGTGTAATCTATGTGAAAAAAGGTTTGCAACTTCTTCACAATTAGTCTTGCACAAGCGAACTCACACTGGAGAGAAACCCTTTGAATGTAAGGTATGTGGGAAAGCTTTTGCTGTTTCCTCAACTCTTCGTTACCATTTGAGAACTCACAGTGGAGAAAAGCCTTTTAAATGTGACACGTGTGGGAAAGCCTATGCTGATTCCAGAAGTCTCCGTTACCATTTGACAACTCACAGTGGACAGAAGCCTTTTGTTTGTAGTATATGTGAAAAAAGATTTACAAGTCCTTCATCCTTAATTGTTCACAAGCGAACTCACACTGGAGAGAAATAATGTGGGAAAGCCTTCCCTCAATCCTCACGCTTTATTGCCCACATAAAAACTCAGGCTGGAGAGAAGCCTGTTAAATGTGACACACATGGGAAAGCCTTTTATACTTCCTCACATCTTAATAAACCTGTTAGAACTCACACTACATAGAAGCCTATTGAGAGTAATATATGTTGGAAAAATTGGCCATTTCTTCATACAATATAGTTTACAATCTCTCACTGGAGAGAAACCTTATAAATCAAAGGAATATGGGAAAGACTTCAATTTTCCCACTTCCTTTCAGTCATTAAAGAACTCACCTGGAGAGAAGTCCTATCCATGTAAGGAATGTGGTGAAGCCCTCGGTAGTCCTGATTCACTTCAAAGACATGAAAGGACCACACCGCAGAGATGGTTTCGAATGTAAGGAATGAGGGAGAGCCATCAGAATCTCCTCACAGCCCAGCCTGTGAGAACTCTCAGTGATGCCATCCTATTAAGAAACATGGAAAGCCCTTCCCTATATTTTTTCAGTGAAATATACATTTATTGTATATATGAGATCTTGCAGTGGAGAGAAAACCAAGTGAAGTAAGATGTGGGAAAACTGTTCTGGTCATGTTCACTTGTGATCTCACTGTGGAGAAAAACTTTATGAATGTAAAAAAATGTACAGTTGTCATCATTTTCCATTAGATTATTTCTCATCTGTAATAAATATGGGGTTATTCACAGTCAAGAGATTGTGGGAATATAAGAAATATAGGAAGTGCTACCCTGAGTGTGAATCTTGGAGTCTTCTGAGAGGCACACCATTCTGGGTGGTTTGATTGATCTGTTTTAAGCTATTGTGGTTAGTCCCTGAGCATTCCTGTGCCCGAGGTGTTCTTTCCAATGATAGGGCAGTCTAGTTGCTACAATTTCCACACTGCTGCCTGGTTAAAAGTGGGTCAACAGAATTCAGTTAATCCTCTTATAAGTACCTTGATCATCTTGTTGGGTTGACATGGACTTACGTTGTGGAGATTGTGACTGTGTAGAGTGCTCACCAAACTCGTTCACAGTGAGTCACACCAACCAACATGGTTAAAATACATCGTAAATTTTGTAAAATTACCTTTTTCCTCTCACAGCTGGTCCTTTCAGATAAAAAGTCAGTTTCAAGCATAGGATGAGTGGAGAAAAAGAGAGATTACACCTATAATGGGTGACACCCTGATTTTGTGACCTTTGTGGGTGAACAACAACCCTACCTGGGGATGATCTTTAACCTCAAGCCCATACAGGATGATGGTGAGAATCATGAGTGTTCTCTTTCAACCATACCCAACACCACAGCCTGGGAAAACAATGATATTTGTCTGAGTCAAGCAACAGCTGTTGGAGGTGGTATGACCTGCATCTGTGTTTGTCGTTCTATCCATGGGTGGTGAAAATTGAAAAACTCACGTGAATGTAGCTGGTCCTGATAATCTGGTGTGCTTGATGCCCTCACTGGCAGTTCCTGAATGTGACCCTTGAGTGTGGACACAGACCAACACAATGTGTTTTCAGCTTCAGTGATACAAAATCACATATTTCAGATGCTGAAGCAGCCTTGGCTTACATCCAATATCGCCATCAGGTGTGCAGGTGTTTTTTTTTTTAAGATTTTTTTTTTCCTTTTTCTCCCCAAAGCCCCCCGGTACATAGTTGTATATTCTTCATTGTCCTTCAGAGTCCTTCTAGCTGTGGCATGTGGGGCACTGCCTCAGCGTGGTTTGATGAGCAGTGCCACGTCTGGCCCAGGATTCAAACGAACGAAACACTGGGCTGCCTGCAGTGGAGCGTGCCAACTTAACCACTCGGCCACAGGGTCAGCCCCTGTGCAGGTGTTTAATGTCACTTTCTTAAGGCTTAATGAAAACACTCTGGGGCCGGCCCCATGGCCGAGTGGTTAAGTTCGTGTGCTGTGCTGCGGCAGCCCAGGGTTTCCCTTGTTTGGATCCTGGGCGCAGACATGGCACCACTTGTCAGGCCACATTGAGGCAGCATCCCACATGTCACAACTAGAAGGACCCACAACTAAGATAGACAACTATGTACCAGGGGGTTTTTGGGGAGATAAAACAGGAAGAAAAAAAAAAAAAACAACCTCTATGATAATCTAAGTCAAGCTTAACAATAAATTCAGATCAAGAATTCTCTGTGCATATTAATGTTACATTTGTGTGGAGGAGTATGTCATTTTGTGATTCACTCTGGGGTATATGTATTGTAATTTATCCAATATGTTGCCTCTTTTATTGTGGGCAACAGCACTGATGATCAGCAGAGTAATCTTAACCTTTTGTGGGCAGTGTAAGCCCATCAGTTGGCCTTAGATGATATCCTAATTGTCTGAAAGAAGACCTATGGGTCCTGTCAGAATGTGTCACTGTTGCCTGAGCCTAAGAGCTTATGGGTGGTGTTTGAGGTCACACCTGCAGATTGGCCTCATTCTGCTGCTGGAACTCCTAGTGACAGCATCCTCAATAAGTGCTGTACAAGAGAAATGGAGCAGATTTGGTCCCAGCTTCCGTTTGTCAATGCTGACAAAGTGGCATATTCATGTGAAAAATCTCCAAAAGCCAAGATGATGTGAGTCATATATGCTGCAACACAGTGAACCTTTAAAAATATCTTAGGTGAAAAGAAACTATTGATAGAAGATTGTATGATTTCATTTACATGAAATGTAATGAAGTATGAATCTATTGAGACAGGAGATTTGAGTTCATCTGTATGTTAAGAGAGAAGGGAAATTAGTGTTTTGACACCCAAGGCTGCTTTTGAAGTGATGAAAACATTCTAAAGTTATAACTTTACACAAGTCTGTTCATTTTCTAAACAACATTGAATTGTATAGATAGAAATGGATGAATTGTACAGTATGTGAATTATATCAGTAAAGCTGTTTCAAGAACCAAATGAGAAAATTATGATAGTGCCTACAGCATTGGAAAGTTATGAGCATAATAAATTTCATGTCTGTGAGGCATCTAGCATGGTAAGATGCAGCAAACAGTAGCTTCCAGTTTTCTTTACCACTACATATGACAACAATTTAAAACTATTAAAATCAAAGGCTATGACATGGGCATAATAAATATATTACTGTAGAGAAGAGTCTTGGTACTAGTACAGGTACATATATCAATTTAGTGTTTAATAAACGTGGGATTTCAAATCCATACGGCAAAGGTATTTCATCAATAAGTACTCCTGCGACAGTTGGCCTCTTGGAGGAATAAAGTTGGGTCTGCTACGTCATACCCCGATCAAAATAGATTGGATGATGATTAAACATTTAAATGTCTTTAGAAGTTGTAAATTTAAGAAAATTATGAAATCTGCATATAATATAATGTTTCAGACACGTTTTAAGGCAAGACAAGAAATCCAGGGTTTATTTTAAAAAATAGACTCCTTTGGCTACGTAGACATTTAATATTTTGTACAGCAACGGATGAAACATTAAAATAGCAAAATAGTTATCAATTCAATAGATTCATAAAATACATATGATAATGTAAACAATCAATTATTGATAAAATGTGTTAGTAAATCTGGATTTAAAAAGACCTTTATTAATGTCGCTATGGCCACCCACTGAAAGCCACAGCAAACATGGTTATGAGAGAAACTTTAGAACCATTCGTAAGTGAAGCATTTCTGGTAATGGTGCTATTTCACAACATAATATGGGATGTCCTGTCCCATATGGGAAAATTGGAAAGATCAAAACAGTTATTTGAAGAAGAAAAAAAAGATTTATAGTCATTACATTAAAAATGCAAAACAATAGCGTTTACCATGGTGTCCAACATTCATAAAAAGAAACAGAGAAACAAGACCAAATGATGGGGTTGACAGAATGGAGGAAATAGGTTATTTCGTGGATAGGCTGGCAGATCGTTATGGGAGAACCGTTCTAAGGGCTCTGGGAAGGTGAGGTGAAGCAGGTAAAAAAAGCTTTTGCTGAACAATCCCATATCCAACCACCACCCAGCTGCGGGCCCCACCCTCCACCTGAAGCTCACCTGAAGACTTGGAAGCAACCCAAGTGCCCATCAACAGATGAATAAAGGAGATTTGATATGGAAAACTAGTCAGCCATAAAAAGGCCAAAATTGTGCCATTTCCCACAACACCGACGGCCCTTGAGAATACTATGCAAAGCGAAATAAACCAGAGAAAGACAAACACTGTATGATTTCACTGATATGTGGAAGATAAACACATGCATAAGAACACATTAGTGGTTCCCAGAGGGGAAGCGGGTAGGGAGGGTAAAACAGGTAAAGGGGCACATGTGTATGGTGATGATAACTAGATTTGGTGGCAAACATGATGCAGTCTATACAGAAACTGATATGTAATAATGTACACCTGAAATTTACACAATGATATAAGCCATATGACATCAGTAAGATAATTAAAATTATAAAAACTGGGTTGTTCAAGTTTTCTTAGGTTTGAGATTTTTCAAAAGCAGAATGTGGAAAAAAGTACACTTATTCCAAACACCCTGATGATGGTGAATTCAATTATTCTAGAACTCCTGTAATAAAGTCTCCATCCTTTTCTCCTGGAGGCCCCTGTTTGGAAGCTGTATGCAGATATGCAGGCCTAGGAAGTTTGAAGAGACAGGGAGTATTCTTGGCTTTAGTAGAAAGACTTGTCTACATACAATGTTTACATATAGGAATATGCACATCATAGACATCTAATAAAGTATCTTTCTACCTGAATGTAATGTGGCACAAATAAACGAAGGACATGCAAAGACAAAGTCAGGTTCCCAGATGAATCATTCTTTCGCATATAAATGTAAAAAGAGGCCCTCTTGAACCGACATTCCCCCGGCGCTCCCCAGAATGGGCCAGAATTGGCAGATCTGTGAGGATGGAAGGACGTGGGGGCCGAGTCATCGTCACTCCAATGGTGGAATTTCTTTTCCTTCTGGAGACAAGTCACAAAGGCTGCTTTGGAGGCTTTTGAAGAGGGAAGCTCAGTGGGTGAAAAGACCCTGTGCAGGGGCCCTCACAACATTTCTTGACTGAAACCTCTGGCGGGAGAACAAACACCCCAACGGGCTCTGTGATGTGGAGGTGCTGGGAGGCCCCAGCGCCCCAGCGGGAGCGAGCAGCACACGCCAGGGCTCAGTAAGTAGGCCCTTGGTCACCCGGACCAAACACACTGACTTTCCCTTCAGCCACCAGGCCCTTTGTCCTGGCCTCACCAAAGCCGGGCTGGGCAGGACCACCAGCAGGAAGAAAGTCTCCAGATACCAGGAGCAGCCAAGAGAAAAGTCCTGATCAACAAGTGATCACACTTCTGCTTCCTGCCTGGGGACGAAGGGGGCGGAGCTCTGAGGCTCACGCTGTCAGTCAAGAGACTGCTTCAGACTGAGAAATTATACTGAACCATCACATGAGTGAGGGCGGGCCTATGTTGATTCAGCGCTGGCGCTGGAGGCAGAAACAGCCTGAGACAAGGTGGAGGCTATTTGTTATTTCTTCTCTTGTTAATTATAGCCATTTTGATGGGTGTAAGGTGATATCTCATTGTATTTTTGATTTGCATTTCCCTAAAAGTTAGTGATGTTGACCATCTTTTCATGTACCTGTTGGTCAACTGTATATCTTTGGAAAAATGTCTGTTCACATCCTCTACCCATTTTTTGATTGGGTTATTTGGTGTTTTTGTTGTTGAGTTGTCTGTGTTCTTTATGTAGTTTGGAAATTAACCCCTTGTCAGATATATGATTTGCAAGTATTTTCTCCCAGTTGGTGGGTTGTCTTTTCATTTGGTTAATGGTTTCCTGTGCCTGTAGTACCTCTTTGGTCTGATGTAGTCCCGTTGGTTTATTTTCCCTTTTGTTTCCCTTGCCTGAGTAGACTTGCATTTGAAAAGATACTGCTAAGACCTATGTGAAAGAGTGTACTGCCTACATTTTGTTCAAGGATTTTTATGGTTTCAGGTCTTTCTTTCAAGTCTTTAATCCCTTTTGAGTAAATGTTGGTGTATGATATAAGATACTGATGTACTCTCATTCTGTTGCACTTGGCTGTCCAGTTTTCCAAACACCATTTATTGAAGAGACTTTCCTTTCTCCATTGTATGTTCTTGCTTCTTTTGTCAAAAATCAGCTGTCCATAGATGTGTGGGTTTATTTCTGGACTTTCAATTCTGTTCCATTGATCTGTATGTTTGTTTTTCTGCCAGTACTGTGCTATTTTGGTTTCTATAGAATTATAGTATATTTTGAAGTCAAGGATTGTGATACTCCCAGCTTTGTTCTTTTTTCTCAGGATTGCTTTGGCTACTTGGAGTATTTCATTGTTGCATATAAATTTGGGGATTCTTTGCTCTATTTCCATAAATAATGTAATTGGGATTCTGACTGGGTGAATTGCAATGAATTTGCAAATCTGATTGCAATGAATCTGTAGATTGCTTTAGGTAATATGGACATTTTAACTATGTTTATTCTTCCAATTCATGAGCATGGCATTTCTTTCCATTTCTTTATGCCTTCCTTGATTTCTTTCAATAAATACCTTTCAGTGTATAGGTGTTTCACCTCTTTGGCTAAATTTATTCCTGGATATTTTATTCTTTTTACTGCATTTTAAATAGGGTTTTCTTCTTCTTCTGATAGTTTGTTATTAGAGTATAAAAGTGCAACTGAGTTTTGTTATGTTGATGTTGTATCCTGCCACCTTGCTGTAGTTGTTGATTATTTCTAATCATTTGCTGGTGGATTGTTTAGGGTTTTCTATGTATATAATCATGTTATACACAGAGTTTTACTTCTTACTTTCCAATTTGGATACCTTTACTTCTTTGTCTTGCTTCATTGCTCTGGAGAAAACTACCAGTACTATGTTGAATAAGAGTGGTGAGAGTGGGTACCCTTGTCTTCTTCCTGTTTTCAGAGGAATGCCTTTCAGCTTTTCACCATTAAGTATGATGCAGGGGGCCAGACTTGTGGCCTAGTGGTTGGGTTCATGTGCTCCACTTCAGCAGCCCAGGGTTTTGCCTGTTGAGATCCTGGGCACGTATCTGGCACGACTTATCAAGCCATGCTGAGGCAGCATCCCACCTATCACAACTTGAAGGACTTACAACGAGAACATATAAGTATGTACTGGGAGGCTTTCAGGAGAAGAAGAAAAACAGAAGATTGGCAATAGATGTTAGCTCAGAGCCAATCTTTATGAAAAAGAAAAGTAACTGCTGGCTGTGGGTTTGTCATATATGTCTGATTATGTTAATGTAATTTCCTCCTATACCCGTTTTATTGAAGTTTTATCGTAAATGGATGATGTCAAATGCTTTCTCTGCATCTCTTGAGGTGATTATGTGATTTTTGTTCCTCATTTTGTTGATGTGGTGTTTCACATTGATTTATGCATGTTGAACCATCTCGGCATTGCTGGAATAAATCCCACTAGATCATGGTGTATGATCCTTTTAATGTATTGCAGTATTCGTTTTGCTCATATTTTGTTGAGGACTTTTGCATCTGTGTTCTTCAACGATATTGGCCTGTAGTTTTCCCTTTTTTGTATGGTCCTTGGCTGGTTTTGTTTTCAGGATAATGTTGGACTCCTAGAATGTGTTAGGAGGCATCCCATCCTTTTCAATGTTTTGGAATAGTTTGGGAAGGATAGGTATGAAATCTCCTATGAATGTTTGATAGAATTCACCGTAAAAGCCATCTGGCCCTGGACTTTTATTTTGAGGAGTTGTTTTAGATTACTCTTTCAATCTCTTTACTTGTGATGTGTCCATTCAGATTCTCTATTTCTTCTTGATTCGATTTTGGGAGGTCGTATGCTTCTTAGAGTTTCTGCTAGGTTGTCCAATTTGTTGCCATATTACTTTTCATAGCATTCTCTTAAACTCTGTTCTATGTCTGTGGCATCCCTTGTAATTTCTCTTCTTTCATTTCTAATTTTATTTCTTTGAGTGTTTTCTCTTTTTTTCTTAGTGAGTCTGGCTAATGGCTTGTCAATTTTGTTTATCTTCTCAGAGAACCAGCTTTTAGTTTCATTGATCCTTTCCATTGTGTTTTTAGTTTCTATTTCAGCTCTGATTTTTCCCCCTCCTTTTACTGACTTTGGGGTTTGTTCTTTTTCTTTCAGCTATAGTTAAAAATTACTTATTTGAGAGTTTTTTCTTGTTTGTTGAGGTAGGCTTGTTTTGCTACAAATTTCCCTCTTAGTACCACTTTTGCTGAATCCCTTGAGAGTTGGTATGTTGTCTTTTCATTTTCATTTGACTCCAGGTATTTTTTTTATTTCTCCTTTGATTTTTTTTCATTGATCCAATGGTTATTCAGTAGCATATTGTTTAGTCTCCACATATTTGTGATTTTCCTAGCTTTTTTCTTGTAGGTAATTTCTAGTTTCATAGGATTGTTGTTGGAAAAGTTGCTTTCGGTCTTCTTAAATTTATTGAGCCTTCCTTGTTTCCCAAACTATGGTCTATTTTTGAGAATGTTCCATGTGCACTTGAGAAGAATGTGTATTCAGCAGTTTCTGGATGAAATGTTCTCTCTCTATATATTAAGACCATCTTGTACAGTGTTTCATTTAAGGACACTGTTTCCTTGTTTACTTCGTGTCTGGATGATCTATCCCTTGAAAAAGTGTGGTGTTGAGGTCCCCTGCTATTATCATGTTGGTTTGAATATCTCTCTTTAGTTGTGTTAATAGTTGCTTTATATACTTTGGTGTTCCTGTAATAGATGTGTATATATTAGTGTTTGTCTTCTTAGTGGAATGTCCGTTCCATCATTTTATAATGCCCATCTTTATCTCTCATTATCTTTTTCATCTTGAAGTCTGCGCTGTCTGATATGTATATAGCTACACCTGCCTTTTTTTGCTTGCCATTTGTTTTGAGTATCATCTTCCATCCCTTCACTCTGAGCCTGTTTGTCTTTAGAGCTGAGATGTTTCCTGGAAGCAGCATACTGTTGGGTCTTGTTTTTTCATCCATCCAGCCACTCTGTGTCTTTTGATTGGTGAATTCAATCCATTTACGATTAGAGTGATTATTAATATATGAGGGCTTAATACTGTCGTTTTATCTCTGGTTTTCTGCTTGTTCTATATTTAGATTGTTTCTTTTCTCTTGTATTTCTGATGGCTATTTCAGTCTGGTGGTTTTCTGTGATGCTTCTCTTAGTTTTCTTTTTACTTTGTGACTGCTTTGATTTTTCGTTTTGTGGTTACCGTGAAGTTTGTATAAAAGATCTCATGGATGAGATTGTCCATTTTCTGATAGCCTCTTATCTCCATTGGCCTAAGTAGGTTCCATCCTTCCATGTTTTTGTTGTCACAAATTATTCTTTTTTGTGTTGTGAGTTGGTGCCTAAATTGAAGTTTTTATAATTATTTTTGATGCTTTCTTTCCCTTTATGTTTCTTGTTATAATTCTTTGCTAACAAATTTTGATAGAGAATTACAGTTTTCTGATTTTGTCTTTCTATTTATCTCCTTGTTCTGAATTTTGTGAACATTTGCCTTTTTGTTTAAGGTGGGAGGTCTCCCTTTATCATTTCTTGTAAGACAAGTCTGGTGGTGATGAACTGTCTCGTCTTCTGTTTATCTAGGAGAACTTTTTTTCTCCATCATATCTGAAGGATAATTTTGCTGGATTGAGTATTCTTGGATGACTGTTTTTGTGTTTTGCTATTATGAGCATATCATTCCATTCTCTCCTAGCCTGTAAGGTTTCTGCTGAGAAATCTGAAAGCCTGATGGGGGTTCCTTTGTATGTTATTTTCTACTCTCTTTTTCCCATTAATATTTTGTCTTTGTCATTGAGTCAAGGCACATTATTTAATACTATATGCCATGTATAAGGTCTTTCTCCATTGATGTAATTAGAAGTTCTGTTGGCTTCAGGACATGTATGTCCAGTTTCTTCCCCAGGTTTGAGAAGTTCTCAGCTATTTTTCACTTGAACAAAATCTCTGCTCCTTTCTCCTATCTTCTTCTCCTGGGATACCTATAATCCTTATGTTAGTCTTCCTCGTTGAGTTGATTTTTCTCAAATGTTTTCTTCACTGTTTTTTTAAATCTTAGTTTTCTTTCCTCCTACATGTGAAGCATTTTTAGATTTCTATCTTTGCGGTTGCTAATTCTCTCCGCCATAAGCCCTGCTCTATTTTTTTTATGCGTTCTACGTTATTTTTTATCTCATTAACTACGTTTTTAGTCTCGAACTTGTTTTTTAGGACCTCAGTCTCTTGTGAAGTATGGCTTCTGGTCATTAATTTTCTTCCTAAGTTCCTTGAACTGTCTGAGTTTGCTTGTAAGTCATTGAGTTTCTTTATGATAGCTATTTTAAATTCTCTGTCATTTAGATTGTAATATTCTGTGACTTCAGGTTTGGTTTCTGGAGATTTGTCATTTTCCTTCTGTTTTGCAGTGTGTTGCATTTCTTCATGGTGTTTGATGAATTGATCCTCTGCTAGCACATTTGTGGTGGTAATCACCTTTTCTTGTTTGAGTACAGCTTTGGTTACTTTGGTTCAGGTCACCTGGGTCTTGCATTCTTCCACTGGGTCTGTGCAGGCTCACATGCTGCTCTCCTATGCACCACCTACACTGCCGTTCCTGAGTTTCCTTGGGATGCTGGTTGCACTGCTGCCAGGTGCCCTGGCTTCCTGGGTGTCACTGTTCCTTACAGTGGCCTGGGGACCTCAGGATTTGTATACAGCCCCTGCTGGTGGTGGAGCTGGTGTTGTGGTTGCCACCACTGGGGGATGTCTCACCAGTTCTGCTGTGATTTCTGTTGCTTCTGGTGGCAGATTCCATCTGCCTACAGGTGGGGTCAGTGGCTGCTCTTTATGTTCCTTCCCCATCTGCTCCTTGGTGTGCTTGTTGGGCCACTCTGCATTTATGCAGGCCAGGCTGCAGTCACTCATCAGGGTACCTTTGCATTGGCTGGACCACTTTTAGGTCACATTCCCACAGGCAAGGATGCTGCAGTCAGTAGGTGGTTCACACTCATGTGGGCAGGGCTGCCTCTCGGGCAAGGTGCCTTCACAAGGGCTGAGCCACCACCACTTAGCATGAAGTGTCCACACATGTGGGTCTGACCCTGAGTCCACTCACAGTGTTGCTGGCACTGGGTGAGGGTCCACGACCTGGATCACTGCTGCTGGGGAGGGGAAAGGGCCCCTCCCCTATTTCTACTGCTTCCAGTCCACTCGCCTTCAGATGTATAGATGCACGGATCTCTTAGGCATCTTGTTGTGCTGTGCTGGGAGTCATCTTTTGGTTATTGGATATCCATTTAGTTAGATGGGAGAGAGAAAGGGATCAATTCACTCCACCATGATGCTGATGTCACTCTAATATATAAATTTAACATCAGCAATAAAACCCCAGGCACGTTGAGGTCCTTCTATTTATCGGCAGGTATGTCTGATAGGATCTCTGCCAGAGGCACTGTCAGCCAAACTGGATGGGAATTTGTTTTACACCAGATCTCTGCTTTGAGAAGCTACATTAATTAAAACTAAAATTAGCACCTCATTCACTTTTTTCTTATGGTAAAATATACATGTTAAGTGACATGTGCACTCACATTGTTGTGTATCCATCACCAGCATCCAGCTCCAGAACTTTTTAATGTTCTCACACTGGAACTAGACCCATTAAATTCTAATTTCCCATTTCCCCATCCTCTCATTCCTGTCGAATCTGTATTTAATCTCAGTCTCAAGTTCCCTCGTATAAACAGAACTTAAGTATTTGTCATTTTGTGTCCGGTTTATATCATTAAGCATTGTGTCTTCAAAGTTCATCCATGATACAGCATGTGTCAGGATTTCCTACATTTTCAAGCCTTAAAAATACTCCATTGTACACATATACCACATTCATAGGTCAGTGGATGCTTGGGCTGTTTCCACATTCTTGGCTCTTGTGACTAATGTTGCAATGAACATGGATATGCAAATATGTATTCAAGTCCCTGCATTCAATTCTTTTGGATGTATGCCCAGAAGTAACATTGCTGCCTCATATGGTAAGTCTGTGTGTATCCCCCTTCACTTCTAAAATCCATTCATATCTTGGCAGGTTTTTATTTCCTAGATATATTTGAAAATTCACCAAAAGATTTTATTTTGTGGTAAAGAATGCATAAGACATACCATGTTAACTCTTTGAGGTATACAGTTGAGTAGTGTTAAATATATGCACTTTGTTGTGCAATACCCCTCAGCTGAAATACTTTTTCAGCTTTCAGAATTGAAACGCTATATCTCTAATGCACAATATATCCCTCTTCTCCTCTCCTTACAGGCCCTGGTAGCCTCCATTCTACTTTTTGTCTCTGTGAATTTGATTAACATAGGGATCTCATAAAAGTGAAATGATGCAATATTTGTGTGTTTGTTAAAGGGACTTTTTGAGGTATAAAATTTCCCGGCTTTTGTGTCTAAATGAAGCAAGAACAATCATAGCACCAGTGCACTGTAAACTTTTTTTATTTTCCTCCCTCCTTAGCCACTAAATTGATATTTATATAGAAGCATCCTCTGGAGGTCACTGCAAAGTGTTAAGCTACATAGGAGTTAGTTCCAGTGGCCCCTTATTTTAAGTCACCTGGTGAACTTGGGCACGTACTTGATTGCCTGTGCCCATTTCCTCATCCATGAGGGGGAAAAAGAAAAGTGTCCTTTCCTTTGCTGGGGGGAGGAGCCCTTGCCAACACTTTCACATCAGGAACCCCTGCCTGGTCCCGTCCTTGGTCCTGGCTCTGCCTTGCCCCGGGGACATGTCCCCACCCCTCTGCTGCAGTTCCAGTTGCAGCTGCTGGGAGTTTTCTTCTGGCTTAGGAAGGTCACAGTTCCCATTTCTTCCCTACTTCAGCTGCCCCTCCGTGCCGTGTCCCTGGAACCTCCCGCCGCCCATCATCAGAAAAGAGCACACCCCCAGCTGCCTCGATCCTCTTGGCTGCTCCTTCTGTGACTGGCCTGGAGATCCTAGGCTTGGGTGAACCTATCTGGACCAGGAGGATGGGCGGGGTCAAAAGGAACGCACCTGTGTTCTGCGTGGGCGCCAGGTGGCTCCAGAGCAGCTGCTCCTCTTCCTGCTGAACGGGGCTCTTCACCTCCCACTGTGAAGTCTATTCTCCCAGCTCCCCACCCAGCACCTCCCACTTCCCTGCTCACTATGGGTCTTTGATCTGCTCTCCCTGCTTGGCCCACAGCCTCTCTAAAGCCGCAAGGAATAGGGGCCACCCAGAGTATGTGTCCAAGGTAGGAGATGGATTGGGAAGTGTGGTCAAGGGGTGTCCGTGGGGCCTTTCCATCCACTGTGCTCCACCTTTCAATATGCTCCCTATGCTACCTTTGTTTTCCCATCTCAAGAAGGAAAAGCGTCTTAGTCCTTCACTGACCTGGGCGTTCCGGCAGTGTGGGTGAGCTCTGGGTGAATCTGTTCTGATTTTGGGTGTCAGTTATTTACATTTGTTTTATTATATTCAGATGGGAAGATGAGAAACATTTGTGGGAGGACCTGAGATTACTGAATGCATGAGTGAAAGAGTGCCTGTAAATACGAAATTTACTACCGTGAAAAACCTGGGCAACTCACCTCCACCTCACTTCACCTGCCCCCCAGAGCCCTGTCAATCTCGCAGGACTTCATAATCTGGAAGTCTTTATAAAGAGATGATGTGAGCCTCTTTTTGTTAATAGCAGCAATTGGAATTGAATTTACCATAACTTAGGAGGAGTAATTAGTAAACAGGAGGGTAAGGCTTCGCCCTATGGGAAATCCTGTTTCCTCGCATTTTTTAAACTTTCCTGGATCACATATTATATTGAGTGTTACCAAAAGGTGATTTTCTGGTTCATTCATTCTTTAGCTGTTTTCTCCTTTTTTAATCTTGTGATTATTATTATTCTCATGGATTTTCTCTCAATGTACTACAATCACTATATTATCATTATTTTTCATAGTTCAAGTTTATCTAGGGGTATTAAGCTCCCTCCATTTGACACAACCCCATTGAGGTTTGAGTTCTTTATTTTCTGACTCAACCAGGTATTGCAGGTTCATTTTGCACTTTCCTGCCCCACGTGTGGAGTCAGACATTTCTCCCAAAGACCTTCGTTCTTTGTATAAATCAACATTGTTTTGTTCCCTGTGCTAAATTCTAGTTCAAAGGCTTCAAGGCCCTTCCAGAACTAGAAAATAGTTTTTAAAATTACGTTTGCATTCATATTACCAATGAAAAGTTAATATTTTGTTTTTTCTCTTAACTCCTCAGATTTTAAATTTATGGGTTTTTTCTGTCTTGGTTCCTAGTAACATTAGTTTATTTCTTATTTCCTTTATCCTACATGACACAGAAAATGCAGTATTATAATGGTACTAAAGTTTCATGTTTCTTAGTAGTTCTTTTTGTACTTAGTCTATATTCTTGTCATTTTTGTAGTCATTTCACCTCTTGAGGATATAAAACATTTACATGGTTCAAAAGTCAAATAACACTATAAGAATAGTGTTATTCTTATTTCCTTACAGTCTTAATCAAACATACAATGATCTGCACTTCCTATTTTCAGTTAAATATAGATGTTGGAAATCACTCACCTCACTTCACAGATATCTTTCCTCTTTTTCCCTTAGTTTCCCATTCATAGCTATATCATACTTAATGAGTTACCCATGGATAGAATTTCTCTTGTTTCCTGTTTTTGGTTATTAGAAATCTTACCAAATACCCTCCACTTGATTTATATCATTTTTCAATTTAGAATACATTTTTAAAAGCAAAGTTAAAAGTAACTTTGCAGAAAAATAAGCAACATCTTTGAATTGCAAAGCATTTGCTTTCCTGCCATCCTCCCTCAAAATCATCCCAGCCCTGTATTCTTGGAGTAATTAAGTATATTCCTGAAAAGTTAGATTTATATTGTGTCATGAACAGTTAGTTAGTTATCATCTAGGTGTATTTTCACAGTCTTGAGAAGGATGTTGGTTGCCTGTCAGTCCACAGTGTCTGGGTGCCTTCAGTGAGTGCCCTGCAGTGAGCTCGACATCAAGGAGAGGAATATCAGGCACAGTTGCCATCAGCCTCACAGGATGATGGGTACTGATTTGTCGTATGGTGAGTCCTAGGTGACGCTCCTTTTCAGACTCCCCTTTAGGTCAGTTCTGCACAGTATGGCATCAAATGGTCTGGAAGTAAGCCTGAGAAGGCTGTGTGATAAACCAGCTGGTCCTATATGTCCTTTGGGGAAAGGTGCTGCATAATCTTCGTGAGTGATACCAGCGGGGCAGATAAAGAGCCCCATGTCCCAGGGCTGGAGTGCAGCATACTGATCCCAGTAGTTCAGTAATTCCTAATGCACCTTGATCCTCATGGTGTCACCTCTATGCTGCTTATTTTGCTGTATGCTCTGACTGCAGATAAGTAAGATGAAAGTGTCTTTTTCTCAACGAATTTGTTCACTCATTATCATTTATCAGTAGTATGCAGTGTGCTCAAGAATATGCTGCAATGGGGGGAAATAAAATGAGAAGGTCTCCTAGTCTGGCTGTAGTGAGACAAGTTCATGTGTAAGAGGTGCAATTAAAGCCTTGGACTGCAGGAGATACACAGTGGGAGAGTGCAGACAGGGTGAAGACTACCTAGGACTACCAGTGTTCACTGGGGAGATAATGGGACATCCTAGAATCCTGTTTTGGCTTTGGGTCTCCCATCCTCACTCTCCAGTGAACATTGATGGAGATGTTACTTGCATAAGTCAGCCTGTGTGTGATGGGTTGTGATTCAGTGACCTTTGATGATGTGGCTGGGGACTTCCCCCTGGAGGAGTGGACTTCACTGGACCTCACTCAGAGAAACCTATCTGGAGATGTGATGCTGGAGACCTACAAGAACCTGGCCACAGTAGGTAAATCTGGAATCATTCTTTGTACCCTGTTATGAATCAGATCTATATTGTGTACTTCCTGTGTTCCAGAATTGGTGATTCAAATCAGAATACAATGAGACAGAACACACACATATTCCTCGCACTCATAGGTTTGAATCTACTGTTGTTCTCAAAATGTTGCCACAGGACCAACAGCATCACCGTCACTCTGTTAGAAATGCACATCTTTAGACTTCACTTTGACATAGTGAATCAGAAAGTTGTTGTTGCCCCATCTTCTGTGGTTTTTGAAGCCCTCCAGATGACTGTGATGCGCTATAATATTTGAGAACCACTGCTCTGGTGGTTTCCTCATCACAACAAAGGCCTCTTTGTTGCACTTTCTTTGTTTCTTTGAATAAAAGCCTTTGGGCTTGTACATGTGTACATAAGCCTGAATGTGGGTTTCAAGGGTCAAAGATAACCAATCTGGGGGCTACAGAAAGGTGGGATGTTTGCCTTTGCAGCCCTTTTGACATAAATTTAATGCTTCATTAGAAATGTAGTTCCTGATTTGTGGGAAGATTTGTCATCTCTCTCTCTCCCCCCCCCCTTTTTTTTTTTTTTTTTTTGAGGAAGATTAGCCCTGAGCTAACTGCTGCCAATCCTCCTCTTTTTGCTGAGGAAAACTGGCCCCGAGCTAACATCTGTGCCCATCTTCCTCTACTTTATATGTGGGACGTCTACCACAGCATGGCTTGCCAAAGGTGCCATGTCCACACCTGGGATCTGAACCAGTGAACCCCAGGCCACCGAAGTGGAACGTGTGAACTTAACCACTGCACCACCAGGCTGGCCCCAAGATTTGTCATCTCTTGCATGAGCCTCTTCCATTAAGGTATCTTTCCCTGTGGACAGGGTATTAACTGTTCCCACTGCGTCTGATCTCTGGGTTGGAACAAAAAGAATTGAGGACAATAGTCGTAGGTGTTCTCCAAGCTGAGTGTCGGCAAAATAAAACCATAGTCAGTGAGAAGTTCACTATGTTTAGAAGTATAAAGAGGAAAGTTTTCAAGATGCACTCTTTTCTCAGAAGGCTGAGGCCATTGGTCTCTGGTGTTTTGGGATCTCTTCAAGTCCCCTTACTCTTCTATTTCCTCAAACTTTCCAGTCATCACAAAATATGTTTTTTTCATTTTAAGATTTATCATTTTGATGTCAGCTCATTGTCCAGATCTTTCATGTTTTCTTTCCTGATATTTTCTATGCCTCATCGCTTTTAATTTTTGTATAATCATTTTGTAAAAAAACTGCTTAAAATTTTGACCGCTTGTCGTTATCATTGCTAAATTTTTTATTTAACCACAGTCCTCAAATCTAACTTTCCCTTTTTTTACTATATTTAATTTGAAAATATATACAAGTGAGCCTGATAATTTTGAACTTCTTCATCCTAACATTTCTTTCTAAGCTCTCAAATTTGTTTGTTTTACTGCAGAATGAGCTATGGGACTTAAATCAAAAGAATCAGCAGTTCAGGAAGATATTGTAGGGGAACAGCCTCCACATAGGATACAAATGGCAAGATGGATAAATGACATCACGTATTTTCCACCTTCAGAAAAAGTTGAGAGTTAGGTTAGATAGAAAATCGGTTCACATGGGAGACATTTGGACCAGGTGGCCTAGCCCAAGACACTGATGCCTTGAGGGAGATACTCAGAATACGATGAATTTGGGGACATCCTAAACCTAGCTTGAAAGTTGGTGCTTCAAGGTTCCCACAGGTATACAGTCACACATATTTAAAGATGGTGAGTTTAAAAACAATTTTATAAAAGACTACAGGAATCATTTTAAAATTAAGAGTAGATGGGGAAGCATTCTGCCAGAGGGTTCCATCATTCAATCTGAAAGAAAGCAACAGGGCAGGATTATACGCTTGGAAATGGTGAAAATCATAAACATTGTGACAATGTTTCTCTCTTGAGATAGGTGTAATCAATGAATGAGTCTGAAGATTCCTTTAATCATCATTCATACCCTCCTCCACAGGAAAGAACAAAAAAATGGAGGGGAGCTCTATGATAATGTGGAAATTCTTCAGTGAATGCTCATGTCTTAAGACACACAATATTATTCAAAATAGAGGGAAGATTTGCGATGATGATCATTATGGAAAAGGCTTTCTGATTCCTCCCAGGAAAACCAATACCAGAAAGAAACATTCCGAGCTTAATGAGTCCAGAAAAGCCATCAGCCTGACTCCAAATACTGTGTAACAGAGAATATGCGCACAAGGGATGCCCTTCGATGCAGTGGCTGTGGGAACGCCTTTGTTAATCACTCACACCTTCACATACACATGAGAACTCACAATGAAAAAACTACAGAAGGAATATGGGAGATCTTCTATTCACTCCACAAACTTTCTGTGCATATACAAACTCACACCACAAAAAAATTCCTGTGAAAGTAAAGAATGTGGAAAAGGCTATAGGTATTCTGCCTAGGTTAATATTCACATGTGATCCCACACTGGAGAGAAGCCCCGTGTGTGTAAGCTATGTGGGAAAGCATTTCCGTACTCCTCACCTGAATATGCACTTACAGACTCAGTGCCAAAAACCACACTCAAGTAAGGAATGCAGCAAGACCTTTCAACGTTCCACAAACCTTAATCTGGCCCTGTGAACCCACCCTGCTGAGAAGCCCTATGATTGTAAGCAATGTGGAAAACTTCCACTGTTTCCTCACACCCAACTCAACATAGAAGAATTTGTGGTGGGGAGAAAATCCAGAAATGTAAAGAATGGGGCAAACTTTTCACTAGTTCATCTCAACTTTCAGAACATACAAAAATACACAGTGGAGAGAAGCCTTTTGAATGAAAGCAATGTGGGAAAACATTCACTCAATCCTCAAACTGTTCTGGACGTCAGATAACTCATACTGGTGAGATGCTCTTCAGTGTAAGCTATGTGGGAAAGCATTTATGTATTCCTCATGCCTGAATGAGCACTTGTGGACTCACAGTGCTGAAAAACCACACACATGTAAGGAATCAGACCAGGCATTTACATGCTCCACAAACCTCTCTAGCCACATGTGGACTCACACTGGAGAAAAGCCCTATGAATGTAAACAGTGTGGGAAAGCTTTCACTTCTTTTAGTTCATTTCAAATACACAAAGGAATTCATACTGGAGAGAAATCCTATGAACGTACACTGTGTAGTAAAGCCTTCAACTCTCCCACTTCCTTTTGAAGTTCTGAAAGAAGTCCCACTGGAGAGAAACTCTATCAATATAAGGAACGTTGGAAAGACTTTAGTTGACTCCATTCAGTTTGGCTACATGAAAGAAATCACACTGGAGAGAAACTATCAATGTAAGGAATGTGGGAAATCCCTTAATTGTCCTGATTCATCTCAAAGTCACGAACAAACTCAACTGGAGAGAGACCCTATGAATATGGAAACATTGTCACAAATGCCAGTCACAGTTTTTATTAACATGTAAAAATGTACAGTGGAGAGAAGTCATGTCAATAGAGAATATAGAAAAGTGTTCATAAATCCTCAGGACTTACTTCACACACCAGAATTCACCCTGAGGGGGACACCGTGTGAATGTATGCAATGTGGGAAGGGCTGCACTGCTTTCTCAAACCTTAATGAATATGTAAGAATACACAGTGGAGAGAAGCTATATGGTTTAGGAATGTGGAAAAGCCTATAGTTGATACTTGCTACTTACTCATTTAAGAACTTATACTATAGGCAAATGTATGAATTAAAGAATACAAAAACCTTTCTCATTCCACAAATCTTCCTAGGCACATGCGAACTAATACTGGTTTAAAACCTAACAGTTTATGGGATGGCCTGAATTCTGCCCCTCCAGGATTCGTATGTTAAAGACCCAGCCAAAATACCTCAGAATGTATCCATGTTTGGAGCTAAGGTTGTTAAAGAGGTGATTAGGTTAAATTGACGTCTCTGTGTGGAGCTCTAATTCAGTATCACTGGTGTCCAAATAAGAGGTGAAAGAGACACCAGGGATGCACGCACACAGAGAGAGAACCGTGTGGAGACAGCAGAGGATGGCCATCTGCAAGCCAAGGAAAGATGCCTGGAGGAGATGCTTCAGTTAAACCTTCCAGAAAAACCAACCTTGTTGGCACCATGATTTTGGACTTCTCACCTCCAGAATTGTGAGAAAATGAGTTTCTGCTGCTTAAGCCATCCAGTCAGTGGTATTTTTTATGGCAGTCCTGCAAAATCAATACCTTAAAGAATGTGGAAAAGCCTTTAGGTGATCTTCTACACTCAATATTCCCAAGTGAAACCCCACTGGAGAGAAACCCTGTGAGTGTACAGAATGTGGGAAAGCCTTCATGCAGTCTTCAGCCCTTTCTAAACATGTAAGAAATCATACTGGAGAAAGTTCTGTCAATGGAAGTCATGTGTAAAAGTCTTAAAATGTTCATCAGCCCTTGATAGTCACATGCAAATCACCTGGTGACAGACCCTATGAAAATAAACAAAAAAAAAAAGAAACAAAAGAAACGAAAGGTTCTTTTACTGTGAGGGTAAAGAATGTGACCTTATAGAACATGTAGGAACTTAGAGTGGACTCACTATAAGGCATGTAGATGAGCTTTCAGTAGTATTTCATGCCTTACAGAAGGTGTAAAAACTGACACTGCAGAGAAGCCTTTTGCTTGTAAGGCATGTGGGAAAGCTTTCATTCATTACACAAATCTTATTTTACACATCTGTAATTGTGGTAAAAGCCCTAGGGAATGTGGTGCAACCCTTAAATATTTCACATGTCATGATGTTCACATGAAGTTTCATATTGGAGAAAGTCCCTATGTCTGGAAGGAAGATGGTCCACATCTGCATATTGCTCAAGCCTTAATATCCAGATGAGAATTCACACTCTGTAAAGACCCTGTGAATGTAAAGGGTACAGGAAGACTTTCACTTGCTCCTCACATCTTACCATTTAGGAACTCACAGTTGAGAGATGGTGTAAAAATTTAAGAAGTGTGAGAAAGCCAGCAGACTGTCCTCACAACCCTGAATGTAAGAACTCACACTGAAGATCTACCATGTAAGAAATGTGGAAAACCCTTCATTATGTGCTCAGTTATTAGGAAATAAGTGAGATATCTTGCTTTGGAGACCAACCCTAATAATATAAGATGTGAAAAGTTGTAGTTCTGCTAATTATTTTACTATTCACTTGTAATCTAAAAGTGGAGAAAAACTTGATGAATGTCAAAAATGCTTCAAAGTCATCATTTTCCCATTAGATTGTCCCTCTTCCTTTAATTAACATGGCATGATTCACAGTCTAAACACGAGATGACTCACACTCAAAAGACATTGTGAATGTAGGGAATGTGGGAAGCATTTCCCTCAGTCCAGAAATCAGGTATGCTGAGTGCAACATTGCATTCTGGGTGGTTCTGTAGATCTATTTTGAACATTTGGGATTCTGTCCTGACCATTTTGGGGCACAATGTGGCTTTCTTTCCCCTGATAGCCATGCTGGGCCAGTCCAGTTGCTACAACTTCCAGGTTTAAAACTGGCCAAATGCGGGCTGATAGGATCTGCACTTAGTCCTGTTATAGCTCCTGCATTCCCTAGTTGGATTAATATGGTTGTACATTGTGAAGACAGTGACTGCTTGACTGAATTCACTGCTCATGGAGTGTGTCTACAGTGGCTCACACTGGCCAAGATGGGGATATAATACACCTTTGTGGGTTTTTTAATAAAACCCTTCTCTCACACCTTATCCATTCAGATAAAAGGTGAGTGTGTGAGCAGAAGATGAGCAGTGGAAAGGTGAGGTTACACACCCAGATTTCATGGCCATGGTGGAGAGAAACAACCCCAACTCTTGGGGAAAGAATACTTTGGACCTCAGCAAAGTACAGAGGGAGTCAAAAACATCCAGCACCACAGCCTGGAAAAACAACCATATTGTCTGCCTGAGTCATGAAACAGCTGCAGCTTGAAATATGACTGGCTGCTGGATTTGTCATTCCGTCCATGTGGCATGAAAAAGGAAAAACTTGTTAACAGGACTGGTCCTGATAATCTGCTGTGCCTGATGCCATCAATGGCATTTCATGATTGTTGGCCCTGAGAACAGGCACAGAAACCAGCACATCCTCATTTCAGTCTGTATGATACAAATTCATGTACTTCTGAAGTGCAAGCAGCCTCAAGTTTGTCATGACTGGCCATCGAGGATGCTGCTGCTTGATGACACTTAGCATGGGGCTTGATCAAACCTGTGTAATGGTAATGTATATCAAGTTTAAAAGTCAAACATGAAAAAGAATGACCTGTGCCCTTTTGTGTTTATGTTTGTGGAAGAGAGTGGGTTGTGGAGAAGTTCACTCTGGGTATGAGTGTTGCTGTTTAGACTGTGTCACAGCCTGTAGTTATTAGGAACAACACCAAATATAGCAGCTTAGCCTTTACTCTGTTGTGTAGGTTATATGGGAGAGTGGACTGACCTTACACGACATCTTGACTCCTCCATGGATCTTGTTCACACTTGACTGAATCCGAGATTTTGGGGTCATGGGTGAGATTAATCCTACAGGTTGGCCTCGTCCTGCTGTCTGGACTCCTAATGATAGTAGCATTAATAAATGCTGTATGAGTTAAACTGAGCAGATTTGGTCCCAACCTTTACTGGTCAGTGTCTGGCAGAGTGGCATATTCATGTGAAAACTCACCACAGGACACCATGGGTTGATGAAAAATACTCCCCCATGGGTCTTTGCTCCCACTTATCTTGCTGAGCATGCCAAGAATGCAAGGCCCTGAATGCTGAGGGAGGAGGAAACAGTGGCGCTTGGGCACAGACCTTCATCTTGCCTCACTGCTACCCATACCATCACCCTACACTGCTCCTGCTCCCTGTGAAGGATGGTATCATCTCCTGGGAGCTGCACTTTTTGTTGTTACTAGTCTGACACATGCATTTCAGTCTCCTTGGTTCATATTCCTGTAAGAGTTTGGGCAAAGCTGGCAGTACAAAAGGAAAGCTAAAGTAACCTTGTGGGTAGGGTCCTATGGGCCCAGTCACTGTGCTCCTGTGGTTTCTCCTAAATGTACAAGTGGTATGGATGTTTCACATCCTTGAGCTTCCCTTTCCTGTAGGTGTCAGAGGGTTCTCAGATTGCCACATGTTCTATCCCTTTCCAGGTGGTCTGACAGAAACAATATAGAATCCCAGGGAGAGAAAACTTTTTTTTGGAGTATGCAGAGAGGCCATTTCCCCATACATCAGCAGCATGTCCCTGATGTGGTCACCAAGCACACTCCTTCTTTTAAAAAGATAGCTATGAACATGCTACTACTTTCTGGCTGAAAATGAATGCCTGACTCATGGGGCCCTGTGACTCTGACCTGGCAGCCCCATGGAATTTAGCAATCAGCAAGGGAAAGTTCAAACAGGCTCTGCCAGTCAAATGGAAGTGGTATCTTGGAAGTGGGCAGTCTGGAGGACCTGCTGGCATTGTTGGGCAAGAGAACTGGACCGCACACGTCAATGATATCTTGTGGGTTATCCTATGTGAATTTGGCAGAGGCCTGGCCTGCTTGTGCATGCTCCCTGAGCCTCACCACGGAGCTAGTTCACCCAAAGCACACTAAAAAGCCAAGGTAAATGAGGCAGCATGAAGGTTTGTAAAAGAAATCCACAATTTTGCCCAGATATGGCATGATGGGACTCTGGCTTCAAAGTAAGACCAGGTCTCTTGGGGCATCCTGGGTCCATGTCAATAAGAGCAATCTCAGAGGAACATGTTCCTCCCATGATATCCTCGTACCTGCCATTGGACTGCCTGTTTGAAGACTTCTTGGCACATGAGAAAAATCAATTCCTTATCAGGCTGAGCAACTTACATTTGATGTCATCAGCGTATAGATGGTACTTAACGTCAGTAGTTTAGACAATTTCACCAAGGATTGACAAGCCCTGCAAACATCTATATTTAGCACTTGGGGTCATGGGAGAAAGTAGCAAATATATTGAGAAGTAATGGCCCATGAGATAGGAATAGTATGAAGATTGGTGTCCATGAGTCCAAGGCAAGGAGCAGTGCCTGACTGACTGTACCACATGCTGACTGGGTGAGGGAAATGAGGATGGGATTTGACCATGAAAGTCATTGGGGGCCTTTTCAAAAGGTGACTTTGTGGAGCAGGGTGTGCCAAGGTCTCCTTGGAAAAGATTCCTGAGGAAAGAGGATGGATTGGCATTGCAGACAATAAAGACAGGTGCTGGGGCCGGCTCCGTGGCCAAGTAGTTAAATTCACGTGCTCTGCTGCAGCGGCCCAGGGTTCAGATCCTGGGCGCGGACATGGCACTGCTCATCAGGCCACGTTGAGGCGGCGTCCCACATCCCACAACTAGAAGGACCTGCAGCTAAGATATACAACTATGTACCAGGGGGGTTTTGGAAATAAAGCAGGAAAAAAAAAAAAAAAAAAGACAGGTGCTCCTTTTTGACCTTACAGTCTATACCTTAATATTCCAGATTTCCATTGTGTATTAGTTTTCTGTTGTTGCTGTAACAAATTTACCACAAAGTTAATGGCATAAAACAACAATAATTTGCTATATTATGGTTTGGCAATCAGAACTCCTAAAAGGATGTCACTGAGCTAACATCAAAATGTCACTAGGACTGTGTTCAGGCAGAGGTGATTCTGTTTACTTGCTTTCTCCAGCTTCTAGATGCCTTTTGTCTCATTTTCCTTCTGTCTTCAAAGTCAGAAACATCAGTTGGACTCTTTCTCGTGCTGCCATATCTTTGATTCTCCTAGTCCACTTCCCTCTTCTGCTTTAAAGGACACTTGAGATTCCACTGGGCCCAGGTGCAGAGTCCAGAATAATCTCCTTATTTTAAGGTCAGCTGTTGTACAACCTGAATTTCCCTTTGCCGTGTGACAGCATGTATTGTTAAAGGGTCCCTGGGATTTGTCATAATTTGGGTATGGTAAGACACACAGACATGGAAATGACTCCATGAAGGAAGAAGTTTATCCTATTCAACAGTTCTCTAGAAATAGGAGGCTCAGCAGGCCATGCAGTGGGTCAACCCAAGGAAGAACTGGGGCTGGTCAGGATGCGGTGTGGACAAGGGGGAATGTGGCCAAGAGCCTTTATTGTGGTTTCCATGGGGAAGGGACAGGTGAGGGAGAGTCAGCAGGTTTAAGATTTGCTAGTTCGAATATCAGCAGGCTCTTGGGCACAGGGGTGTCCCTGGATGGTACCTGGCCTTGGGGTGGTTAATGCAGGTTGACAGTTGCCCAGAGCTTGAGAGCCCAATAATGGAGGGGGTTGGGAGTATAGTATCTGATTGGTTGGTTTGCATGTGCAAGGGGTTTTCTTGGGGTGAGTCTTCTCTGTCTCTAGGACGTGGTTAACCCTGGGAGGGGCAGTCCCTCCAGGGTCAGGAAGGCCTCCTAGATGTCAGACCATCAGAATAGAGAAAATTAAAGACGTGGTTAATACACACATTCACATGTTCCAGGAATCAGAACATGGCTATCCTTTGGAGACCATTATTCTGCCTACCACACATCATTCATGTTTGTTATGTTATTTTTAATATTTTATTTTCTACTTTTCTGGTTTTAGTTATTGTGATTGTGAACAACATTTTAACAGGATATTAAAGTACAATCTGAACTGTCAGCTACAGGTTAAATGAGTTTATATTTGGTTTGATTACTAATGCAGTGTTTTTATTTCTCTGATCTAATTTTTCTGCTGTTGCTGTGTGATTTGTGCTATTCTTATGTTTTATAATTATGGCATATGTACAGAAAACTGTGTGAGATGCATATGAGCTGATAATAAACAACAGGATGCTGAGCCCCTGGGTATACACCTTCCAGGCCAAGAAATGGAAGATTACCTTACCCACAAGTGTCTCCTTCATATTGCATCACATTCTTCCATCCAAGAGGAAACCTTGGTGTCTGAACTTTGTATTAACCATTGGATTGATCATGTCTTAAATTCCGTGTCTGATAATTTTTTGACGTTTCAGAGTCTTTGTGGCTGGAGAGAAACTGCCCCTCCAGGGCTAGCTACTTCCTACAGAGGGTTATCTATTCGCTTGGTAGTACACCTTTCTGATGCAAACCACCCAATCCAGAGCCCATGCTCTAACCACCTCCTACATCTAACTCTCACACCAATATTTCCCCTGGGCTAAATCAACTCAGAGCCAGGTAGCAGATGACTGGGGACGGCCAGTATGCCCCAGAGCCTGCTGGAATTCTTCAAATCGGCCAATACTAAGCTGTACTAATACTAAGCTCTGCCTGTCTTTCCCTTGCAGAAACCCCAATAAAGCTCTCCTCTCAGTCCTGCTTTTCTCTCCTGACTGACCTGGTGCTTCCCCATGTGGCCCTGTGTTGCATGGTGTCCCATTTTGTTGGGATTGTGTGACTAGTAATCTTTCCATGGCTTTAATCTCTCTGTGTCATCACCCAGTCACCTTTATAAATTAAGACCCAGGGACTAATCATTTGATGCAAACAAGCAGAGTGACACATTAATCAACAGAGGGGCCTGCGTCTCAACTTCTCTTGGCTCACGAACTGCCTCTACTGAACAGCGAGCTCTGCCTGGGAGGGAACTGCTGGCTCTGGAGCCCTTGTGCTTTGGCCCTCACTGCCTGCTGCTGTGTCAGCCTTGTCTTGCCATGGTTATCCAACCTAAACTGTGACAAGACAGTGACCCAGATTCTTGCTTAGTGTTGGTAGTGAGACAGGGGATACGAGCAGTCCCCAGTGACACCTTATTGGTGACAGTATGTCCTACCAGGTGAGAAATCATGGGGCATCTAGGGCTAATCAGCATAGGCCGAAAGAGGCACATGAAGGCTTCTTGGAAAGGGAGGCAAAGAGTGTTCCCCTCAGAGTGCATTGAGGGCACTGAGACTGATCCACTGGCCTGGCAACCCCATTTGACCCACACCAGGGGCCACCATGGAGGGCTGAGGAGCTGGGCAGTGAGCCCCAGGCAGTGCTCCTTAAAGGGACAATTCTTCTATTCTGGTGGGCAAACAAGTCTGAGGTAAATAAGGTCCCACGTTGATAGGCCATCAGAAGTGTCATTGACTCTCTGTCCCCTGAGCATTGCAACCCTCGACACATACTCACCCATTTAATTCCAAGTTTGTATAGGCCCATCCCACTGGTCAGTAGCTAGATGTACACCACTCCACATGGCTTTTGGAACCACGATGGTTTCCAAAAAGTTTAAATGCTGGTTCAAAAGCACATCGCTCTGTTGCTTGCTTTTAGTGTCACAATTCACTCCCAGACACAGTAGGAGAGAGCGGATCCCGTCCATGGAGACCATGGCTTAATTTTTAAAGAAAAAGGAAAAGGAGAAAGAACGTTTTGTTCTTGCTTCCCCTAAGACACATGAGGAGGGTTCTCAGCGCATGTGAGGTTGGTAAAGGTTCTGGTCAGTGCACTCGGGCACTCTTGAGTGCCGCTGTCTGTCAACGTGCTAAGAGCATCGTCCTGAAAACCAAGTTATCACAGAATCAGGATTCCACCACATTGTTCTCTTGGATGCAACCCCTAGACCCTCTGAGGTTAACAGGGACCCCCTAGAAAGGGAGGCCACTGCTCACAGTAGGGGCACCCAGGGCCACAAGGAGCTTATCAGCAAAACACCAAAAAAAGGGAAAAAATGGTCATCTCAGGATCAGACAGGAGACCAAAGGAAAGAAAGAAATCTAAAAAGGCTGTGGATTTAGGTGACTACAAGCAGCCCTTCTACCCCAAAAGGAAACTTGAACTTTTATGTGTGGAGTAAATGCCAGGGATAGCAAACATTAACGCTGGTCTTATATTACTTATTGATTTAAAAACAACAATGACAAATAAACCCCTAGATACTGGGTAGTAAAACAAAGGTTAACTACATAAATTATATATATATGTGTGTGTGTGTGTTTATATAATTCATGTAAGTATATGTGTATTTTAATATAGGTACATAATAAATAAATCATTAAATTGTATACAATCATATAGTAAAAGATCCATTTGACAAACTTTAAATCAAAAATGTATATATTAAAATGTATATTCTAATAACATATGATAAGTTATATACAATTCTGGTATATGTAAGAAATATGTGACTAAATTTATATAGTAAATAATACATATAACAAATAGACAAAAAGTGCACGATTGGCTCTCATGCCTCTACAACATGATTTGTAAATTAACTTAACATTTGCTAAAACACACTATTTGAAAACCTTCATAGACTCAATCAATATTGCCCTAAAATTGCACTTATATCTTGGGATTCCACTACATTTAAACATTATACTCCCCTATAATTTTTTAAATGTAACTAAAACACAGAGGAAAAAACTATGCTGCACTTTAATTGCAGCTGTGCTTAAATTTCCCATAGTCATAGTTCCCATTTCCCTAAATTATGCCATCGTGGACATTGATGAAGTGATACAATAATAAACTTAAGGTAAGTCTTTGACACTAATTGTCTTCATAAAACAGGACCCCCAGGGACTCCTCATTAAAATAGTTACTATGTCCCAATGTGAGTTGAAACAGGGGCTTCAAGGTTTAAAACTTGCTGTACAAACCTAGTTAATAAAGAGGGGATTATCTCCACTCCTCCCGTGAATAACCCAATTTTGGGTTTTCTTAAAACTGAAATACGCAATAAGTAAATAAACAATCCATCTCTTGGCTACCTGAGGAAACCTTGGGATTAACGGAATAAACAGCAGTGAGAGTTGTGGACTGTGTGGATGGCACTGCTGACCGTCATACGTGATGGAGCGCAGTGGAAAGTTACTGCTTTCCGTCTCTCAACCAGGACGTCCCTAATACAAAACAAGACTCCAAAAAACAATACACTTGGCCAGACTTCAGGCAGTCATCTTGGCTCTCGATGCCCTGGCCAACAAGGGCCCCATCTTAACGTTTGTTATGAATTGTTGAGCCATTGCCTAAAAATTGTCCAGTCAGAGCCAAGAACTCTTGGACTCTCTTGTCTCACAGATAATGAAATTATAAATCAAAATTACACATCTCTACATATACTGAGGCCACAGTACAAGGCCTTGTCAGGACACTCCTTATTCACTTCAGAATTACAGAAATTACCAATAGTAAGCAAGGCACACATTTCACTCTTCAGAATACACAATACTAGGCTTTTGGAAACGGCATTCAATAAAACTTTCACATTCCTGATGGATCCCAGACAGCCAGTTTACCTGGAAGACACAGGGATCTCCTCAAACAATCCTCTAGATTTCAGTCCGACCAATGGGCCCCTAAGCGCCCCCATTGATACCTTACATAACCATAGTACGTTCTCAAAACCAGGACATTGAAATCACTGTGATACTATTAACTCAGTTACCTTATCTGGATTTCACCCATTGTTACTTGCACTTTGTGTGTGTGTGGGCGGGGATAATATATTTATCTGGGTAATATATGAATAATAAAGTTCTATGACATTTTATCACGTGTACAGGTTCAAGTAACTATTCCCACAATCAGGATACAGAAGTGTTCCATCACCACAAAGAAACCCCCTCATGTTAGCCCCCCCAACCCCTGACAGTATGTTGTGATGCAAGGAACTGATAAATTTAAAAATAACAGTAGGGGCTGGCCCTGTGGCCAAGTGGTTAAGTTCGCATACTCCGCTTTGGCGGTCTGGGGTTCACCAGTTCAGATCCCAGGTACAGACCTAGCACTGCTCATCAAGCCGTGCTGTGGCAGCGCCCCACAGGGAAGAACTGGAATGACTTACAACTAGGATATACAGCTATGCACTGGGGCTTTGGGGAGAAAAAAGGAGAGGAAGATTGGCAACAGATGTTAGCTCAAGGCCAATCTTCCTCACCAAAAAAAATAAGTAAATAAATAAAAATAACAATAATTATTTCGTTTTTAAAATACCTGTGAAGGTCTACACATACAATCTTCTTGGCTTGGTTGATGGGTACAAGTTTATTGTGCTTTAACTTTTTGTACACACTTTTATCTAATTTTCTCTATTTCCAATTTTTTTACAGAAAAAGCAAAAAGTACAGAATAGAAATCATAACTATTACAGTGATAGAAATTAATCTAATATATTAAGAATCACAATAAAAACTAGATTGATTTACAAATTAAAAGACATTTTAGGATTGGATTTTTTTCTTTTGGATCCAGCTACATCCTATTTACAAGAAACACATTTAAAACTTAAGTGCAGTCATGCATTTCATAACAACATTTCAGTCAATGACAAACCACACGTATGACGGTGGTCCCATAAGATTAGTACCATGTTAGCCCAGGTGTGTACTAGGCTGCACCATCTAGGTTTGTGTAAGTGCACTCTATGATGTTCGCACAACGACAGTCACCTAATGACGCATTTCTCTGAACACGTCCCCAGGTGAAGTGACACCTGACTGTCCACAGAGGGTTTAAATGAGAAGGCTGGAGAAATACAACACACAAATACCAACAAAAGAAAACTACTGTGGCTTTATTAATATAAAACAAGACAGCCCTTCTAAAAAGGTTTTCTCCTTACTGTCTCCAATTTCTCCCCTAGTTTCTCCTGAACCCATTTCAATCAGGCTTTTGTGGACAGTAGGTCCCAGAATCAGCTTCGACAAGGTCCTCAATGACTTCCATTGACATTTTGATATTTACTGTCAAACACAGGCAGAAGGAAGGGCGAAGGGCCGAGGAGGACTGGGTAGGGAGAATCTCAGACCTCAGTGCCATCTAGCCGGGTTTAGGCTGAGCCACAGCCATCACCAGAGAAGGCTCATGACCCACAGGCAGGGTTTGCACCGTGACTCCCGCCATGCTTAGTCACTGCTAGGAGGAGTCTTAGCACAATCCCAGGAGTAGGTGCTGGGAGGGGCAGCAACCAGGACCTCCACAGCCAGCTAAGCCCCCTCGCTGGATATGGAGGGTGGGTTCTCATGGTCACCACTCAGCTGGGAGTAATAAAAATTTCTTGAGGGGCTGGCCTGGTGGCGTAGTGGTTGGGTCCATGTGCTCTACTTTGGCGGCCCGGAGTTCATGAGTTTGCATCCCGGGCACAGACTCACACACCGCTCCCCAAGCTACGGCAGCGTCCCGTATATAAAATAGAGTAAGACTGGCACACACGTCAGCTCAGGGACAATATTTCTCACCAAAAAAAATTCTTGAGAGTAATAAAAAAATTCCTAATAGCTCCTTCCTGTGAAACTACAATGAGGACTTTTTTTTTTTTAAGAATATTTCTTTTTCTCATGTAACACAAGTCTAGAAATAAGCAGCTCAGAGCTGATTCAGCCACTCAAAGAAACCCCTTGGGTGCAAGGAGCCTTGCTTTTGGCTGCACCATCTTTGCCTTTGGCTTCTGCCTAATGGCCACAAGATAATCTCCTTCCAACTGGAAGCACTGTATTCAGTTTCTAGGCAGAAAAAAGGAAGGACTAAGAGCAAAAAGTGAAGATGACAAGGGGACTGTCCCCTTTCCAAGAGCTTTCCCAGAAGCCACACCCTGACTCTGCCTACCTGTCATGGCCAGGGCTGTGGGACATGACCACCTTTTCAAGAAAGACTAAGTAAGAGAGCTAGGGTTTTTTCAAACAGTAAACATTAACAAGTTGAGCAAAATCTAGGTTCTGAGAGTAAGAAAAATGAGGAGAATGGATACAGAGGCAGCCAGCAGTGTCTGCTACACTGGGCCAGAGAGAAAGTCCCCCAAAATGCCAAAGAATCCATATTCTACAGATCCCCAACTCTGACCACAAAGCAACTAGACTAGAAATGAACAACACAGGCCAGCCCGGTGGTGTACTGGTTAAGTTCACACACTCCACTTCAGTAGCCCAGGGTTCACAGGTTTGGATCCCAGGCGCAGACCTATACACCATTCATCAGGCCATGCTGTGGTGATGTCCCACATACAAAAGAGAGGAAGATTGGCACAGATGTTAGCTCAGGGCCAATCTTCCTCAGGCAAGAAACCAAAAATTTCATGAGCACATTAACGATATTTAGATTATAAAGGAAAATGTCTATCGGGAGACAATTTTCCATGGGTAGCTCACGTTTCCACATGTCTTACTCTGTTTTGGACTGTCTCTTCAAGGATGTTTATATAGCAAACATCCTGAGAGCTGAGGGCAGGTTTGTTTGCTGTCCAGTATAATAAAGACAGTCTCCCTCAGGGGCAAAGATTGGCAGATGTGTTTGCAGCTCCTTAGAAAATCCTGGGGCTCCTTGGCTGTGAAACAAACCCACTGCATGTGCAGCGGCCTCCTAGGCTGGTTCGCATCACCTCGGTGGGATTTGGAAGTCGAGGGGAACTGACGTGAACATGAAGCTTCTGCTTCCTGCTGTGCTGTAATAAAGTCCTGGGTCTCTGACCCAGAAGTCTGCTGTCTTTGGGCAAAATCCATGAAACTGGCAGGCTAACTTGTTAGCTTCTAAGAAGGGAAAAATCTCAGATCTTTCAGTTCCTGACAATGTCCTTGTTCTCAGGATAAATGCTACAGAAAGGTGCTAAACACTAAAGAAGTTGGGATAAATGCTTAAGCTGTCTCATGTCTGTAATGGCTCATCCATAAAGGAAAATTATACATAAGCAAAGAAAGATATAAAAGATGATGGGCAACTGATGAATCCAGGTGGAGGCATGAGTTTGGGGGAATTTCCCCAACTAATTTTTATGAGGCTAGCATATTCTTGAAACAACAACAATAAAAAGACACCATGAGTGAGGAAAATTGCAGGCTAATCTCACTCAAAGATGCAAAAATCCTATCATTTTGGCAAACTAGGAATGATGATGAATAGGTATGTGATGGTTAAGTTATCCAGGAATGCAAGGCTAATTTCACAGTGGAAAATCAATTAAAGTAATTAACCACATAAATACGTCAAAAAAGAAAAGTTACACATATTCATTCATTCATTCAACAAATACTTATTGAGTGCCTATGCTGGGTTCCTGCGATTATTCTAAGGGTTTTGAAATACATCAGTGAACAAACAGTATCGTCTCAGGAGATGCAGAACAAACATATGATAAAATTCAACATCTGTCCATGAGGAAGAACACCCACACCCAAGGCAAAGAAGGACACTTTGTTATCCTGATAAAGTTATATACAAAACCGTTACAGCGGACACCAAACAGAAAGATGAAATATGAAAACAGTGCCCCTGAAGATCAGGAAGACAGCAAGAGTGGCTAACATCACTTCTAGGTGTCCCAGCCAGGGACAGAGCCAACAAAAGTGTAAGAAAGGTATAAGGATTTAAAAAGAGCAAATGAAATCTGTCTGTATTTGTAGATATGATTATTTGTAGAAAAACCCCAAAGACCAGTGTATTCTAATACACATCAGTTATTAGAATAAGAGTGTAGCAAGTTTGCTACAAGCCAGACACCATACACAAAGAGGATCATCTATAAAGACCAGCAAGACACAAATGTTGGCATCACCCACATAGGCAGAAACCTTTACCCAACTAAAAGAATTATTAGCCTTTTGTCTTTTGTCTCCTAGCCTAGATAAAATCAAGAGTTAGGGGTCGCTGACGCATGTTCAGTCTTTTGGAAACAGGAAAATCGATCAAGGAGGAAGAAAATTCAGACATTACTGGGAACTTAGATCACCCACCTGGAGAGAGATGTCTGGAGAAACTGTGTTCCTAGAATAATTTTGTGCAAGACTTGCATGTCCGCTCCCTTATAAAACTGCTCTGTGACTTTTGTCCTGGGAAGATGGGCTTCGAGGACACTAGTCCGCCATCTTCCGTCTTTGCTTGCAAAAACGAATAAACCCTTTCTATTCCACCGACATGCCTCTGGACTTATTGGCTGGTCTTACAGCAAGCAGAACGAGCCTGCTGTTTGCTAACAACTATACCTCTATTATCCTTCACCACAAACCTTACACCCTGATTTAGTCTCAAGTATCCAAAGCCTATGACAGAAAACCATTCAATGTCTCAAAAAGTCCAAAAGGACTTCTTGACGCAAGGAAAAGAGCCAAATTAGAAAGTGCAGCATTGAAACTACTGAGAAAAGGGAGGAAGACTCGGAGAGAGAAGATGACATTGCCAAGCTAAACACCCCACTTGAATCCCAATGAAGGAGGTGAAGAGTGTCGTACTCTTCAGATCCCACAAAAAGGACTCAACGATAATTGAACTCCCACACTACCAGAGAAAATATATTGCTATTATCCCCTACAAGGAACGCCAAAATTCTAACGATTTCAAAGCTGGGTATTATGAATATATCCTCCCACGATGGAGACTGGAGTTGGATTGATCAAAATGAATGCACAATGGAAGCTGCTTTTCTAACAGCTTTGGTGGGGCATAATTTACATACCATGAAACTCACCCATTTTAAATGTGCAAGTCAAATGATTCTTAGTAAACTTACTGAGTTGTGCAACTACCAGCATGAACCAGTTTTAGGACATTTCCATCAACCCAGTAAGATCCCTCATGCCTTTTTACTAAGGTTCCCACCCCCAGCTCAGGCAAACACTAACCTACTGTCTGTCTCTATGGCTTTGCCTATTCTTCGTGTTTCATATAAACAGAGTCATGCAATGTGTGGTCCTTGGTGACTGGTTTATTTCACTGAGCATCTTTTCAAGATTCATCCACACTGTAGCATGTATCACAACTTCATTGTTTTGTGTTGCCAAATAATATTTCATTGTATGGATAACTAGATTTGGTTTATCCATTCTCCAGTTGATGGAGTTTTGGGGTATATCCCTTTTTGGTTATTATGAAACACATTCTATACATTTGTGTGCAAGTCTTTCTGTGGACTTGTCTTTTTATTTCTCATGTGGGTCAAATGGTAAATTCATATGTTTTAAGAAAATTCCAAATTGCTTTTCAAAATGACCAGACACCATCTTATGGTCCCACCAGCAATGTATGTTCCCTGAATTTTGGAAGCTGTTTTTTTTTTTGGGGTCTCCCTTTTCCCTCAAGATTTGTGTCAATACAAATTATTTCTTAGATATTGTATTGAGGATCCAGAGTCGACACTTCAAAGTTGTACATGTGCTTAAAAAGAAAATAATAAACCAATACGGGGAAGTGCTTTCGGAAAACACTAGTCTCTTTTCTTAACTTTCTTAATGCAAATTCTTTGCCTTAAAACAAAGATTGGCTGGCCTGGCTTTTTAAAAATACAGTTTAATTGGTGCACAGCCACACTCATTCATTTATGTATTTTCTATAGCCACTTTTGTGTGACACGACAGAGTTGAGTAGTTGCAACAGACACTTTGTAGTCCACCAAATCTAAAATATTTACTACCCATCCATTTACAGAAAAAGCTTGTAGAGCCCTGTCTTGAATGGTAGATTTAGAAATTTGCACAAAATACAGAGTTATTATTTGCACAAAATACAAAGAGTTCAACTACTGTTTTGAGGGCTAAGAAAAGAAAGAATTACATCAGGCTGACTTGACCTAGAAGAGTAAACTCGCCCTGCAAGTTAACCCCCAATGCAATGACTGCTTTAAGATGTTTATAATTGATTGGAGCACTGGGAAGGATGCTGGCCTAGCAGAGCATGTGGATGTGGGCATGCCTGAGAAGGGGGAAAAGCCGATATTCTTACTAGGCTGTTTGCCCAGTTAAACAAATGACCAAGCTTACTGTCAGATTTGGTTTTGCTTTTTTTTTCTCCCTGTCAAATTTCTACTTCTATTATGGAAGACAAAAGCATCCCCATTTCTACAGTTCACAGCTTTGTTAATGTTGAACAAAATCATTATGTTATGCTTTCTGGAGTGATGGAAATGTTTTCTACCTTGATTGGGGTGGTGATTATAGGGGTGTATACATTTGTCAAATTTCATCAGCCTGTACGTTTAAAATGGTGAATTTTATTAGGTGCAAATTAAGTTTTGAGGCAAAATTATAAAACTACACATTTTTTGAGAGAGATATCAAAGAAGCAACTGCCTACATGAAATATATATTTAAAGATGTCTTTTTTGGTGTTGGAGATAGGGAATATGAAAAGAACAGACATATTTAACTATACAATAGTGTGATTTCATCAATCAGCACAAACTTCCATTTCATGGAGTTCATCTGTTGACTTTGAACATAAATTATATGGTCAAAGACGTAAAGATTTTGAACTAGTGTCTATTCAAATTGTGTCATCTTACTGGATTTGTCTTTCAAAGGACAACCTGTTGAAAAAGAAAGTACTACGTTTACCAATCTGTTTGGAAATATTCAACAAAATTAAGTAGAATTTGTTTGTTTTTATTGAGGTCATATTGGTTTATAACACTGTGTGATTTCAGGTGTTCATCATCATACATCAGTTTCTGCACAGACTGCATCATGCCCACCACCAGCAGTCTAGTTTTTATAGACATATGTGCCCCTTTACCCTTCTCACCCACCCTTGATCCCCTTCCCCTCTGGTAACCACTAATCAGTTCTCTTTGTCCATGTGTTTATCCTCCACATGTGAGTGAAATCATAAGGCATTTGTTTTTCTCTGTCTGGATTATTTCACTTAACATAATACCCTCAAGGTCCATCCATGTTGTTGCAAATTGGACTACTGTGTCTTTTTTTATGGCTGAGCAGTATTCCATTGCATATATACACCATGTCTTCTTTACCCAATCATCAGTCGATGGGCACTTGGGTTGCTTCCACATCTTGGCTACTGTGAACAATGCAGCAATGAAAATAGGGGTGCATAAATCTCTTTGTATTGTTGATTTCATGTTCTTTGGATAAATACCCACTAGTGGGATAGCTGCATCATATGGTATTTCTATTTTTAAGTTTTTGAGAAATCTCCACACTGTTTTCCATAGTGGTTGCACTAGTTTGCATTCCCACCAGCAGTGTATGAGTGTTCCCTTTTCTCCACATTCTCTCCAACATATTATTTCTCATCTTGTTAATTATAGCTATCCTGAAGGGTGTGAAGTGACATCTCGTAGTTTTGATTTGCATTTCCCTAATAATTAGTGGTGTTGAACATCTTTTCATGTGTATGTTGGCCATCAGTATAACTTCTTTAGGAAAATGTCTGTTCATATCCTCTACCCATTTTTTGAACAGATCATTTGTCTTTTTGTTGTTGAATTCTATGAGTTCTTTATGTATTTTGGAGATTAACCCCTTGTCAGATATATGATTTGTAAATATTTTCTCTCAGTTGGTGTGTTGTCTTACATTTTGTTGATCATTTCCTTTGCCTTGCAGAAGCTTTTTGGTCTGATGTAGTCCCATTTGTTTATTTTTCCTTTTGTTTCCCTTACCAGAGTAGACATGGTATTCAAAAAGATGCTGCTAAGACCAGTGTCAAAGAGTGTACTGCCTATGTTTTCTTCTAGGAGGTCTATGGTTTCAGGTCTTACATTCAACTCTTTAATCCGTTTTGAGTTAATTTTTGTGTATGGTGTAAGGTAATGGTCTACTTTCATTCATTTGCACATGGGCATCCAGTTTTCCCAATACCATTTATTGAATAGATTTTCCTTTATCCATTGTACGTTCTTGGCCCCCTTGTTGAAAATTAGCTGTCCATAGACGTGTGGGTTTATTTGTGGACTTTCAATTCAGTTCCATTCATTTATGTGTTTTTTTCTCTGCCAATACCATGCTGTTTTGATTTCTAAATTTGTAGAGGCTTGCCTTATTTCCCAACATATGGTCTATCCTAGAGAATGTTCCATGTGCACTTGAGAAGAATGTGTATTCAGCTCCTTCAGGGTGGAGTGATCTATATATGTCTATTAAGTCCAATTGTTTTAGGTTTTCATTCAGCTCCACTATTTCCTTGTTGATTTTCTGTCTGGATGATCTGTCTATTGATGTGAGTGGGGTGTTGAGGTCCCCTACTATTATTGTGTTGTTTTTAACATCTTCCTTTAGGTCTGTTAATAGTTGCTTTATGAATCTTGGTGCTCCTGTGTTGGGTGCATAGATATTTATAAGCGTTATTTCTTCTTGATGAAGTGTCCCTTTGATCATTATATATTGTCCCTCTGTGTCTCTCTTTACCTGTCTTATTTTGAAATCCACTTGGTCTGATATGAGAATTGCAACACCTGCCTTTTTTTCCTTGCTATTTGCTTGAAGTATTGTCCTCCACCCCTTCACCCTGAGTCTGTGTTTGTCCTTGGGGCTGAGGTGTGTTTCCTGGAGGCAACAAATTGTTGGATCTTGTTCTTTAATCCATTTTGCTACTCTGTGTCTTTTTATTGGAGAGTTCAATCCGTTTACATTGAGAGTGATTATTGATGCATGTGGACTTAATGCTGTCAATCTGTCACTCATTATCTTGTTTTCCTGTGTTTCTTTTCCTGTGTGCTTTAGACTACCCATTTAATACTGCAATTTCTTATGCTGGGTTTCTTAGATTTTTCCTTATCTATGATTTGTGACTCTGTTCTGTACTTTATTTTAGTGTCTACCTTGAAGTTTGTATTTAGAATCTCGTGTATAATATAGTCTATTCTCTGGTGGTCTCTTACTTACTTGACCAATACTGATTTAGACCCTTTGCTCTTCCCCTCCTAAATAATTATTTTCATTTTTTATTCCAACTCGTCTTATTAATTGGTAGTTAGAGTGCTAAGATCGTCCTTGTTTTGGTAGTTTCCTTACTTTTACCCTAATGCTATAGTTGAATATTTGCTATCCTGTTCTGGTTCTATCCATCGGTCTCCCTAGTCTGTGGATTGTGACCCCTTTCTCCCTTTTTTCTCTTTTCAAGTATGAGAGCCTTCTTGAGGATTTCTTGTAATGGAGGGCTTTTAGTTACAAATTCCCTTAACTTTTGTTTGTCTGGAAAAGATTTAATTTCTCCCTCATATCTGAAGGAAATTCTTGCTGGATAGAGTATTCTTGGCTGAAGGTTTTTATCCTTTAAAGCTTTGAATATATCACTCCATTCTCTCCTAGCTTGTAGGGTTTCTGTAGAGAAATCCGCTGACAGTCTGATAGGGGCTCCTTTATAGGTTATTCTCTTTTTTTTTCTTACTTCCCTGAGTATTCTTTCCTTATCATTCCTATTTGCCAACTTCACTATTATGTGCCTTGCGGTGGGTCTTTTTACATTGACAAATCTAGGAGATCTAAAACCCTCCTCTACACACATTTCTCTGTTGATCCCTAGATTTGGGAAGTTCTCTTCAATAATTTCGTGAAGCACACTTTCTGCTCCATTTTCCTCTTCCATATTCTCGGGAATTCGTATGATCCTTATGTTCTTACTCCTCATTGAATCCATTATCTCTCAGAGATTTTCCTCATTTTTTTTAATTCTTAGTTCTCTTTCTTCCTCTGTCTGGCGCCATTCAGCCTGTCTGTCCTCGATTATGCTGATTTGCTCCTCTATGTGGTCTACACGGGCGTTCAGGGAATCTGTATTCTGTTTTATCTGGTCCATTGTGTTTTTCATCTCAAGTAATTCTGTTTGATTCTTCTTTATGATTTCAATCTCTTTTGTGAAGTAACTCCAGAACTTGGCTTGTTTCTCTATCTTTCTCTCTACCTCATTGAGTTTTTTGATTATAGCTGCTCTGAATTCATTATCACTTAGTTTACCTAATTCCAAGTCCTCAGGACTTAATTCTGTGTTTTTATTGTTTTCCTTCTGGTCTGGGGCTTTTATAAATTGCTGGATGGTAGAGGAGTGGTTTTTTCTCATGGTGGTAGAATTAAGTTGCAGTTACAGCCTGTCGCCACTAGATGGGGGTCGAGAGCGGCATGTTAGCTCTCTGCCTTGGGGCAAGATGGCTGCGCCCACTGGCTTTGTTGGGGGGAGGGGCCGTTACCCGCGCCGGTCTGGGTTCAGATCAGTTCTGTTCTCTGGTCTCCCAAGGCCCTTGATTTATAGGGTCCCCGTGGACGGAAGCTTTCCCCCCCGTCAGCGGGTCTCCACTGAATCAGTGGCAGGAGTCCTGGATGATCCCCCGGTCGTGCGGCCCCTCCCCCGCTCCTTCCCGACCCACGCTGCAGCGATCACAGACTCTAGGGGAGGGAGCGATGTTCTCTCCTACCGTTCCAGCGCCTCCGAAGGTGTAAAGCTAGGTTATGATCTCCGCCTTCTTGGTATTGTAGGTCTCTAACGAGCTGGCGTTATGTTTATTCTCTGAAATTCAGTTCTTCCAATCTTTTGTTGTATTTTGGAGGGGAGAGAATCCCGGGTCAGCTCACCCCGCCATTTTGCTCCACCCACTTCAACCACTGATCCATGCTGTTTTGATTTCTATATAGTATATTTTGAAGTTAGAGATTGTGATACTTCTGGCTTTTTTTCCCTCAAGATTGCTGTGGCTATTTGGAGTCTTTTGTTTTACTTATAAATTTTAGGATTCGTTGTTCTATTTCCATGAGTAATGTCATTGGGATTCTGACTGGGATTGCATTCAATATGTAGGTTGCTTTAGGTAGTATGGACATTTCAACTATGTTTATTCTTCCAACCCACGAGCACGTAATATCTATTTCTTTATGACTTCTTTGATTTCTTCCAATAATGTCTTGTAGTTTTCAGTGTACAGTCTTTCACCTCCTTGGTTAAATTTATTCCTAGCTTTTTTATTCTTTTTTTTGTGATTGTAATGGGATTGTATTCCTGACTTCTCTTTCTGCTAGTTCGTTATTGCTAGTTAGTGTACAGAAATGCAACTGATTTTTCTAAGTTGATTTTGTGTCCTGCAACATTGCTGTAGTTGTTGATTATTTATAACTTCTTTCTGGTGAATTCTTTAGGGTTTTCTATATATAACCTCATGTTGTCCACAAACAGCAGGAGTTTTACTTTTTTATTTCTAATTTGGATACCTTTTACTTCTTTTTCTTGCCTAATTGCTCTGGCTAAACCCTCCAGTACTATGTTGAATAGGAATGGTGAGAGTGGGCACCCTTGTCTTGTTCCTGTTCTCAGAAGAGTCACATTCAGTTTTTCACCATAAAGTATGATGTTGGCTGTGGGTTTGTCAGACATGGCCTTTATTATGTTGAAGTACTTTCCTTCTATACCCATTTTATTGAGGTTTTTGTTTTATCATAAATGGATGTTGGATCTTGTCAAATGCTTTCTCTGCATCTACTGAGATGATCATGTGATTTTTTTTTTTTCCTGAGGAAGATTAGCCCTGAGCTAACATCTGGTACCAATCTTACTCTTTTTTTTCTTCTTCTTTTTTCCTTGAGGAAGATTAGCACTGAGCTAATATCTGTCACCAATCTTCTTCTATTTTATACGTGGGGCACCATCACAGCATGGCCAATGAGTGGTGTAGGTCCAAACCTGGGATCCAAACCCACAAACCCAGGCTGCCAAAGCAGAGTGCGCTGAACTTAACCACTAGGCCACAGGGCTAGCCCTGATCATGTGATTTTTTTTTTAATATATTTTTTTTAAGATTTTATTTTTTTTCCTTTTTCTCCCAAAGCCCCCCCAGTACATAGTTGTATATTCTTCGTTGTGGGTCCTTCTAGTTGTGGCATGTGGGACGCTGCCTCAGCGTGGTTTGATGAGCAGTACCATGTCCGCACCCAGGATTCAAACCAACGAAACACTGGGCCGCCTGCAGTGGAGCACGCGAACTTAACCACTCAGCCACGGGGCCAGCCCCTGATCATGTGATTTTTATTCCTCATTTTGTTGATGTGGTGTATCACATTGATTGATTTGTGGCTGTTGAACCATCCTGGCGTCCCTGGTATAAATCCCACTTGATATGGTGTAGGATCCTTTTAACGTATTGCTGTATTCAGTTTGCCAATATTTTGGTGAGGATTTTTGCATCTATGTTCATAGTGATATTGGCCATAATTTTCCTTCTTTGTGTTGTCCTTGTCTGGCTTTGGGATCAGGGTGCTGTTGGCCTTGTAGAATAAGTTAGGAAATGTTCCATCATCTTCAATTTTTTGGAATAGTTTCAGAAGGATAGGTATTAAATCTTCTCTGAATGTTTGGTAGAATTCTCCAGAGAAGTCATCTGGCCCTGGACTTTTGAATTTGGGAGGTTTTAGATTACTGTTTCAATCTCTTTACTTCTGATTGGTCTCTTCAGATTATCTATTTCTTCTTGATTCAGTTTTGGGAGGTTGTATGAGTCTAAGAATTTATCCATTTCTTCTAGGTTATCCAATTTGTTGGTATATAGTTTTTCATAGTACTCTCTCATAATCCTTTGTATTTCTGTGGTATCCATTGTAATTTCCCCTCTTTCATTTCTAATCTTGTTTATTTGAGACTTCTCTTTTATTCATGAGTTTGGCTAAGGATTTGTTAATTTTGTTTATCTTCTCAAAGAACCAGCTCTTAGTTTCATTGATCCTCTCTATTGTGAAGGAGACCTGGCATAAAATGTGGTTGTTCTTGCACGCGAGGCATCCACAAGACTGGCTGCACTTTTCTGCAAACAGAATGTTCTGCCTGGTGAACTCACAAGGCCCCAGGGAAAACATTGCTTGCAAACAAGAATGTTTTATCAGCTCCTCAAAAGGAGCAAGCCTGGGACCTTGGGAGTTTGAAACATTATGAAGGAACCTGTTATGAACAGATGTGTAGGGGAAAGGTCATTATTGTGGGATGCTTGCACAGGCTTAGGTCGCTGACTCACAGCTTTGGCATAAGGCCAGCTTTGTTTAGAGGCTATAATAATAAAGAGCTCGAGAAAGTCAGGAGCAGAAGACTACTACACAGCAACTGGTGTTCGTGTATTCATTTCGTTAGCAACACTATTGTTTGTTTTTTTTAATCTCTATTTAATTTATTTCTGCTCTAATTTTTATTATTTTCCTCATGCTCACTTTGGGCTTTGTTTTGTTCTTCTTTTTCTAGTTCTGTCAGGTGTAGTTTACGATTACTCGAGATTTTTCTTCTTTGTTGAAGTAGGCCTGTATTGCTATAAATTGCCCTGTTATTACCACTTTTGCTGCATCCCTTAATAGTTGGTATGTTGTGTTTTCACTTTCATTTGTCTCCAGGTATTTTCTGATTTTTCCTTTGATTTCTTCATTGACCAATGGTTCTTCAGCAGCATGTTGTTTAGTCATCACATATTGGTGACTTTCATAGCCTTTTTCTTGTAGTTGATTTCTAGTTTCATAGCATTGTGGTCAGAAAAGATGCTTGATATGATTTCAATCTTCTTAAATTTATTGTGGCTTGCCTTGTTTCCCAACATATGGTCTACCCCTGAGAATGTTCCATGAGCACTTGACAAGAATGTGTATTCTGCTGTTTTTGAATGGACTGTCCTATATATATATTTATTAAGTCTATCTGATAAAATTGGGCATTGAGTTCTCCTACTATTATTGTGCTGATGTCAATTTCTCCCTTTAGGTCTATTAATAGTTGCTTTATATACTTGGTCCTCTTGTGTTAGGTGCATAAATATTCATAAGTGTCAAGTCCTCTTGGCGGAATGCCCTTTTTATCATTATAGACTGCTTCTCTTTGTCTCTAATTGTCTTTTTTATCTTGAAGTTTGTTTTGTCTGATATAAGTATGGCAACACCTGCTTTCTTTCGCCTGCCATTTGCTTGGAGTATTGTCTTTAATCCCTTCACTCTGAGGCTATGTTTGTCCTTACAGCTGAGATGTGTTTTCTGGAGGCAGCATATTGTTGGGTCTTGTTTTTTAATACATCCTGCTGCTCTGTGTCTTTTCATTGGAGAATTCAATCCTTTTACATTTAGACTCATTATTGATATATGACGTCTTAGTACTGTCATTTTATCTCTTGTTTTCTGGTTATTCTATATTTCCATCATTTCTTTTCCCTTGTATTTCTGACTGCCGTTTCAGTTTGGTGGTTTTCTGTGACAATTTTCTCTTTATTTTTGACTTACGGCTCTGCTCTGATTTTTTATTTACTGATTATCATGTTTGTATAAAAGATCTCATAGATGATAGCCCATTTTCTGATAGCCTTTTATCTCCATTAGCCTAAGCAAGTTCTACCCCTTTCCTCTTCCTCTCCTGTTGTTGTCATAAATTATTCTTTTGTGTGTTGTGAGTTTGTGACTAAATTGAAGTGTTTATAGTTATTTTTGATGCTTTCCTTCCCTTTGTTTTTTATAATTTTTTACTGACCTATTCTGATAGCTGCAATTTCCTGATTCCTTTATCTCCTTGCTCAAGGTTGTGTAGACCTTTGCTTTTTTGTTATAGGTAGGAGGGCTTCCTTCATCATTTCTTGTAAGGGAGGTCTTATGGTAATGAACTCCCTCAGCTTTTGTTTATCTAGGAAAGCGTTTATTTCTCCATTGTATCTGAAGGACAGTTTCACTGGATAGAGTATTCTTGGCTGAAAGTTTTTGTCTTTCAGTATTTTGAATATATCATTCCATTCTCTCCTAGCCTGTAATATTTCTGCTGAGAAATCCACTGAATGCCTGATAGCTGTTCCTTTGTGGGTTCTTTTCTTCTGACTTGCTGCCCTTAATATTTCTTCTTTGTCATTGACTTTTGCCAGTTTTAATAATAAATGCCTCAGAGACGGTCTTTCCACATTGATGTAATTAGGAGTTCTATTGGCTCAAAGTACCTTTAAGTCTAGTTACTTCCCCAGGTTTGGGATGTTCTCAGCTATTTCTTTGAACAAGCTCTCTGTTTCTTTCTCCCTTACTTCTCCCTCTAGAATACATATAATCCTTATGTTGATTTTCCTCTTTGTGTTAGATATTTCTCAAAGAATTTCTTCATTTTTGTCAATTTTAGTTCTCTCTCCTCCTCCACCTGAAGTATATCTATATTTCTATCCTCTAAATCACTAATTCTGTCCTCCATAACATCACCTGTATTTTTCGTGGATTCTAGATTTTTTTTTTGCTGGGAAAGATTCACTCTCAGCTAACATCTGTGGCCAATCTTCCTCTATTTTTTTCTCCTCAAAGCCCCAGTACATAGTTGTATTTTCTAGTTGTAAGTCCTTCTAGTTCTTCTATGTGAGCTGCCACCACAACATGGCTGACAGACAAGTGGTGTGGTTCTTTGCCCGGGAGCCAAGCCAGGGCACTGAAGCAGAGCTTGCTGAACTTTAACCACCAGGCCATCAGGGCTGGCATTAGACTTTTCTTAAACCTCATTGTGTTCTTCATATCCAGAATTTCTGTTAGGTTTTTTTTTTTTTTTTTTTTAGGGTATCAATCTCTTTGGTGAAGTATTCCTTCTGCTCATTAATTTTATTCCTGAGCTCATTGAACTATCTTTCTGACTTGTCATTTTCTTTTTGCTCTGCAGTGTTAATGTAGTGCTTCATGGTGTTTGATCAAGTGATCCTTTGCCAGCACATTTGTGGCAGTATCAGGTCACAGATTCCGCTTGCCACCACTGGGGGGCAGGCAGAAGGTGTGTTTTCTGATCCCACCCCATCTGCTGGAAGTTGTGCAAGTCGGGCTGCTCTGCATTCACTTGGGCTGGCCACAGCCACTCTGTATGTTGCGCTCACACGGGCAGGGCCTCTGCACTAGGTGGATGGGTCAGGCACCATATTCAGGGCCTCTCTGCTCAGCAAGGCATCAGGTGAGCTGCTGCACACTAGGCAGAAGGGGAAGCAACACGGGGGCTGAGCCACCACTCAGTGGATCCCTTGGGCTGCTGTGCTTTGCGAGCAGGGGTGCCTTCTGAGCATGTGGGATGCCTTTCACCTGTGCTGCACTAGCAGGGGAGCCGCCCACGTGGAGGCTGAGTCACTGCCACTTGGTATAGAGCATTCCCATGGGTGGGGATGCCGTGGCACGTTGGGCACTCCAGCAGGACAAGCTGCAACTCTGAAAGCATTTGCACAGGTCAGGCTGTCCCTGCCTATTACAGCTGGGGCATGGCTGCTGTGTGAGTAACCACAAACTGGCTCACTGCCACCAGGGAAGGGGAGGGTGTGCTTACTTAGTTCCACTGCCTCCCAGGGATCCAGTCCACCCACCTTCAGATGTATAGCTGCATGGATCTCTCAGAAGTCCTGCTGTGCTGTGCAGGGGATCCTCTGCTGGTAAGTGAACGTCCATTGGTTGTAACTTAAAGGAGAGAGACTGAGGGAACAACCCACTCCACCATGATGCTGATATCACCTAAGTAGAATTTTTAATAAACATTTATCTCTGGCACCAAAAAACATTAAGAAACAATATATCTTTACAAAGAAAAATCACATTTTTAACATATTAGCACTTAGAAAAGATCATTTTAAAATACAACAGTATAGCAAGAAAAATTTTAAAGATGAAGTGCATGGAAGATATCTGACAACAAATGTGTCAGACCTTCATAGAAAAATATATAAAATTGTACTGAAAGACATTAAAGAAGAGCTAAATAATTATAGATAATTCATGGCCTGAAAGATTTTTTTTTGAGGAAGATTAGCCCTGAGCTAACTACTGCCAATCCTCCTCCTTTTGCTGAGGAAGACTGGCCCTGAGCTAACATCCGTGCCCATCTTCCTCTACTTTATATGTGGGATGCCTGCCACAGCATGGCTTGATGAGCAGTGCCGTGTCCACACCCAGGATCCGAACCGGCGAACCCTGGGCTGCTGAGAAGTGGAGCATGTGAACTTAACTGCTGCGCCACCGGGCTGGCCCCATGCCTGAAAGATTTAATGATATAAAGACGTTGATTTTACTAGTACTGATTCAATACAATTCCGGACATGATCTCAATATGATTTTTTGTGGAACTTTTTGAAAGCTTATTGTTAAATTTATATGGAGAAATAAAAGGCCCAGAAGTAATAAACCACTCTTGTCGAAGAAGTTGCAGGAACCTGCCTCTCAGATATTAAAAATAGTACAAAATTATTCAAGATGGTGCCATATTAGTCCAGGATTAACAAACTGCCTAGAACAGAATGGCAAGCCCAGAAACATAAAACCATGCACACAGAACCAACTTACGGGAGCTGACCTCCTGATTCGAGCTCTAAGAAAATTGGTTAACTACCAAGGGAGAAATTAAATTGGACCCCACCTGACACTACATACAAAAATCAGTAATGGATAGAAAACTATTTTAGAAGACACTTTAGACGAATATTTTATAAACATTTTAAAGAGAAGAGAGTAGAACATAAGGTGGAAATTTAAAAAAAAGAAAAAAAAAAGGACCTTAACTAAATTGGAGTCAGGAAGGCCTGTCGGGGAGCTCTCCTGTGCTATCATTAGTCATGCTTGCATCCCTGACAGGAAGTACAACTACTTTATTTTATTTATTTATTTTTTTTTGAGGAAGATCAGCCCTGAGCTAACATCTGATGCCATTCCTCCTCTTTTTGCTGAGGAAGACTAGCCCTGAGCTAACATCCATGCCCACCTTCCTCTACTTTATACATGGATGCCTACCACAGCATGGCTTGCCAAGCAGTGCCATGTCCGCACCCGGGATCTGAACTAGTGAACCCTGGGCTGCCAAAGCAGAACGTGCGAACTTAACCACTGTGCCACCAGGCTGGCCCTGAAGTCCAACTACTTTAATTCCAAAGATTTCTCTTCCCACTCAGCAACAGCCCAGCCAGTGAAATGCAACAGCCCAGCCAATGAGAAGCCTTTGCTGCCCTGAACTGTTACTTTCTTCCAATGAACTTTTGTTCAGGACAGCCCCACCCTCCTCCCCTCCTTCACTTTCCAGATTTGCCTATGGTTTGCCGTGGCATGCACTTCTGAAATTGCAATTCTTTGGGCTATTCCCAAGTGAATTCATTTTGAGGGTAAAATAACAAGTGAATATGCTTTTTAAGTTGACAATATTTATGACTGCATGTTATTGTCCAAACACAATTAGCCAAAGACCACTAGGGACAAAATGTATAGTCTGACTAAGTCAGGTTTACCCACTCATTGCAATGAAGGAGACCAGACACCTGAGGAACCATGGGGCATCCCACCAAACAAATGAAGACATATGGATTATTATATGATTTGGGGAAGAGAATTTAGGTGAAATTTAAATGAAGTACGGTCTGAGCTGCTTAATGACAGGGATATGTTCTGAGAAATGTGTCATTAGGTGATTCTGTCATTGTGTGAACATCACAGTAGTTACATGAACCTAGATGGTATAGCCTACTACACACCTAGCCAAGATGGGACTAACCTTATGGGATCACCATTGTATATGCAGTCAGTTGTTGATTGAACCATCATGATGCAGTGTACAACCTCAGTATTTTGACAGGCTCAAGGTAAAGTGATGCTGTGAGTTAAAATATATCTAATAGTTATGAGACAGTATTTGGAACTAAGTCAAAATTTTAAAAACCTCAGATCAAACCCCACGTAATGTAGCTGAAGGGCTATTTAGAGGGATATCTATGGCCTTAAATGCTTATATTCAAGAACACAGACTGAAAAGTAATGAGTTACATTTCCAACGTAAGGATAAGACACCAATAGAAGCAATCCCACCTTTATAACATTTATAAGCTTCTCTCTCACTCTGAGGTTCCCTGTTCAGAAGTCAAGTGCTAGTGGAAGGCTTCCCCACACTGAAGATATCCACCGAGTTGCTCACGTGAGATGGATGAGGCTTTCCTATGCACTTCCATTCCTGGGCTTCTCTTCACTATGAGTTCTCACATGTTTCCTGTGGGATGAGTGACTACTGGAAAATCTCTCACAGTCATTGCCATAGCACATCTTCTCCCCTGTGTGTGCCCCATTGTGGGCAACCAGGCCACAGCTCCTGTTGGAGGCTTTTCCACAGTCACTGCATTGGGGGAGCTTCTTCCTAGTATGAGTTCTCACGTGCACCATCAGATGGAAGGTCCTGATGAAGGTTTGGCCACAGTCATCGCAGAGATAAAGTCTCTCCTTGGTGTGCATTCTCTTATGCAGGCCCTGCTCCTGATGAAGGCCATTCCACAGTGATTGCATTCACACGGTTTCTTCCAAGTCTGTATCCTCTTGCGTACAGTGAGGTTCAAGCTGGATCTGAAGAATCTCCCACATCGGTTACACTCATGGTTTCTCTCCAGTGTGAGTTTCCATGTGCATCCTAAGGGACAAGTGATGATGACCGACAGGTTTCTCACACTAAAAACATTCTTAGGTTTTCACATGAGCATGAGATCACGTGTGGATCCTAAGGGATAAAGGATAACTAAACACTTCCCCATGTTCTTTACATTCATTGCATTTCTCTCCTGTGTAATTTCTCTTCAGCAAAATAATATTAGAATTCCTTTTCATGGCTTTTCCACACAGATTATATTCATGGGGTTTCTCTCTGGGTTGAGCTGGTGCCTGTTGATTAAAGGATAAGTGGTAACTAAAGGCTTTCTCACTTTCATTGCACTCTGGGGATACTCCCTCACAGAAGGTCTGCACTGCAAAAAAAAAAAAAGCAAAAGCAAATTCCTACATTAGAAGTTGCTACCATTTTCTGGCCTGGGTACTGACTCTGCCCTGTCTGAGCTCTTCCCAGCTGAGTGAGGAAAATGCTCCACTCCAAGCTTCCATCATAGCCACGACATTCATGAGGCTTCTTATGTATGGATTTTTTTCCTGATAATTTTTTAAACAAAAACTGAATTGTGTGTCAATAATCACTATGTGAGTCATATTTATGAATATGCTTATTTGTGAGAACTCTGTGAATAAATTTTGAAATTGGTTTAGGATGTTCCCCAAATTCATGATACTAAGATACTATCTCCTGAGACACAACTTTTGGGTGATGGCCACTGCCTCAAGTGTGCCCCCTAGTGGTTGTGGGGCTTTTTTCTTTCTCAGGGAAATCCCAGACTTCTACTGCAGAGAACCAGCAATAAGCCCTCATGAGCCTTACCCTTTTCCTACCAGTAGATGGTTATTCCCGAACTTTATTCTGCTTTGCAGTAGTCTCTTTGGTTTCAAGACAAGAATTCCGGTCTGAAATGACTGGAGGGAGAGAAAACAAATATTTAAGCTCTTAGAGAAATAAATGATGAAACAAAGATGATTTTTTTAAAATCCAGGCCCATGTCAATTTTTTTCATATACTAAGCCAAAACATAAGAAGTCAATGTGACAGGGAAGAATGCGCCAGCAGTTAAAGACAGACTTCAAGGATTTCAGCAATGTGAAGAATTGGACAATGATGGGAACGGGGTGGAAATGACAGATGACTTGCTAAGAAATGATTTCATCAAAAATGAGATGGCTCCCCTTTAAGGAAAGCATCCTAGGAGCTTGTTTGGAAAAGTAGGATTTTTGAGAAGTACACTAACATTCTGCCTCCACTGTTCCCAATTTTTTAAATCTATAGATCCCGGACTTCAGGGGCAACATCCAACTGGACTTCAAGCCTTCAGCTAGCCCCCACCATCTGAACTGACGATGAGCCCATCTCTTAATCTATCCTGGTGCTCCTGTTTCTCCTGACTCACCAGGATTTTGTCCAATCTAGGGGAGACTGATGAGCAACCAAGGACCTCAGTTCAGTCCTGAATAGATTTTTCCTCCAACTATAACCCCAAGTTTTACATGTCTTACTGTCCCTACAGCATTTACTTGTGCCACTAAATGTAAATGTACAGTTTTACCACCCTTAGATTCTATAATTGTTTAATGTATTCTACAATGTATAAAATAGCACATTCTTATCTTCACATTTCAAAAATCTGGTCATAAGGCCAGCATGTACTTGAGTATTTAGTGGTAGAATTTTATAGAGTACAATATACAATAAACCATGAAAAAAATGAGATGGCTGCTAATAATCTGAAAGAGGGAACTATCAGGAAAGCACAGTTTGGGAACAATGGGAAAGTGGACAGATGAATAGCAGGGCCACATTCCAATAAAACTTTATTTACAAAAGAGGAAATGTTCTGGAAAGAGGAAGCAGGACAGAGCTTTCTCTGGGAGCAAAAGAAAGCAGGAAAGAAAAGAGAGAAGGAGAGGAAGGGAAGCTGAAGCTTTTTTTTGTTTTGTTTTGAGGAAGATTAACCCCGAGTTAACTACTGCCGATCCTCCTCTTTTTGCTGAGGAAGACTGGCCCTGAGCTAACATCCGTGCCCATCTTCCTCTACTTTATATGTGGGACGCCTGCCACAGCATGGCTTGCCAAGCGGTGCCATGTCCACACCCAGGATCCGAACCAGCGAACCCTGGGCTGCCGAGAAGCAGAACATGCACACTTAACCACTGCACCACTGGGCTGGCCCGAAAGCTGAAGCTTTGATAGTAAACTCACCGCAAGTGGCCTGAGATGATTTCTCAGACAAAATGGTATTTTAGAAATTCCCTGAAGGGGATCTTCTTGCCCAGGGCTCACCTGCACAAGTGTCTTGCAGAATTCTCCTCTCCATGGTCCTCAGCACCTCCTGCTCCACCTGGGTGAGCAGGTTGGGCTGACGGAGGTGATACTCTGAACACAGAGAGACACACAAGGTGGCAGGATGTGCAGGGACAGAAAGGAAACTTCCTGTCTAGATGTGGCTAACACTTTCAGAGGATGGGCACGTGTGACCACACTAACAGTGACACACTGGTACCCAGGACCCAAAACTCAAACTCCCTCACATCAGGCCCTGCAGGGACCGGGGGTCCTCAGAGCCAAGCTCAGAGACACACTTCAGGAGCACCAAAGCTTATACTCATGAAGAAAATAAAGTCACCATAATGGATGAATCTTCATTCTCAAGGGGAAGACTCTAGACTAGGGGCTGGTGACTACAGCCCAGGGGTTAGCCACTTGCTTTTGTAAATAAAGTTTTATTGGCTCACAGCCCTGCCTGTTCATTTCTGTACCATCCGTGGCTGCTTTTGCACTACGTTGGAAGCACTGAGTAGTTGTAACACAGACTCTGTGGCCCACTAAGCTGAAAATACTTCCTCTCTGGCCCTTTAAGGAAAAGTGTGCCCACTCCCACTCTGCATTTTTGCTTCTTAAGGGTGGACCACATCTCTTTCATCGCTCTTCCCAAGACCAACAACAGCTCCCAGAATTGAACAAGTGCTAAGAAGTATCTGCAGCAGAATCCTATGATGAAGAGGTGAGGTCGGCCTCACTGACTGAGACCAGCTTCCCAAAGTTCTCCAGCATCAAGTCTCTGTACGGGATTTTCTGAGCAGGGGCCAGCAGTGCCCACTCCTCCTGGGAGAAGTCCACCGCCACTTCCTCAAAGGTCACCAAGTTCTAAAGCAGCATACACACGAGGGCTTAGCCAAGACCCATCTCCATCAGTGTCCCAGGAGGGTGGGGGATGAGGCCGAAGGCATCCGAGGATCAAGGAGCAGTAAGTTCAAGTGAGGGACCCTGCCCTCAGCTCTCTCCACTTGCATGCCCTCAGCAATCTCGACCAGCCTCGTCGATTCATTAACTCTTCAACACGATTGAACTTTTCTCTCCACAACCAGTCTATGAACACATACAGCCTGGGTGCCCTCAGTCAGGCACCACACCACCCTGAGCTCATGGCAGCCTGAGAGGAATACTTAGTAAATGAACGAGGGATGTCCCCAGGAATTCCTGAGACAAAGTCATCTCATTGCCTTTCTTGGTTTTCTGTCACAGCCCTGAAGTAAGTACTGAGCTAATAAGGACAAGGCACTGAAAAAAATTCATAAATACTGAGGCAATGAGAGCATTCTCTGGGAAGTCCCTTGGCCACCATTAGAGACTAAGAGTCCTGAGGAACTGTGGGGAGAAGTCCTGGATGGGTCTGAGGCTCCAGACCACTGGAAGGAGACAGACCCACCCACAGGGAAGGGAGACGCCATGTTGGAAAGAGGAGGATTTCTGATTACCTGTGACCAGGTCAGCAACCCTGGAGCCATTGCTTCCTCCTTCACATTCCCCTCCAGCAGACAGAGTCATGAGCAGGCACAGCTAGAGGACACGAGAGGGGTCATGAGACAGGTCATGCCCTAGATTCTAGCCTGCACACTCACACAGCTAGCCCGCACACAAGCAAAGCACACATCTGCCTGCACACAGGTCTCCTAAAAGGCCACGTCAGTCCTGTCTCTCCCATGAGAGGCCTGGGGCTTGCTGCCCACGAGGAAGCCTAGAAACTCCTGTGACTGCTGAGGGCACTCACGTTCAGAGAGGTCCAGCAAGTCAATGACCAAGAGTATAAAACAAGTACAAGGAATACCGCAGTACTAGCCCCCAAACACATCAAACTCTAAAAGGCACCAACACTGACATGCGCAGACCCGGGGGCTCCTGGGCTCCACTCCCACCTAGTCTTGGCCTTCGGGAGCCCTGGAAGAAGAGAGTCTTGGGGAAATGAAAATGGCCAGGCTATGATCTAGCTCCAAGAAACCCTTGTGGGTGCGGCTGGAGCTTGGCAACTGGGGCGTCTGGGTAGGAAAGTGCTGAGAGAGGGTGGCAGAGGGACCAGGAACTGGGTCAAGACCAGGGCAGCCAGCCTGGATCCTATCTGGATTCACACCTTGTGACTGGCAGCTTAGTGGGATCGCTTTGTAAGAAAAGCTTTCTGTTCCTGTTTATATTTTTTAAGATCACACTGGCAGCTGTTCACAGGCCAGAACTGGGGAGGGTAAGAAGAGAAGCAGGGGGGCAGGTGAGGGGTGGCTCCAGGGTCCAGGTGAGAATGGGGATGGGGAAGCCTTGGGAGATGGGAGGAGCAGCAGAGACAATTGCAAATGGCTAACATTGTCAATGCAAAATAACCAATAACCATTCTATGGATAAGAGAGAGGCGAGTTTTACTGGAGCCAGGGTGAGGGTTACAACCCACGAAGGCAGTTTCCACAAAGGAAGAAAGTTTTCCAGAGAAGCATGATTTTCAGTACAGTATTACGTCTTTTTAGAACAAAGAACATACATTAAACACGCCTAGGATACACATTCATCAAAGTTTCAGAGAGGGATTCAGGTGTAAATTAGCAGGTCAACATGACCATGATGCCAGGAAAGGGATTAATACGGGCATTACTGAGGGCATTAAGATGGGGCATAGGCACAACCAGAGGCACTCACAGCTCACTGGTACAGCTCTCTGGTACACTCACTGTGTACCAGGGGACTTTGGGGAGAAGAAGGGAAAAAAAATGGGGCATAGATGGGGAAGTACGGGCTCTTACCTTAAAAGAATACATTCTTGTATGTGTGTGTGAGGAAGATTGTCACTGAGCTAATATCTGTGCCCATCTTTTTACGTGGGATGCCAGCACAGCATGGCTTGACAAGTGGTGCTAGGTCCACCACCAGGATCGAAACCTGCAAATCCTGGGCCACCAAAGCAGAGAGCGTGAACTTAACCACAATGTCACCAGGCTGGCCCCAAGAATGCACTCTTTACTTTAATGGTTAAAGCAGATGTTTAATGTATGTTTGACAGGCCATAAGTGAGCCTTCTTTAGTTCAAGCTGAATCAGTTCAGAATCCAAGTAGCTAGCTCATATACCTCAATACGTGAAAATCTCCTGTCAATATGGCACACAGTTTGGAGGAAACGTCAAAGGATTTGCTAGGGACTTAGACTGGGATGGAAGAGGGGAGAGGGAAAGACACGCAGCCAGTGAGAGAAGTTAGAGAAATCAAGGAGGGATCTGGTTTTTATACAGACAATGTTGAACTTCACAGCCGGCAAAGGAGCCCTGTGCTCCTAGAAAACTAAGATGGTAAGAAATCCCCCCAACCCTTTTGTGCTCCAGGAAACGGCTGTCTGCCATTGAAGCCGGGTACCTGAGGGTTACTGTAAATATTCAACAAGAGCTTTGACATTGTTCCCAACACAGACATAGACGAAAAGAAGTTCTTGTCAACTCGCTGTTTTCTTGTTTGACCTGAGGGGTGACTCAAGGATTTATGAGCTTGTTTTACAAAAGAATGCCTTCAGGGACTTTGTGATCACCAGATAACCAGCCCCCTCCCCTCTGCCGCGACTCCAGAAGTCAGGTTGCCCAGGGGCTTATCAGGAGTGAAAGAAACACAATTGCCTCTTTGTTTCTCCAAAACTCCTCCTGCCAAGCCCCTTAGCTCTATAAAGCCCCTGCTTTCTTCTTTTCTGAAGGCAGATTTGAGAGAACCTATCCTCCCACCTTCTCATTTTAGCCAATTTGAATAAACCTTTCTCCATCTTCAACCACCAATGTCTCAGTGATTGGCTTACTGCAGTCAGGCTCATGAACTTGAGATTAAGACATTCAGTATCACAATGAAACACCCTTCCCCCATGACTTAGATAAGTCTCAGGATGACCCCTCCGTGACAAGGCCAGGCACAGACTGTCCAAACTCCCAGTCTTTGTCTCATGGATGAGTAGCTGAACTGCTCACCCCTCTGAACAGCCTGGAGCAAATGCCTTCACCAAACTTCAGTGTGGCTTCTCTCCTCCAGGGCCCCTGAACTTTGGCCCCTCCTTCGGTGTTGGGACACAGAACACCCTTTACCAGCCCCTCACTGCCAATCAGCTGACTCCCTAATGACTATCACCCCACCCACCCATGTCCCACTTCCCAGCCTTGCTGACTCTTTCCTATCAAAGAAAAGCTCTTCAGGGCCTGACCCTACGGTGGGACTGCTCTGCCTACAGCAATAGTCTTCTTACAACACTAATAACCAGTAGCTGGTGGTGTCCTCCCTTGAGAGGGGAAGATTAAGGAGGGGCAAATTCCTTCACGGTGAGGTTGTGCAGGGACAAAAAAATACATATATACATATACTATAATATGTGATAATTAATATGTATGTATCATAGTCAATATCCTTCACATATATATATAGCATATTTTACATATAGCATATTTTCCCATCAAGTTAAAAGGGGTATGATAGGGCAGAGGGTTTTTTCGTGAGAGGCATAGCAAGGGCTCTTTTTAGCCTCATGGAAATGACAGGAGTTGGGGGAATAATTTCAAAATGTGGTAGGCCAGCAGGCCGAGGGAAGGCCTCTACGGACGTCTCATCTGGGCTCCAGGTTCAGGCAGCCACATGTCCCTCAGCCCTGGTAGGCAAACCATCTTAGCCACAGATGACAAAGGATGACCAAAGGCCAGTGACAGCTGGGACTGTGCTGGGGCAAAAAAATTGGAATTTATGTCTATAAAAATTTAAATATTCCTGTGCCTTCAACCAGCAACTCTTAGTATTTTAACTAAGAGAAACCCTGGCACCTGTGCAGATACAGAGATAAATAGACAGGTGTGTGTCTGTGTGTGTGTGTTTTTAAGTTTGTCCACTATAAAGTGTTCACAATGGGTAAAAACTGGAACCAACTAAACTAACCCTACAGCGCACCAAGAAGTTAAAGAATTACCTACGAGGGACAATTATGGTATTTAAAATAAAAAGCTGACATAGATCTATAGGTAAAGTATAAACATACTTACATAATTTATAAAATATCTATGTGCAGAGAGGTATGTACATGCATTCAAAATGACTGGGAGCGCGCCGGCCCCATGGCCGAGTGGGTAAGTTCACACACTCTACTTCAGTGGCCCGGGGTTCACCAGTTTCGATCCTGGGTGTGGACCTACACACTGCTCATCAAGCTGTGCTGTGGTGGTGTACCACACAGAACTAGAATGACCTGCGACTAGGACATACAACTATGTACTGGGGCTTTGGGGAGAAAGGGGGGAAAAACTGATGGGGAGGCAAAGAACTTGAACAGACATTTCTCCAAAGAAGACACACCAATGGCCAATAAACACAGAAAAGATGCTCAACATCACTAATCATTAAGAAAATGCAAATCAGAACCATAATGAGATGCTACTTCATACCCATTAGGATGACTATTACCCAAAGAAAAAAGAAGAAATAACAAGTGCTGGCAAGGATATGGAGAAACTGGAACCCTCATGCATTGCTGGTGGGAATGTGAAATGGTGCAGCCACTGTAAAAAACAATATGGCAGGGGCTGGCCCCGTGGCCGAGTAGTTGGGTTCGCACGCTCCGCTGCAGGTGGCCCAGTGTTTCATTGTTTCGAATCCTGGGCGCGGACATGGCACTGCTCATCAAACCATGCTGAGGTGGCATCCCACATGGCACAACTGGAAGGACCCACAACGAAGAATATACAACTATGTACCGGGGGGCTTTGGGGAGAAAAAGGAAAAAATAAAATCTTTAAAAAAAAAAAACAATATGGCAGTTCGTCAAAAAGCTTAACATAGAAGTACCGTATGATCCAGCAGTTCTCTTTCTGGGTATATACCCAAAAGAATTGAAAGCAAAGGTTCGAACAGATATTTGTACACTAATATTCACAGCAGCATTATTCACACCAGACAAAAGGTAGAAACAGCCCAAATGTCCATCAACAGATGAACGGATAAACACAATGCATATAGTTACAATGGAGTATTACTCAGCCTTAAAAAGGAAGGAAATTCTGACACATGCTACGACAAGGAGAAACTTTGAAAACATTATGCTCGGTGAAATAACCTAGACACAAAAGGATAAATGCTGCCTGATTCCACTCATAGGAGGTTCCTAGAGGAGTCACATCCACAGAGACAGAAAGTAGAATGGTGGGGGTAGGGGCTGGGGGTGGTGGATGGAGAGTTAGTGTTTCATGGGGACAGAGTTTCCGTTTGGGAAGATGAGAAAGTTCTGGAGACGGATGGTGGGGATGGTTGCACAACACTGTGAATGTGCTTAATACCAGCAGAAAAGTACCCTCAAAAAAGGTTAAAAGGTAAATTTTACATAAAGTATATTTTACTACAACAAAAAAAGTCTGCAAGGCCACAGTGCTATTCGTAATACTGGGTGGGGGTCTCTGGAGAAGAGGGTGACACTGTTTTATGTGCACTTGGCAGGGGGAATGTAAAGGGAAAGGTTGACCTTTTGACCCTATGGTTTTCTGAATGTTAAACATCAAAAACAACACATCCATGTATTCCTTGTGTCACTGAGAAAAATTACACAGTCAAGTACAAACAAAAATAATGTCTGTGGCCGAAGCCTCACCCCTGCACACAGCTAATCTCACTGCTCAAAGTGACTTCCGCCATCTCACCCACCCACACACACCAAGCGCCCACCACCAGGAGCCCTGGCAACGACATCCTCTACATCCACTCGTTACTAACCGCTGACTCACATTTCATCTACTTCCCATCTTTCTTTCCAACCAAAGCAAGAGCTTTTTTAATTATTATCATTGTTTTCGTTTTGGTGAGGAAGACTGTCGCTCAGCCAACATCTGTGCCCATCTTCCTCTGCCTTGTATGTAGGATGCCGCCACAGCATGGCTTGATGAGCGATGTGTAGGTCCGCGCCCAGGATCTGAACCTGTGAACGCTGGGCCGCCAAAGCAGAGAACATGAACTTAATCACTCAGCTACAGGGCTGGCCCGAGAAAGAGCTTCTTTAAATCAAACATCTACGGTCTTATGAATGCATCCATATACATTATCTTATCTTTAGGAATAGCCTGAAGCAAAAATTGTTGTGCATTACGAAGGCAATGTTATTATAAGTTGCATATAATATGCCGAAGATGTGGCTCTCACCACCCCCCACCGAGAAGATTCCAATGTTTTCCAGGCTGGTTCCTTTGACCCCTTGTGTCTCTATGCCTTCTGGTTAATAAGGCTCTATGAGGTTAACAGAATTCTCTCAAGGAGGAAAAAAGCGTTCAGATCTGATTATGCCTCTTCCCTGCTTAGGAACTTCTAGAATGCCTCCTACTGGAAACAGCACAAAGTCCAAATTCCAAACTCAACAGGGGGGACCCTCCAACGTCTGGCTCCAGGTAGCCTTTCCCACACCTCCACTCTCCCCTGGCAGGAATGCTTGCTGAAGGATTCCAGGAGGCAGACCAAGGTCCTTCTGGTCTCAGTGCTGGGTTGTGGGGCAAAATTCCCTCCCGAGAATTTGCAAACACAAGTCCACCCTCCCATGGTCCAAATTCACACCACCTCATGCAGGGAGCTGACATGAGCACACGCACATCACCTCTGCAAAAACTCAGCTCCCACCAGGCCACAGAAGATTCCCACCCATGGGGGTTCCCAGGAGCCCACAGCTGACGTAGAAAAGCAACGTAAGTCAAGGAGGCACTAGATAATAAAAGGGAGCCCGTTCATTCATCAACATAAATGCAAACAGCAGAAAGAAGGTATGAGCACAGGGAATGTACTAATGAAGAGAAAAGATAATCTATCACAACCATGCACGGATCCAAGTCAGGTTTAGTGCTTTTTGAAAAACCAACTAGTAATTCCAATTAATGGAATTTACAACATTAATAAACTGAAGGAGAAAAATCATGATTGTGGAAGTTAAAAAGGAAAACTTAACTAAGGTGGAGTTGGGAAGGCCTGTAAGGGAAGTTCTCACAACCTATCACACGTCATCAATTACACCCAACGGGAAGAGAGGGAAGCTTGCATCTGAGACAGGAGTAAAACTACGTCGCTACTGATGGAAGATTTCTCTCCCCACCCAGCAACTGCCCAGCCAATGAGAAAGGCCACAGCCCAGGTAATGAAAAGCCCTTGTAGCTCTGAACTGTTATCTTTCCCCAATGGATTTTTGCTTTAGAACAACCTGTCCCTCCCCCCCATGCCCCTTTCTTTTTTTTTTTTGGTGAAGATTGGCCCTGAGCTAACAGCTGTTGCCAGTCTTCCTGTTTCTGCTTGAGGAAGAATGCCACTGAGCCATCTGTGCCAATCTTCCTCCATTTTTTGTGTGTGGGACACCGCCTCAGCATGGCCTGATGAGCGGTGCCGTGTCTGTGCCCAGGATTGGAACTGGTGAAATCCTGGGCCACTGAAGCAGAGCATGAGAACTCAACCACTTGGCCAAAGGGCCAGCCCCTCAAATAGCAATTTTAATTTAAAAATTTTTTACAGGATACAAAATATACAGAAAAGCCAACTTTAATGTTCTACGTGACACACATATAAATATTTCAGTGCCATTCCCATGGTGTCATGTCTTTCTTGTCCCTGAAGCAGGCCCTGTGCCAAGTTCAGAGTAAGCAAGTGACATAGTTTTGTTGTTCCAGTGAATAAAGTGGTGCCAGCAAAGGAAGCCCACGTGCCCCCAGTGGAACCAGACAGAGTCAGCAGGTCTGTGGGGGTGTCCTAGCCACAGGGACAAGCAGCTACCTCTGGAGTCCCCCAGCCCAGCCATCTCCACTCACAGGGAGGGGATGGGCCCCATGCTCCCAATTCATTAGACCCTCACCCCATGGGGACAGTGAAGGGGAACTTGTGTGGTACGGGTGGTAATTAATACTCTCCGTTCAATTTCTATACGATGAACACTCAACACTCTCACAGACACAAACACACAAACTCTACCTGGATCTATTATACACATGTAACACACAGAGGCACAGCTATAAATATGTTTTAAACCACTAGTTGCTCCGTGCAACAATAACGATGATGATGATGCAACTCCACGTTCAAACGTGGCATCGGGAGGAGCGGCTGCTCCCAATATCAGACTTGTGACATTGTGATGGCAGGAGGAGAATGTGGGGGTCGTGGGACTGGGGGAGGGGGGTGGGAGGGATTTCAGAGCAGGTCAGTGCCATGCTTGGCGAGAAGAGCAAACGGCTGGATCTGGGGTCCACGTTCCCCACAGTGTGAAGACTCGGGGTCCCCATCATAGGTAGCAGGGCGGGACAGGGAAAACAGAGTGGCCTCCCCAACCCAGGTCGCTGATACCACACTCAGATTCTCTCCCCTGGGACTCTGACCAGCCTCCCCAGCTAAGAGATGGGCTCAGGCTTCAGGGTTCCCATGAACTGCTGCGAGGGGCAGGAGGCCCAGCCGCTGGCCCAGGATCCTCATTAGGATCGGCTCAGGAGGGGCGGAAGTCAAACCTGCACCATCCGAAGCTTCTGGCATGAACACAGTGAAACCAGTAGTTCCCATTGAGATTAGGCAGCTAGGAACTAAAGGGTTTTTTTTCTTTTTTGGCAATTACTGGTTATAGCTTTTAGCTGTTTAACCCACCCATTGTTAACTGTGCTGCTTAGGCAATAGGCTATCTGACTCCACTAGGCTCCCATAGATAACATCTCCCTGGAGCCTGGGTCACCATGGTAACGGGTGTGTGAGCTGTTTTTCAGGAATTAGAAGCACTTGTCCACTCGAGGCCAGTTGAGACCACCAACTCATCAACTGGGCCACCAACTCATCAACTGGGCCCGCACAGATGTCTGATAAGTGACCTTTTGATGTCAAGAGGCCAAAAACTCCACCCTCAGCTCATGCTCACACCGCCATTATGGGAGCATGCATCCTACGAAGAGGCACCGAGTCTGACTACGCATGCGCAGATCAATTCCCTCACCTCTCCTCCCCTCCCATCACCTCTCCCCACATTTCAGACCACCTTGCCCCCATCCCTGAGTCCCTATTTTCGGGGAAGCGGATTTGAGGCTCATGCTCTCGCTTCCTCATGTGGCTGCCTTATGATTAAACCCGCTCTCTGCTGCAATGTCATCTCAGTGTTTGGCTTTCCAGGCAACGGGCAAAACCGAACCTGGTTCGGTAACAACTCTGTGCGGAGAGAGCATAGCTGGCTCTTTTCCCTTTAAACTCCCGTTTTCCTCCTCAGTGGGCAAAATGGGACCCAACCAGGCAGCCGAGCCCAAGCAGCCTGACTGCAACGGCATCCCCTCCTTGATCTCTGGACATCCTGGCTCCCTGGCTTCGGCCACCTCATATGCAGTCACCCGTGGGCCAGCTACTCAAGGCCACGCCCTCCTCGCAGCCAGAGGCCGGTTAATGTAGAAGCAGAGGTGGAGGCAGCCAGGCTGAGCAACCCAACAGCCTAACAGCAGTAATTAACATGGACGTTGCCTGAGGGACTAGGGGTGGGAGAGGGGGGCCCTTCCAGACCCTCAGGCCTTAAACCATCCCTAATTCCTGGTTCTTGATTCCCCAAGGGAAGAAGGATTCAGCGGAAGGAGCTAGTACTAAGCAGGGAGGCGAGGGTCTGGTTTCTGGCTCCCAGGCCCTCTCGCATCTTCCCCACCCTAGGAGACCACCCAAAACTATCTGCCTTTCAGGCAGAACTTGTCCTAGGCTTTCCCAGCAAGAAATGGAGGTGGCACCTTCCCCTCCCCCTCCATTCCCCTCCCCTCCATGCCCAGGTGTCCTGGGCCCTCCCAGGTTACACAACTGTCTCTGAGCTGCCTGACCTTCTCTATCCCCAGATTTTCTCTTTTCTCTCTGTGGGAAACCCAATTTGCATCACTAGGTACAGCCCAGCCCCTGGGGAGAGGTGGAGGAAGGCTGGAGCCCAGAGACAAGAGAGCAGGGACTCTGGCAGTCCCAGGAGAATCTCCCAGCACCGGTCCATTTGGACAGGACCTCCTCTGATGCACTGGGTTGGGGTGGAGGCACCGGCTGGGTGCTCAGGAGAGACCCTGGGGCGGCTGCAAGATGACGCATAGAGCTTCGGATCCTTTGTTTACAGACATACACTGGAGACAACACTGATAAATTTCCGCGGAGGAATTTTCATGGGGAACTTACTTTTCACAGCTTGGCCATCAAATCTCTTTAATTCCTCCACTAGTTTTCTATACAATGCAATTACAACAGTCATAAACTTTCATCGCCCCCCTCCTTGCCCATTTTGACTTTGTCTACATCAATTCATGAATATCAATTCCTTTTCCTGTGAATGCTTCATTCCTCCAACACCATTTGGCCCCATCTCAATAACCGGCGGCTTGGGATGGAAACCCGCCCTTGACACAGCCTACTCCTCACAGATCTCATCAAAGAATTCTGCCGAGGACACTGAAGGTCAGGACCCCTGAGCACATCCCCACCTACTCTGTTCCCTCAGCTTCCCCCTCACGGTCACAGATTCAAATGTCACTCCCTCAGAACTCTCCCCACCCGCTTATAGCCAGTCCCTCTAATAACCCCACTCATTTTTCTCATCTCCCTTGAACTGAGGAGACTTTGTCATTTTCGTAACTATGAGAACAGTACTGTATATTTTATTTATGTATTTATCACTTGGACTGCATACACAACCCTAGCACAGGCACACAGTAAGTGCTCCTTATCTTTTAGTAAATAAAGGACTGAGTAAGTGAGGGAGCAACCCAATCCTCTCCTCGCCACTTCCTATGCCTCTTTCAAATCCTTTTACTTCTTTCCCATTCCACATCCTAAATCTAGCCTACGTTACGCTGTTCCTAGACTTATTCTCCTGATGCCATGCCTTCTCTATGCTTCCTGAAGTCCATTCTCGATCCAGGAACCAAATCCATTCTCAATCGAGTAGTCTGTAAGGACTGATGGAACTGGACTTTGTTAATGACCAGATCACTAACCAATCAATGAGGTACAAGTCTAGCCTCTGGCCTGAGGATCCAATCTCAAGCCCATGTATGAACTACAAACCCAGTCTTACCTCATCTAGCACCAATGAACTCTTCAAGACAATTCACCTCATCTTTCCTTTTCCCATAAACAACCCTGAGCCCCTCTCCTGTAATCACGACACTATTTCGGTTTCTGCCTCAATCTATGCTCCCCAAATCGCAATTCTTTGATCCCAGAGAAACTCATTGCCTCTTAAACTGGCTGCTTCTTTTTAAATTTTTCATTTATTTATTTATTTCTTGAGGAAGATTGGCCCTGAGCTAACATCTACCACCAATCCTCCTCTTTTTGCTGAGGAAGACTGGCCCTGAGCTAACATCTGTGCCCATGCTCCTCCACTTCCTAGGTGGGACGCCTGCCACAGCATGGTTTGATGAGCCATGGGTAGGTCCACACCAGGATTCAAATCGGCAAACCCGGGCTGCCCAAGCAGGACATGCAAACTTAACCGCTGCGCCACCAGCCAGCCCTTAAACCGGCTTCTATTTTTGTTAGTTGACACTGTCCACAATATAAACCACCAGTATTATTCCCGAAACTTTTAAGAAAAATTCTTATGAAAAACGCAAGGTGTGCGAAATATTATTTTTGAAACAAGGAGGCAGCGTTGCTGAATTTCCTCCAGAATTACTTTTCCTCCAATTTCTCATTCCTGAGTTTTTAACCTCACTGAAAAAAAACCCCACACGATCAAAACACAGCTCTTTGAACGTTAGTAAATTCGACTTTCTGCTACTAACATCAGGAAGGCGCTGCTTCCTCCTTTACCTCCTGGAGATCCGTATGTTTTTAATACATACAGTTTCATGTATTTCACTCACAATTTATGCTTTAGCTACAAGTATACGCCTCCAAACGCCGTTTGAATGATATCATTAGGCGATCCCTGCGGCGATCACAGCCTCTGGAGAGGGGAGCTGACCTGGGAAGTACAGAGGCGAACAACCTCACTTCAATTGTAAGGCTTGTTACTTACACTCGCACTTAGTCTATTTCCTTTTATTTTCTTTATTACACTTATTTACCGTTACCCTGGAATCTTAAGAATTTTCCCAAATGAATTTATCAAAAATAAAAACTTTTTAAAAGTTTTATGATATCCTCACCTCAAGGATGTTCACAGAAGCCAAAGTCACGGGTGAAGTTCTGTTGCATAACAGAAAGGGACCCCCTTGATAGAAACTTCGCCGGCGCGTCTCACCCCAAACGCCGACCACATCCCCAGCTCACGAGGACGGGAGGACCGAGCGCCGCGCAACGCCAGCGCGCCTCCAGCCCCGCGCTGACACCGCCCCCAACGCCCGTCTCCCGACCCCGCCGGGACCCGCCCCCCCATCTCCCGCCCCCGCGGGGACCCGCCTCCCCCACGCCCCCGCCGGGTTGTGCCCCCAACGGCCCGTTTCCCGCCCCCCACCGCCCCATCTCCCGCGCCCCCACCGCCCCATCTCCCGCTCCCGCCGGGACCCGCCCCCACCGCCGCGTCTCCCTGCCCTCCCACGCCCCCGCCGGGTTGCGCCCCCAACGGCCCATCCCTTCGCCCCCGCCGGGACCAGCCCCCACCGCCCCACCGCCCCAGCTCCCGCCGAGATGCGCCCCCCACGGCCCGTCCCCTCGCCCCCGCTGGCACCCGCCCTCCTCCCACGGCCCGTCTCCCGCCTCCCGAGTGGCGGGGCCGCACCTGGAGCCGCTGGGCGGTGGCCGAGGCCGACGCCGAGAAAAGCCGGGCGCCGTTACAGGGGCGGGGGCCGCCGCCTGGGGACGCGCGCTCCCCCGTGGCCCGAGGCGTGGACGCGCCGACGGCTCGGGCGCGGCCGCGTCCTCTAGTCTCGGGCGAAGTCCTCGTGTCCTCCTGCGGGGACGCGCTGGGGCCCCCGCCCGCAGGCTCCGCCAGGGACCTCGGGGGCGGCACCGGGCGGAGGACGGGGGGCGGGGCCAGGACGGGGCGGGGCCCGTGGGCGGGGCCTCGCGCCGGCTCCGGACTGCCCTGCCGCCGGAGGCTGGAAGATGCTTCTCTCCGGGCTGTCGCAGCCGTGTGCAAGGACGTGGCCTTCCTCGCTGCGGTGGACAACGGGCACATCCCTCTTCACCAGTCTTCACTGCGAACCTTTCTTGGCCGTTTTCAGAAGTCTTTCAGTATTATCTTTGAACTTGTCTTAAACTTCTGTGTTAATCTTGGGACTGTTGATTTTATTTAAATCTTTCCGTTTTTATACGATTAATTGTAAAGGACTTTTAGACTTTCTATAGGTACATACATGTTTAGATCTTTTCTATATTTATTATTTTTTACTTTTACTTTTATGTGGTTACCGTCATTTCCCTTAATAATGCTTTTCCTTTCATTTATTCATTTAATGAATACTGAGCCGTGCCTTCACAGAACTTTTATTTCAGTTGGACACTACGATGGTGGAACAAATACACAAGAAAACCTGTCATCTCAGTGCCACGTCGGAATATTTCTAGTACATTTCCAAATTGGATTTGGTGGAAATTCATTTTTTTTAACTTTTAAAAATAAATACAAGGACTTAGAAGACTAGGCCAAGATGGCGCCGTGAGTAGTCCTCTTTGTCTCTCGCCCTTCGAGTCTACAATTATTTGGACACTTATCGCTTGACAAAGGATATCCAGACAGCATCTCAGGACGTCTGAGACACCCACGCGACTATACATCGGAAGGCGGATGGACTTTCCTCCGGGAGGATGTGGAAATAGGTGAGGGCTCTCCGACCCCGACGGGCAGCCTGGTACCCGCAAGCGGCTTTCTTCCAACGGACGCCCCCAGAGGATCCACGCACGTCTAGGGCAGGAGCGAGAACACAACAGAGGAGCGACGGTGGAAACAGGTGACCAGAACCCTACCTAAACCCCCTGCAATTACTCCTAAACGCAGAGGGAAACTTTGGAGTTGCACACCTGAGCCCGCGGGGAGAGTCTCTCCCCGCCATTGGCGGGGGGATCCAGCCTGGTGCTCGGGGCACCGGGAGGGTCCCAGAGAGAGACACGGAGGGCACGGAGATCTCCCAGCTGCCGTTGCCCACCCTGTGAGGCTAGGGATTGCCAGAGATCTCGGAGAGGACCGGGGCCGGGGGAAGTTTCAAAGGCCGGTTCTGCGACCCGGAGGGGAAGCGCCGGAGCTCCACCCGGGCAGCAGACAAAACTCCCTGTCTGCCATTGGCAGAGGGGCCACGCCCAGCATTCACGGCTCCGGCAGAGGCCAGGAGAGAAGCCCTGAGAGCGGGGCGACCCCCAGCTGCCGTTGCCCACCCCGTGGGGCTAGGGATTGCCGGAGATCTCGGAGAGGACCGGGGCGGGGGGAACTTTCAAAAGGCCGGTCCTGCGACCCGGAGGGGAAGCGCCGGGGCTCCGCCCGGGCAGCAGACAAAACTCTCTGTCTGCCGTTAGCAGAGGGGCCACGCTGAGCATTCACGGCTCCGGGAGAGGCCCGGAGAGAATCCCTGAGGGCGGGGCGACCCCCAGCTGCCATTGCCCACCCCGTGAGGCTAGGGATTGCTGGAGATCTCAGAGAGGACTGGGGCTGGAGAGAGTTCCAGAGACCCAGCTTAGCAGCCTAGGGGGAAACCCTACAGGCTCACAGCAGCCTTAGGGAAAGCCTCTGCACAGCACCAGTAGAAGGCACCCAGCCACCAGCCACAAGGCTGGAAGACCCCAGGGCAAAAGCAGCATAGCTAGGTGTACTAACCACAGACTGTAGAAGATGCCAATAGCTCTCCTGCGACCTATAGAGGACAAGTGAGATTTGGTGGGTGCCGACAGCAACGGAGCGACAAATATAAGTGATCCCACCCGGCTGCTGGAAAAGCCCATAACACCGTTGCAGACCCCAAGGAGAGAGCACATCTAGGTGGGCTGCAACAGTAGGCACCTGCAGCCTGAAGCCCCCCTGTGACGGCCCCCACGGCAGAGGAGGGAATCCAAAGGGCCACTGTGGCTACGAAGAGGGGCCCAGGCCCAGTTAGCAACTACGGACAGGATTCCTGGTTGGTGAAATATAAACAGCTGCTCCTCCCACCGCAGCAGCTGAAACAAGTGAAAGGAGCAACTAAACTCTATTTCCATGCGGAGGCACAAATCAACAACATCAAGCAATATGAAAAAATACATTAAATCTCCAGAACAGAAAGAAAGCAACAAATATACAGAAAACAATCCCAAAGAAAATGAGATGTATAACCTAAATGACGATGACTTCAAAACAGCCATCATTAAGATTCTCAATGAGTTAAGAGAGAATTCTGACCGACAACTCAACGAGTTCAGGAGCTATGTCACAAAAGAGTTTGATACGATAAAGAAGAACCAAACAGAAATATTGGAAATGAAGAACACAATAGAGGAGATTAAGAAAAATCTAGATGCTCTGAACAGTAGGGCCGATAATATGGAGGAAAGAATTAGCAATTTGGAAGATGGCAATATAGAATTGTTGCAGGCAGAGGAGGAGAGAGAAGCAAGACTTAAAAGAAATGAAGAAACTCTCCGAGAATTATCAGACACAATTAGGAGATGCAACGTAAGGATTATAGGTATACCAGAGGGAGAAGAGAAGGAGAAAGGGGCAGAAAACCTATTCAAAGAAATAATGGCTGAGAACTTCCCAAATCTGGTGAGGGAGATGGATCTTCAGGTGACAGAAGCCAATAGATCTCCAAACTTTATCAATGCAAGAAGACCAACTCCACGGCATATAGTAGTGAAGCTAGCAAAAGTCAACGACAAGGAGAAAATATTAAGGACAGCCAGGCAAAAGAAACTAACCTACAAAGGAACCCCCATCAGGCTATCAGCAGATTTCTCAGCAGAAACTTTACAGGCTAGAAGAGAGTGGAATGATATATTCAAAAATCTGAAGGACAAAAATCTACAGCCGAGAATTCTCTACCCAGCGAAAATATCCTTCAAATACGATGGAGAAATAAAAACTTTCCCAGATAAACAAAAATTAAGGGAGTTCATTGCCACAAAACCTCCTCTTCAGGAAATCCTCAGGAAAACCCTCATTCCTGAAAAATCCAAAAAAGGAAAGGGGCTACAAAACCAAGAGCAGAGGAGATAAGTAGAAGGACAACAACAGAGAGTAGCAGCTCTTCATCAGAACAGATTAAACCATGGGACGAGAAACAAAGGAAACTGAAAAAAACTGGAAAACAAGACACAAAATGGGAGTGGTAGGCCCCCACGTCTCAATAATCACTCTAAATGTAAATGGATTGAACTCCCCAATCAAAAGACACAGAGTGGCAGGATGGATCAAAGAACAAGATCCAACAATATGCTGCCTCCAGGAAACACACCTCAGCCCCAAAGACAAACACAGACTCAGAGTGAAGGGATGGAGAACAATACTCCAAGCTAATAATGAACAAAAGAAAGCAGGTGTCGCTATACTAATATCAGACAAGGTAGATTTCAAAGCAAAACAGATAAAGAAAGATAAAGAGGGACAGTATATAATGATAAAAGGGACTCTCCACCAAGAAGACATAACACTTATAAATATATACGCACCCAACACAGGAGCACCAAAATTTGTAAAGCAACTCCTAATAGAACTGAAAGAAGACATCAACGACAATACAATAATAGTAGGGGACCTCAACACACCATTAACACCAATGGACAGAACATCCAGACAGAAAATCAACAAGGAAATAATAGAATTAAATGAAAAATTAGACCAGATGGACTTAATAGATATATATAGAACACTTCATCCAAAAACAGCAGGTTACACATTCTTCTCAAGTGCACATGGAACATTCTCAAGGATTGACCATATTTTGGGAACCAAAGCAAACATCAATAAATACAAGAGAGTTGAAATAATATCAAGCATCTTTTCTGATCATAACGCTATTAAACTAGAAATCAACTACAAGAAAAAAGCAGAGAAAGGTGCAAAAATGTGGAGACTAAACAACACGCTTCTCAACAAACAATGGATCATTGAAGAAATTAAAGAAGAAATCAAATATTATCTGGAGACAAATGAAAATGAGAATACGACATACCAAATCATTTGGGATGCAGCAAAAGCAGTCCTAAGAGGGAAATTCATCGCAATACAGGCTCACCTCACTAAACAAGAAAAAGCTCACGTAAGCAACCTCAAACGACACCTAACAGAACTAGAAAAAGAAGAGCAAACAAAGCCCAGAGTCAGTAGAAGGAGGGAAATAATAAAAATAAGAGCAGAAATAAACGATATTGAAACAAAAAAGACAATAGAAAGGATCAATGAAACAAAGAGTTGGTTCTTCGAAAGAATTAACAAAATTGACAAACCCCTAGCCAGACTCACCAAGAAAAGAAGAGAGAAAGCGCAAATTAACAAAATCAGGAATGACAGAGGAGAAATCACAACAGATACCAATGAAATACAAGAGATCATAAGAGAATACTATGAAAAACTATATGCCAACAAATTGAACAACTTGGAAGAAATGGACAAATTCCTAGACTCCTACAATCTCCCCAAACTGAATCAGGAAGAAATGGAGAATCTGAATAGACCAATCACAAGTAAGGAAATAGAAACGGTAATCAAAAACCTCCCCAAAAACAAGAGTCCAGGACCAGACGGCTTCTCTGGAGAATTCTACCAAACATTCAAAGAAGACTTAATACCTATTCTCCTCAAACTGTTCCAGAAAATTGAGAAAGATGGAGAACTCCCTAACACATTCTATGAAGCCAACATCACTCTGATCCCCAAACCTGACAAGGACAACACAAAGAAGGAGAACTACAGGCCGATATCACTGATGAACATAGATGCAAAAATCCTCAACAAAATTTTGGCAAACCGATTACAGCAATACATCAAAAAGATTATACACCATGATCAAGTGGGATTTATACCAGGGACACAGGGATGGTTCAACATCCGCAAGTCAATCAACGTGATACACTACATCAACAAAATGAAAAACAAAAACCACATGATCATCTCAATAGACGCAGAGAAAGCATTCGACAAGATACAACACCCATTTATGATAAAAACCCTCAGTAAAATGGGTATAGAAGGAAAGTACCTCAACATAATAAAGGCCATATATGATAGACCCACAGCCAACATCATACTCAATGGACAAAAGCTGAAAGCCATCCCTCTGAGGACAGGAACAAGACAAGGGTGCCCACTTTCACCACTCCTATTCAACATAGTACTGGAGGTGCTGGCCAGAGCAATTCGGCAGGAAAAAAAATAAAAGGAATCCAAATAGGTAACGAAGGAGTAAAACTCGCGTTGTTTGCAGACGACATGATCTTATACATAGAAAACCCCAAAGAATCCACAGAAAAACTATTAGAAATAATCAACAACTACAGCAAAGTAGCAGGGTATAAAATTAACGTGCATAAATCAGTAGCGTTTCTATACACTAACAATAAACTAACAGAAAAAGAACTCAAGAACTCTATCCCATTCACAATCGCAACGAAAAGAATAAAATACCTTGGGATAAACTTAACCAAGGAAGTGAAGGATCTATACAATGAAAACTACAAGACTTTCTTGAAAGAAATTGACGATGACATAAAGAGATGGAAAGACATTCCTTGCACATGGATTGGAAGAATAAACATAGTTAAAATGTCCATACTACCTAAAGCAATATACAGATTCAATGCTATCCCAATCAGAATCCCCAGAACATTCTTCACAGAAATTGAACAAACAATCCTAAAATTCATATGGGGGAACAAAAGACCACGAATTGCTAAAGCAATCTTGAGCAAGAAAAACAAAGCCGGCGGAATCACAATCCCCGATTTCAAAACATACTACAAAGCTACAGTGATCAAAACAGCATGGTACTGGTACAAAAACAGGTCCACAGATCAATGGAACAGAATTGAAAGCCCAGAGATAAAACCACACATCTATGGACAGCTAATCTTCGACAAAGGAGCAGAGGGCCTACAATGGAGAAAAGAAAGTCTCTTCAACAAATGGTGCTGGGAAAACTGGACAGCCACATGCAAAAGACTGAAAATCGACCATTCTTTTTCACCACACACCAAAATAAACTCAAAATGGATCAAAGACCTAAAGATTAGGCCTGAGACAATAAGTCTTTTGGAAGAGAATATAGGCAGTACACTCTTTGACATCAGTTTCAAAAGAATCTTTTCGGACACTGTAACTCCTCAGTTGAGGGAAACAATAGAAAGAATAAACAAATGGGACTTCATCAGACTAAAGAGCTTCTTCAAGGCAAGGGAAAACAGAATTGAAACAAAAAAACAGCTCACTAATTGGGAAAAAATATTTACAAACCACTTATCCGACAAAGGGTTAATCTCCATAATATACAAAGAACTCACACTGCTTAACAACAAAAAAACAAACAACCCGATCAAAAAATGGGCAGAGGACATGAACAGACATTTCTCAAAAGAAGATATGAATATGGCCAATAGACACATGAAAAGATGTTCATCATCGCTAATCATCAGGGAAATGCAAATCAAAACTACACTAAGATATCACCTTACCCCCGTTAGATTGGCAAAAACATCCAAAACCAAGAACGACAAATGTTGGAGAGGTTGTGGAGAAAGAGGAACCCTCATACACTGTTGGTGGGAATGCAAACTGGTACAGCCACTATGGAAAACAGTATGGAGATTTCTCAAAAAGTTAAAAATAGAAATACCCTATGACCCAGCCATCCCATTACTGGGTATCTATCCTAAGAACCTGATATTAGATATCTCAAGAGTCCGTTGCACCCCTATGTTCATCGCAGCATTATTTACAATAGCCAAGACGTGGAACCAGCCTACATGCCCAGAAACTGATGATTGGATAAAGAAGATGTGGTATATATACACAATGGAATACTACTCAGCCATAAAAAAAGACGAAATTGGCCCATTCACAACAATGTGGATGGACCTCGAGGGCATTATGTTAAGCGAAATAAGTCAGTCAGAGAAAGACGAACTCTATATGACTCCACTCATAGGTGGAAATTAGTACATTGAGAAGGAGATCTGATCGGTGGTTACCAGGGAAAAGGGGGGGTGGGGGGAGGGTACGGAGGGGGAAGTGGTGTACCCACAACATGACTAACAAAAATGTACAACTGAAATTTCACAAGCTTGTAATCCATCATAACATTAATAAAAAAATAAATAAATAAATAAATAAATAAATACAACACACAAAAAGGACAAAACAAATTTATACGGTGGTGAATACTTTTAAAAGGAAAACCCCCACAACCTTCAAAATCTCGTGTGTCCCTTCTCATTCACAAACCCCGGCCTTCCCACCTAAAAGGGAGCAATATATTGGCCTTTATGGTAATCACTTCCTTGCGTTTCTTTATTTTTTTTTTTTACCACCTAAGTATTTATTCCTAATACTACAGTTTAATTTTGCCTATCTTTGAGTTTTAGAGAAATGGAATCATACAGGGTCTTTTTTTAATTTAGGGGTTTCTTCACTTAACATTGTTTATGAGATTCATGCATATTGTGTATACTTGTGTTCATTCATGATAATTATGTATTGTATTCCATTGTATGACTACACCACAATTTATTTACCCATTTTAATGATGATGGACTTCAAATTGTTTCCAGTTTGGGGCAATTTCAAATAACACTTGTATAAACATTCCTGTTCTAGTAGAGGAAGATGGGCACGGATGTTAGCTCAGGGCCAGTCTTCCTCAGCAAAAAAAAAAAAAAGAGGAGGATTGGCAGCAGATGTTAGCTCAGGGCTGATCTTCCTTAAAATAAAATAAAATAAAAAATTCCTGTACTTGTACATATCTCTTGGAGCCCATGTGTAAGCATCCCTGTTCTACACAGTCCAAAGAATAGAATTACTGGGTCCTTGGGTATCCATATCTCCCACCATAATAAGTCTCTTTTCCAAGTTGATTGTATTAGTTTTCTATGGTGTGTAACAAATTACCGTAAACTTGGTGGCTCACAACAACACACGTTCTCTCAATTTCTGTGGTTTAGCTAGGTTCTCTGCTTTAGGGTTTTACAAGGCTAGAACTCAGGTCTGATGAGACCCAGATGGGGAAGGGTCTACTTCCAAACTCCGTCAGATCGTGGGCAGAATTAGTTTCTTTTTGGCTGTACTATTTAGGAGAGCTTGCTTCCTAAACACCAGCAACAAAGACAGGAAGACTCTAGAAAAAGTTGGCTAGCAGTTTTAGGTTATGCAACATAATTACAGGAGCTGCATCCCATGACCTCTGTCATACTTTATTGGTCAGAAGGAATATGATTGTACAACTTTACACTCCCACACGGTGCACGAGCTTTCCTGTTCTTCTGCATCCCTACCCATGCTTGGTATCGTTAGCCTTTAATTTCCAACACTCTCTTGAGTGTGTACTAGCATCTCAGGGTGGTTTTATTGCCATTTCATTGATCACCACAACTGGGCATCTTTTCATATCTTTATTGATTGTTGGAAATCTCTCGTGAACTGTCTACTCAAGCTTCTTGCTCATTTTTCTTCTGGATATTTTGTCTTTTTCTTATGATTTGCTGAAGTTATTTTATTCTAGACAGTAGTCAAATGTCTTACCCCTTACTATAATTTACTTTCCCTTTCTTAATGGCGTCTTTTTGATAGAGTTCTTTAGTGTAGTTCAACTGGTCAATCTTTAATGTTATGTTTGTCAACCTTAAAAATAAAACAGCCAGTTATTTTACCAGCAAAACGGGTTTGTGTAGGAATAGCCAAAGAATTGCAATCTGGGACGTGCATGCTGTGGCAGACTGTAGGCAAATAAGAGAGAGGAATTTTATTTTATAGAGAAAAAGGGGGAGATTGGGAGGAGTTGTTTTGAGCAAAAGTCCATTGGAGAAAAGCAAGAGTTCAGGGTGGTGATGGCTTCTCATTGGCTGAGTTGCTAGAGTAGTCGATTTCTGTTTGGGATGCTGTACATTTCTTCCTGTAATTGATGATTGTTTACTGTTGGGGACTTTCTGTTGGGGTCTGTGATTGAATATCTTCCTGTTGATGCCTTCTTTCTGTTGGGGTCTGTGATTGACCATCTTTCCAGTAATTGACCTTGAGTAGTACTACATGGGAGCTCCCCCTTCTGGCCTCCTGAATCTATTTGCAATGAGGTTTCCTTTTATTAATTTTCCCAGTTCCTATATTTCCTATAAATTGCCTACTTCTATGCTGATTTTCTATTGAATTGCTTGCTTTTTTGACATTGATACATACGAGTAAGTTATGTACGTATATATCCTGGATTTATTCCTTTATCTTTTTTATATCACATATACTTTCTCCTGGGTTTTTTCCTATCTTCCAACTTTTTATTTAATTTCGATGTAGTCAAATCTTTTCCTTTTGTATTCTCTTCTTAAGTGGGATTTCCATAAACAAAAGATCCCCCAAATGTATTGATTGAGCTTTACCCTTAACACTTGTCAAGTTAAAAAGCAAATTTGTCTATTTTATCCTCAAAATGAGTTTATTCAGGAAGAGCCAAAAGAATTGCAATTCAGAATGTGCATGCTATGGGAAACCATAGGCAAATCCAGAAAACAAAGGAGGGAAGCTGCTTTTACAGAGAAAAAGGAGGAGTAGGGAGGAGCTATTCTAAAGGAAAGTCCATTGGAGGAGAGTAACAGCTCAGGGCGGAAATGGCTTCTCATTGGCTGAGCTGTGGCATTTCTCATTGGCTGAGCTGTGGGGCTTCTTATTGGCTGGGCTGCAGTGTTTCTCATTGGCTGGGCTGCGGTGTTTCTCATTGGCTGAGCTGTGGGGCTTCTTATTGGCTGGGCTGTTGCTAGGTGGGGAGAGACATCTTCCTTCCGTAGTAAAGGAGTTTTACTTCTTGTCTGGTGTCATTGATGATGTTTGATACAGCACGAGGCCTTCCCAACTCCAACTTAATAAAGGTTTCTTTTATTAATTCCCACAGAAACCTAGATAACTGACTGCTTGAGTCAGCCTGCTTTTTTCTTCTTGCGCCCTAATTCCTGCTCGTGTTTTAAATTCACCAATACAGAGTGAACCCACAAAACCCTAAGCACCTCACCCTTGACCCCAGTAAAGGCAGAGCCCCAGGTCCATGCTCTCTCACTCTCTCTGTCTCTACCTGTGTGTGACCTTGCTGTGTGGCTCTTGGGCATGCTCTGTACCCTCCAGGACTTGTGAGTAATAAACCTTGTCTCTTCAGAGTTCCCTGGTGGTTGTTGCTGAGGTGCGTCTTGCAGTCATAATAAGAATCACAAGAACCAGTCCAGCCACAACATTGGCTCTGGTTGGGGAAATGTCTGTGAGGACTCGCCATGAATAGTAGGGGCCCAGATGAGTGCCTCAGGCATTCCTAGCCAATAGCATCGCTATCTGTGGGCCGAGACTGACACAAAACAGGTATGCATCTATTTTAGTCTGGGTTAGGGAGGGAATTCCATTCCTCCAGCTCCCTGTGTCCAAGTAGGGGGAATTTCAGCTGAAGTGACAGTCCTGACCTCAATCTGCACATACACACCCACACGCTTTATCTGACTAGTGGGTTTAGAAGAAGAAACAGGGCTTCTTCGGCTCACACCCTTCTCTCTCCTTTTGGGAGTTGGCTGGACCCCAGAGAACGGGTATTTGGATCAGGCTGGGGCCATGCATCCAGGGGAAACTTGTGGTTGACCAGCTGTGCCATGCCCGAGTAGGTTTGGCAGACTTGGGGGTGAAATATCAGAAAGCCCACCAGGGCTGCAGAGTGAAGACGTAGGCTCCAACCCTGCTTTCATCAATCATGAAGCTGATGTTCTCATCTCTGATTCCTGTGACTGGTCTCAAACTCAGGAAGGAAATTAAGAGATGTCATCAATTGATATTTCTCTGAAGTCCCAGTTGTAGACAAGGAAAGTTCTAGAAGATTATACACCGAACTTTTCACAATGATTCCCTCTGGGGCCTGAGATTAGAAAGAGATTCACTTTCTGTAATGTTAAAATTCTTTACAAGTGTGTATTATTTTCGACATCAGGAAAAATTATTTTTAACAGACATATGTTTAAACACAAATATCCATCAACTGATATATGGATAACAAGTTGTGCTACAGCCATATGATGGAATAATACTCGAGACAAACTGTTAATTCCTAAAGTGACCAGGATGAATCTTAAAATCATTATGCTCAGTGAGAGAAACAAGACCCCTCTCCCCTCGAAACACAAAGTACATACTATCTGATTCCATTTACCTAAAATTCTAGGGAAAGAAAAATAATCTATAGTGACAGAAGGCAGATCAGTGTTTGCCCAGGGATGGGAGGAGGCAGGGAGGGCTACAAGGGGCCATGAGGAAACGTTTGGGGGTGATGGAAAGGTTTGTTATCTTGATTGTGGTGATGGTTTTGAAGTCTAGTACCTAAAGGTTACTGTAAATATTCAATATGATTACCTTTGACCTTGTTACGTAAAGAAGTTAATGCAGTCAATTTTCCATTTTCCTGTTTAACCTGAGGGGTGACTCAAGGGTCACAGGATTGATGAGCTTGTTTGACAGAATAAAGAGAACGCCTTCAGGGATCACCAGATAACCAGCCCCCAGCTGCTGTCGATGCCCAGAAGTCAGATTGCCCAGGGGCTTATTGGGAGTGAAAGAAATACCATTACCCCTTTGTTTCTCTGAAACTCCTCCTGCCACACCCATTAGCTCTCTAAAACCCCTGGCTTCTTCTTTTGTTAAGGCGGATTTGAAAGAACCTATGCTCCCACCTTCTCATTTTGGCCAATTTGAATAAAGCTTCATTCATCTCCAAGAACCGACATCTCAGTGTTTGGCTTACTGATCATCAGGCACATGAACTTGAGAATTAAGAGGTTCAATAACAGTTTTACAAGTGTACACATATGTCAAAACTCATGAAATCCTGCACTTAAATATGTGCCATTTATTTATGTCAGTAATACCTCAATAAAGCTATAAAAATTTTATATATCTGGTCTTTGTCCCCTGATGGAACACAATTATCAGGCCATCCTTTCAGCTATTGTCACATGTCAGCAAGGCAGCTTCCCATGATGGTGAAGGTTGTGGAATAAGATTACTCAGTTTCTGCTACTTTTCTGGTTGCATGACTTTGGGCAATTTCACTTCTCTGTGCCTCAGTTTCCTCCTCTGTACCTTCCTCATTGGGCTGCTGGTAGGAGTTCATGCTTGAAGGTCTGAGCAAAGCACCTGACATGTAATAAATACTCAATAGATGTCACCTATTGTGATTTCACCTTCATTGGAGGGTGTATGGTTCGTGTTTTTTATTTTCTGTATTTTATGATGCTCTGACATCTTAGGGCCTTGCAAACCTGGGGAAGGACCGCCCCTCTGAGGGTTAGGTAATTCCTAGAGATAGGAAACACTTGCTTTAAGCATGCCTTTCAAATGCAAACCAACCAATTCAACCCCCTCCCTTATCTTACTCTCCCACACTAAACCAATATTCCCTCTGCCCTAAATCACCAGGACCAGGTAACAGACAGCTAGGGACCACCACTATAGCCTAGAGCCCACTAAAATTATTCAAACTATGCAATCCTAAGCTTCCTCAGCTTGTCTACCCTGTCTGGTCCATTCCTTCCCAAAAACCCTAATAAAGACTCTAGCCCATGAGTTCCCCTCACTCCTTCTGATCAGTCCTGATGCTCCCCCGTGTGGCCCTGTGTGGTATGGCATGCCCCCTCTTCTTGGGAATTTTAAGCAGTAAACTCTTCTTTCAAAGACAGTTGTCTCCATGTCTGTCGCCTTTCCATACCTGATTAAAAACAAATCCCAGGTACATTTTAAAACAGAGGGCAGCCTTAAGCCTCCAGCCCCTTATCTGGGAGAAGGCAATGGTCAGGGGCGGGGAGATCCCAAGATGCCCCTGTGTCTGATGGCAGCTGTGTCTGGGGTCCTATAACCCCAACACCCCTCAGAGCTAAACCCAGGGAAGGAATCACTAAGTCAGAGTGAGCCCTCCACTGGGTGCACCTGGGAGAAAGGCACCTCCCGCCGGTGGCGTGCTGCAGCCAGCTCGTGCCAGCTCGGGAGAGCCGATCACAAAACTTTTGGGAATTTTGTGAAAGAGTTGTTAAACGGTCAGTAGCTTGAAACCAGCCACGGTGAGAGAATTTAAACCACAGAAATTGGCAAATGCTGCGAACAATACAAATTAGGTCTTCCCCTCCACCTGCTGGAGCCGGCTGTTAACAGTTACGTTAACCACATTTACCACTGCCCCTAGCTTCATGTCTGCTGCTCCGTTCCTCCTGGAAAGGCAGAGAGGAGAAAGGAAGGAAGATTTGTCCCCTGGGGAACTGCTCCAGGTGGGGCATCAGCAGCCCACCTGCAGGGCCCAGCACAGGGCTGCTGTTGACCCCTCCATCATACTCCCTACAACAGACCACACATCTCCAGACACCCTCCACTAGCAAAACAGATCTCATGTCCCTTCCTGAGACTACTCCAGTCCCCACGCTCCAGCCTGGATCGACCCAGTTCCCCAGGTGTCCAGGGCTGGAGCTGCCAGTTTTGGTCACAGCGTGGGGCAAGTAGACCCTAACCACAGCCACATCAGGGGGTGGGAGCAGGGACTCATACCCCAGTCCTCATGTAGCCAGGTGGGGAAGGAATTTCCACTCCACGGTGCAGCGGGAAAAGCATGGGAGAAACATCTGGTCCTCTCTGATGGGTGAGCTTGGAATAAGGAACCAAGGATGCTGTTCTCAGCCCCTTTTCTCTCCCCCCACTCTGCCCACCACAGAGCAGGCGCCCTGGGCTGGCGGGCGGGTGGTGAGCCACACCCACCCTCCTACCCAGCCCGGCTCAGAAGTAACGCTCATCTCACGGGTGGGCGCCCATGATCACTATCAGTCTGCCACCTGCATCTTTCAAGTGGTTCAGACTCAAAAGACAGGAAGAGGATTTGCTTCCTACTGAACCCCTAAAACCTGAGCCACCCGTGAGGCCCCATCCAACCTTGCCCCATCGTCTAACTTCACTTTCTATTGCTCATCCTTTGTTTCCTCGGCCACATGGACTATTCTTCCCATTCCTGGAAAATGCCAAGCTTATTCCCATCTCAGTCTTTGCCTTTTCTATTTTCCCCAGCGCTTCCCAGGGCTGGTTCCTCATCACCTCTCAGGTCTCGGGTCAGAGAGCCCTCCCTGCCCACCCCTCCAGATGTCCACACCTCCATCACGTGACCCTGGTTCATTGCCTGAGTCCCCACAGCTATCCATGGGTGTGCTCACCTGCCTTCCTCTCAGATCTCTTCTGTTTTTTCACTGTTCTGGCCCAGTGCCCAGAAGAGTGCCTGCAAAATAGTGGGCGCTTAAGAAATGTTTGTCAAGGGGGCCAGCCTGGTGGCCAAGTGGTTAAGTTCACACGCTCCACTTTGGTGGCCCAGGGTTTCACTGGTTTGGATCCTGGGTGTGGACATAGCATTGCTCAAGCCACGCTGAGGTGGCATCCCACATAGCACAACCGGACGGACCTACAACTAGAATATCCAACTATGTACTGGCAGACTTTGAGAAGAAAAGAAAAAGAAAGAAAGGTTTGTTGAATGAATAAATGAAAGCACTTTGTTGAAAAGAAATCATTTAATAGCAAAATAATATATATGGTAGAAAACTTGGAAAATACAGAATACAAAATACAGAACATATAATTTAGAACCTTTATTAAAGTTTTGATCATCAAAGCGTGAGTCACATCTGTCCTTTCTCTTCGTGTCTCCCAGGTGCACATAGGTATGTCAGGGGTGTGTGGCTGTGTGGGTGCATAGGCATAGACACTCCTTCCAGGATTCCCGAGGGGCCTGGCACCTCAGGTCCCTCGAACTCCTTACTCCACCTTTCTGCATCCATCCTGCCCCTGTGAATGACCCTGAGAATGACCCTTCATTGAGGATTTTTGGGGCCCGGGGCTGGAAGAGAGTAAGGCTTTGCAGCATAACCATGAGGTAGCTATGGTCTTCCCCACTTCTAGATGCGGGGCCCGGGCTTCCAAGGGGCTGGCTGATGTCACAGAGGTCACACAGCCTGCAAACAATAATACCACTGGTCTGGAGGCCCCAAGGCCTCGGTTCTCCCTCCCAGTGGCCTTCAGGCCTCCCCAGCTTGGTTACGCGCCCTCGACAAGGCCTGCGCAGAGGGGCTGGGGCTCATTCATGAAAGCTGATGGTCCCAGGGACGGGAGGTGAGGTCACATCCACCAGTCCATGGACTCTTTGGGGCATGCCCTGACAATGACCATACAGTGGGGCAGCCCCTTACACAGGATCCTCTCGGCCTCCTGACCCTCCCAGCCGAGGCCCTGCAGCTCGAGCACCCTGAGCTTGGGCATGGCGAGGCAGGAGGAGAGGATTTCGGCAGGGGAGGGCATTTCCGGGGTGACGAGAGGGCCCAGCAGGCACAAACTCTCCAGGGCCGGCATGCCCTCCAGGACGGACAGGCCGGGGGCAGAGAGGCCCCTGACTGTCAGCCGGATCTTGCGCACGTCGCGGAGGTGGCGGCTGATGGCCAGGAGGGTGCTGTCCGCCGAGAGCGTGCAACCCAGCACCTCCAGCCTCTGCAGGTAGCTCAGCTCCTGCAGGCCGGCATCCAGCCCCGTCTCGGTCACCCGGTAGGTGCCGCCCAGCACGAGTGAGCGCAGGGCACGGAAGCGCGTGAGGCCCTGCAGGTGCTCGTCGCGGAAGGCGGGTACGCGGTCCAGCACGATGCACTCAAGCAGGGGCAGCACCGTGGGGTCCTGCTCCTTGAGGAGCCAGGCCATGGAGATCTCACAGCTGTGCAGCTCCAGGGTCCTCAGGGTGCAGGGCAGGCTGGTGATGGGCACCATGCTCAGGTTGGCCACATGCAGGCAGAGGCGCCTGAGGTTGGGGCACTTCTGGCCCAGGGCCCTCATCAGAGCGGGGGACAGCTGCGGGGCCTGGGAGCCGGAGAACAGGTAGCCGCCCATCCGCAGGGAATGGAGCCGGGACGCCATGTACCGGCGAAGGAGGTGCCACATGACTTTAGGCCGCATCTGTAAGAGGCAGAGATGGGTGACGGGGTGTGAGGTGCAGATACAGGGCCATCTTTCAGGGTCCCTGCCTGCCTGGACACGATAAACTCCAGCTGGGGGTCTGGCACTGCCTTGAAATTCTGCCCTTCTGTCCACTGCCAGCCTCGCCAGGCCAGACACCTGGCCAGGAGCAACAAGACGTTTTAACCCCGTCACTTTGATTTCTAGCTTTGAACAAAAACAATGGGGGAAAGAGAAGATCATAACAGAGCTGTCTTAGCCACAGAGTGGATTCTCATTATCTTCTGGAATAAGAAGAAAGTAAAGCGACCCACTGGTATTTGTATCACTTTCTTAATCACCACCAGTGGCGGCAGTAACACAAAAGGAAAATGACAAAGGCTAAAGCTGCCGTTGGTCCAGGGCAAATCAGATCCAGGTTGAAAACAAAAGAAAAAAATCACAGCCTGGTAATAGCAAAAAGCTGAAAAAAATTAACCCTGGAAGTTTGACTTGCTGGAAAACAAACAAACAAAATACAGTTAACTAGCTGATAGCACTGTATGTTTCACTATATGTCTATTTTACCTTTAAGAAAAAAGAAAGAATGGGGCCAGCCATGTGGCATAGTGGTTAAGTCCAGCACACTGTGCTTTGGGAGCCCAGGTTCACGGGTTTGGAGCCCGGGTGTGGACCTACACACGTCAAGCCACATTGTGGCAGTGACCCACATACATAACAGAGGGAAACTGGCACAGGTGTTAGCTCAGAGCTGATCTTCCTTAAGCAAAAAAGAAAAGAAGGAAGGAAAAAGAAATTAAAAAGGAACTGCATAGCATGAAATTTGTGGACTGCTTTTGACAGAATAATCAAATCTTCCTGCCCAAATTTAGATCTGCAAGTTTGGGGCCAGGGAAAGGAACTTACTAGAAATATTGGCCACTAAAAGGTAATTCACAAGGCTAGAAGCCACGGAGGCTAAATTTAAAATGGACACAGGGGCTGGCCCGGTGGCACAGTGGTTGAGTTCATGCACTCTGCTTTGGCGGCCTGGGGTTCATGGGTTTGGATACCGAGGGCAGACCTACACACCACTCATCAGGCCACGCTGTGGTGGTGTCCCACATACAAAAACCGGAGGAAGACTGGATAGATGTTAGCTCAGGGCCAATCTTCCTCACCAAAAAAATAATAAAATTAAATGGGCACAAAGCCAATGGGTAAACCAACTTTTACTTGCAAACAACAAATGAGAAAACTCTTGAAGTTTTGTAATATCAAATGTTGGCCAAGATTTGGAGAAGCAGATCTCCAGCCCTGCTGGTGGGAATTGGTCTGGCTACCTCAGACACAATCTGGTGATTTCTACGGAAGCGTAAAATGCGGACACCACTACCACCTGCTTTGTTTCTGAAGAATAGAGATGTTTGTGTTTTTGCATGCAGAGAGTATCTCTAGAAGGACTCAAAGGAAAATGGGAGCATTTGCTGCCTCTGGGGGAAAGAATGGGGTGACTTGGGTGACAGAATTAGGGGGAGACCTTTTTTTCACATTTTACGATATTGCATATTTTGAATCCTGTGTATCTATTATTATTTTTAAAAACTAATTCTTTAGTTTGTTTGAATGCACACACTGCCCAACCTAGTAATACCTCTTTTTTGGAATTCACCCTAGAGAAACACTGGTTTCTGACAGCACTGTTTTAACAGCAAAATCTAGGAAAAACTAAAACGTCCATTGGTAACATAATAGCTACCTATGTAGGATTTAAGAACAAAGCAGATGTAGAGATACGAACATGGGTAATTCCTCAAGACCTGTGGGAAAGAGTGGCAAAATGATGCTTTATAGATAAAAGAAAAAAACTATATATATATTTTTTTTTTTGGTAAGGAAGATTGGCCCTGAGCTAGCCTCAGTTGCCAGTCTTCCTCTACTTTGTATGTAGGACGCCGCCAAGGCATGGCTTGATGAGCGGTACGTAAGTCTGTGCCCCGGATCTGAACCCATGAACCCCAGGCGGTCGAAGTGGAACACACGAACTTAACCACTATGCCACCAGGCTGGCCCCAACACCATTTATTTTATGTGGGTACAATATTCCCATCATAATGGTCAACACTCATTGAGTATCCGCTGTTTGGTACGTACAGTGCTCGGCACTGAGCACGGAACTGCCTGGTCGTGCGGCAGCCACCCCAGGGAACACATCTTGGCCAGAATCTTGCTGCAAGAGGACGAGGTAAGTGTCCACACAGCCTGACTCCAAAGCCGAATCCTGCCCTGTCACCACTGGTGTTTCTTCCCTACACAGACGCAAGGGCGTCAACGCAGATAAGACAGATGGAAGGAAACATTCCACTCAGAGTGGCTCCTCAGGGGAAAGGATGCGGACACCAGAGGACGGCTGTCAAAGGCTCTTAGCTTCATCTGTGGCAATATTTCAACGTTTTTACAAGGAGAATTATTCGTGATTCGTGTGATTTTTTAAAATTAACTTTCACTAGTATGTAAATTTTATCTCAAAAAGAGAACTGTAAAACAAATGTTCCAGTTAATCCCTATCACGTCTGCTAAAGGGTTTACGGATGAAGTGGATTCATGTCTGCAACTTATTTGGAAGTGCACTTAAAAAATAAAATGGAAGGGGCCAGCCCCCTGGCCGAGTGGTTAAGTTCATGCACTTTGCTTCTGTGGGCCAGAGTTTCGCCAGCTTGGATCCTGGGCACGGACCTGGCACTGCTCATCAGGCCACACTGAGGCGGCGTCCCACATGCCACAACTAGAAGGACCCGTAACTAAAAATACACAACTATGTACCGGGGGGCTTTGGAGAGAAGAAGAAGAAAGAAAAGATTGGCAACAGATGTTAGCTCAGGTGCCAAGCTTAGGAAAAAAACAAATAAATAAAAATAAAATAAAATGGATCGGGCTGGCCCTGGTGGCCTGGTGGTTAATTTTACTGCGTTCTGCTTCTTGGGCCCAGGTTCAGTTCCTGGGGTGGACCCATACCACTCCTCTGTCAGAGGCCATGCTGTGGTCGCAGCTCACATAAAAATTTAAAAAAGGGGAAGACTGGCAACTGATGTTGGCTTAGGGCAAATCTTCCTCAGCAAAAAAAAAATTAACTAATTTAATTAGATGGATTGATGGATGGAAAGAGGGATGGCGGGATGGATCAACAGGACAGAAGACAAATGTAGTTATGGTAGGTGTCTTGGTGTTCTCTGTTCTATCCTTTCAACTTTTGTGTATGTTTGGAATTTTTCATAATAAAATGGTGGGAAAAAACAACTAATACAGGAAAAAATCATTCTTTAAAAGTGAATCTCAATAAAAATCATTTCTATACATGGCTGCAATTCCTTATCCAAAATCTTTGGGACAGAGGGCGTTCAGAATTCAGAATTCATATGGTGCAGACACCACACATAATACCATCAGTGGGGTCTAGGGCAGCACCTCATTATTGGACTAATATTTTTCAGTCTAACATAAGACGATTTATTCTAAGTCGGATAAGGAAAAGGACATTGACAGCCTCACATGAGCTCAGGTCAGGTTTTGCCACCAAGTGAATCTGTGCCAAGCTTACCAAAAAAACACTCACTTTGCAGGCTTTTTGATTTTGGAATGGCAGATAAGGAACGGAAGATGATAAAGTATAAATGACTCTACCCTCAGAAATCACACTTCTAGGCTTCCAAGTAACTCGTACTCGGACACAAGACACACACAGCATATTCTCATGGAACAAGAACCAGCAGCGTGCGTGACACCTGGGAGGTTAGAATCCAGAGTCCGGGGCCCCACTCGAGGCTGCTGAATCAGAACGTGCATTTTAACAAGATCCCCACACATTCATATGCACAGTAAAGTTTGCGACACTCCCTCATAACACTGTAATCGTAAAAAGTTGGAAATAACCTAAATGTCTGTCAGGAAAACAGAGAAACACATGGTGGCACATTAATTTAACAGCAGTTAGAAAGACAGACCTAGATTTACAAGCGCCAATTAGAATAAACCTCAAAAGCGACGTTGTGGGAAGGAAGCTGGTTGTAGATAGATCTGTAAGTAAAATAGCATTTAATTATCTAAATAGTAGAAAAGCAGGGCTGGCCCCGTGGCCGAGTGGTTAAGTTCGCGCGCTCCGCGGCAGGCGGCCCAGTGTTTCGCTGGTTCGAATCCTGGGCGCAGACATAGCACTGCTCATCAAACCACGTTGAGGCAGCGTCCCACATGCCACAACTAGAAGGACCCACAACGAAGAATATACAACTATGTACGGGGGTGGAGGGGCCTTTGGGGAGAAAAAGGAAAAAATAAAATCTTTAAAAAAAATTAAATAAATAAATAGAAAAGCATTATCTAAACTTTAGAAACACGTTAACAATACCGTATATTGCTTATATAGGGCACTCACATAGGAAGGAAATAAAAATGTAAAAGAAAGGACACAAACCCACTTTCTAATAGTGGTTGCCTCTGAGGAGGGTTTCAAAAAGTGCAACAAAGATATCTACAAATTGCATACGCATATATGTATACATAACATTTGCATGTGTGTTTCACACGATCTGCAGCAAATAAGGGCAAAGGTTAAAATAGGTTAATCAAGGTGGTGAGGACACCGTTGTTATCTGAAACCACGTTATCCTCTATACATTTCTATATATTTGAAATAGTTAAGAATAAAAACAAGAACAATAAAATGCGACCGGGAGAAAGGAGAAATGGCTCGGTTGCACTACTCAGGAAATTCATTCTGGAAATAAATTGACTATGGAAAATGATTTCTGCACGAAAATTCACCAATAATAATAATATGTGGTAATGTAATCATAAACCAGCATTCGTCTATGCTGACTACAGGCCAGACACTACCAACGCCCACTCCCTGCAGAATCTCGGTTGCCCCATTTCGAAGACGGGGAAACTGAGGCCGGGAGGTGGCGGAGGAGCAGGTAAGCGACGCGGCCGGGACGCACCCGGGACTGCCGGCTCCAAGTCCAGCGTGAGAGGGGTGGTCCTCGATTTAGGGCCACCCGGCCGCGGCCCAGGCCGGCCCCACGTACCGTGTACAGGGTCAGGTCGACGTGTCGCCACAGCCACCGGTCGTCCACCAGCCTCTTCCAGCGGTGACAGACCCTGGGGGAGGGGACCGCGGTTAGAACGACCCCGGCCCCGCGGGGACCAGGTCCGCAGCTCCGGCTGCGCCCCCCGCCCGGCCCTTCCCCACCTGGAGACGCGGATCCGGTCCCGGACCGGGAGGTAAGAGAAGATCTCCAGCAGGACCGAGTCCGGCAGGTCGGCAAACGTCGCCATGATCCCACCGACACGCATTTCCGTTTCCGGCGAAGGGGACGCGGGGATCGACCTGGGGCTCCCGGGAAGTGGGGAAGTGGGGCTCGGCAGCGCGGGAGCCGGCGGAGGCTGTCTTGCTTTCCTCTCACGGGGACGTTGCTGTACCCCGGCTGCAGAGACGGCTGTGTCCCGGGACTGGAACACTGCGTTGAGGACGGGGCCGCGGGCGGGGACTAAGCCCGGAAGGCGTGGCTGGGCGGGGACGAAGGCTGGAGGCGGGGCTTAGGGCGGGGACGAGGCTCCGAGGGCGGGGCTTGGGACGAGGACCAATCCCGGAAGGCGTGGCTGGAGGCTGAAGGCGGGGTTATGGGCGGAGACGAGGCTCGGGGGGCGGGGCTTGGGGCGAGGACCAGTCCCGGAAGGCGTGGCTGGAGGTGGGGGACGAGGCTCGTGGGCGTGGCCATGGCGGTGACGAAGACGGCGGCGTGGCTAACGGAGGTAAGGCCGATCAAGGGCGGGGTTAAGGGCGGGACGAGGATCAAGCCAGGAAGGCATGGCTGGGGCGGTGACGGGCGGGGAGGGTGGGGTGGCGAGACTAGACTTCGAGTGCAGGGCGTGGTCTTTACTGTTTACTTAATAATGCTTTTTGATGCATGTACGCCAGGATAAATTTGCACAAGTGAGATAGCTTTTTAAAGGGCCTGTCGTTTTGACCGATACTGTCAAACTGTTCAGAGGCAGTCTTGAGCCGACACTCCCACCAAATGTAGATCGCTCGTTTTTAAAACAGTAGTTTAAACATTCCCGTAGTGATGAGCATTCAAGTTGCTTCCAGACTTCTTGTTACCACAAACTAATGCAGCTAAGGGCTCTTCATTATATATGTATGTATGTCCATATATACGTATGGGTGCGCATCCTATATTTTTATTTCTACAGGATAATCAGGAGTCATTTTGATGGGTCAAGGGACATGTGAGTTTAATTATACTAAATCACTGCTCCAAGAGTCTATAATGGCAATAAATGTTTTTAATACACACAAAAGCAGGAATTGGAGACTATTTTAAAGCTGAAAACAATTTTTAAAACAAAAGCAAAAGTCATTAAGATGTATACACTAAATGTATGCAATTTTTGTTATATCAATTATACCTCAATAAAGCTAAAAATATACATCTGTATGCTCACACTTATTCATAAATAAAAACACTCTGGTTTCTCACCTATCAGATTAAGAAAGATGAGAAGCTGGAAAGTACCCACACTGCCTTGGTGTGAGGAAACAGCCCCTCTCCACTACTGCAGATGGGGCCGAACTGACGCAGACTCTTCGAAGGCTGCTTGGCAATATCAGATTGCAGCCCCATTGGATCCCACAATCCCACTTTTAGGATTTCAAGATGTCAAAAAGAATGAGGTAGATCTTTCTGTGCTGTTTGGAATAATCTCCAGGATGTCATTTTCTTTAAAAAACAAAAAGTGTAGAGAACAGTGTATATAGTTTGATCTCATTGGACAGATATGTGTATATCTATCCATATACATATATACCCATATCCATATATATCTCCAATAAAACACATACACAATTTCTTATGTGTTCCGCTTTATACACAAAGGCCTGTATGAAAACTAAATTGTTTTGTTTCTGCCCATTGACATAACTTAACACATTGCATGTACTTGAAAATATAAAGTCCCTGTCTCTATTGGAACATGTTATTAACATCTGAAAAGTTTTATTATTGTCTTAGGAGGCTCCGTAGCACATGTTTGAAGATGCAGACTTTCAGAAATGGAAACTTTATTTTTTGCAGGGGAAGGCTCGCCCTAAGCTGACATCCATTGCCAATCTTCCTTTTTTCCTCCTTTGTCCCCCCAGAACCCCAGTACATAGTTGTGTATAGTTGTAAGTTCTGGTGTGAGCCACAGGCACAGCATGGCTACTGACAGACAAGTGGCGTGGTTCCACGCCTGGGAACAGGGCCCAGGCTGCTGAAGCAGAGCACTTAACCACTAGGCCATCAGGGCTGGCTCAGAAATGGAAACTTACTGGCGGCTGCCCCTGGGGAGAGGCTGGGTCTGCATGGTTAGGGAGACTTTATGCTGCTGTGTATACACTTTTGTGCTGCTTGAATTTCTATCATGTGCAAGCAGTACCTTAAAAAAAAAAGTTCCTAATGTTTTCTTAATAAATTAAACCCCTTGATATTTGTCCTCCATCAAGAGCACAGAAAAAGTGCTTCATGCTTTGGCAGCCATCTTGGGACTGTGGAAGGAAAGACCAAAAGAATCACATGGGGGAGGTCAAGTCACTTGCCAGGGCCACAAGCCCAGATCTTTCCGATGCCAGAGCCTGGGCCTCTCCCACAGTGCCCTATGGTCACGATTCCTCCTGGAAAGCCCCGGCCATCGTGCGGGGGCAATGTCTCCTCTGCTCCCAGCGCCTTGGGCTCCCTCCTCACGGCACGTGACACACTGTACTGCAGGACTATTTCCCCTCTGGTGAACCGTGGGTGATGCTGCCTTTACGTTCAGCAGAAGCCAGGTGTTCCTGCCCCCAGCTCAGTTACAGGGGGTTCCTAAGAACCATCTCCTGCCCCACCAGCACACAGGGTGAAGGGAAGAGACCTCCACATACAAGCTCCTGCCTCTGGGTCGGAATCCCAGGAAACAAGAGGACAAAGGGGCCTGCCAGCTGGCTCCCCGGGTCTTGCCCCAGAACTCTTCCCTTCTAAGAAGCACCTACCTCCTCCTAAAAGGAGCAGCTCTGATAGCAGATCTGTTTGCCGCCCAGACAGAGGCATGCGGCTGCCCTGGCCCGTCAAAGGGCAGTCACTGAGTCCCTTCATGGGAAGCCCAGAATTATAACTACCAGGGTGCCGGGAGGGTGTGAGGTGCCCTGTCTCCTGAGGCCCCTCCTCTGCCCTCCCGGGTCCAGGAGAGAGAGTGAGTACAGCATAGTCCTGAGCCTTCCCGCTGCCCATCCCCTACTCTCTCCTCACGATGGCGTAGCCCAGCTGGGGCTGGCAGCCTCCCAGGAGATCCCCCCCACTCCCCTTGGAGCTCAAGCCCCCAACAATCCCAGCCTTTATGAAATTAGAGCTTTTTGTTGTTCTTGTTGAGGAAGACTGGCCCTGAGCTAACATCCGTGCCCATCTTCCTCTACTTTATACATGGGGCGCCTACCACAGCATGGCTTGCCAAGTGGTGCTATGTCCGCACCCAGGATCCGAACTGGAGAACCCCGGGAGGCCAGAGCAGAACGTGCGAACTTAACTGCTGTGCCACTGGGCTGGCCCCCCAAAGCTTTTTTTAAAAAAACTAACATTTACTTTTTTCCCCCGATTACCAAAGTCACACGTTCATTGTAGACAATCTGGGGAAATAAAAAGCATCAAAGAGGAAAATGAGCCTCAGCAATTCTACTGACTAGTGGTAACTGCATCAACACCTTAGCGGACCCAGAATTTCTATGTGAATGCAAAGATGTGCTCCTTCCAAACTTCCTTGGGAGTATCCGTCCCCTCAGCTCACCCTGGACCTTCTGATCTCCCCTCTTGCCCCATCTGTTCTGCCAACTCTTAGAGAATTGTCAGGGGCTGGTGCAAGACCAATCCTTACCACAATCTTAGGGTGGGACTTGCTACCTGCTTTCCACAGATGACAAAAACGAGAATCAGAGAGGGGAAGCGTCTTGTGGCCATCCCGCTTAACATGAAGGGATGAGGCTGGGGTTTTGACTCATCTGTCTGGATCCAAGGCCTGTGCCTCCAATCTGAATAAGCTTTCCATTCAGACTCCCTGCCCTCTCGAGCCCTCTCTGAGGGACCCTGACGTTGGAGAAGGACGGGTCAAAGTTCTGTGGCAGGAAGGCCCTTGAGCCTCGAGCTTGTGGGACGGCCTCTTGAGCCAGCTCCCTAAGGCAGACCAGTCCCCACAGGGTCCAGAGCATCCGCCCTTTCCCCAGGACGGCCTCTTATGTCTTCCGCCTAATCTCCCATGCGAGTTTGAGAAGGCGGATCGGGCGAATCGGACGTGGTGGCCCCTTCTCAGAGTGAATCCCGTCGGCTGAGAAGGAACAGTCGAACAGTTCCATTAGCAGCTGTTTTGGTTGAACTTAGAGAAAAGTGTCCCCTGTCCCACCAGTCCTGGGGAACCAGACTAGGGGGGCTGAAAGGTAAGGCTGAGATCTGGGTACAAAGTGCCCCCTGCAGGGCGGGAGCGACCTTCCTCCAAGAACAGACCTGGGAGGCTTTGTTTCCAGGGGCCTCCGGGTGTTGTAGGCTGGTGTGCAACGTCCAGTCTAATAAGCGCTGGTTTCCAGGCCAGGATGCGGCGGCTCCTTCGCTGATCGACCGTAGTCTGCACCCGCGGTGTCCCGGTGTCCCAGGGCGGGGGCGCCACAGCCAGAGGGGAGCAAGGAGCCAATGCTTCCGAGGCCCAGTCTTGAATGAAGGCGGGGGCCGGCCGGGCCGACGGCAGGACTCGACCCAGGCTCTCCGAAGCCGCAGGAAGAGGAGTCGGCAGGCTCAGGAACGAGAGGTCACCCCACCTCCTGGGATGGCCCCCGGGCCTCCCTGGCGTCCCCACCAGATGCCACACAGTCGGTGTCTCCCCATAGCGAAGGGGCCTCAATTAACGGCTTCCACCCGGCTAAGCGCCGGCCCCTGACCCCCGACTCTCCCTCCGCGACCCTCCCCACCCCTGTGTGGGCCGGGACCCCCACTCTGCCCCGCATACCGACCGCACATGTCCCCCAGCCCAGGCTCAGGACCCCAAAGCCGGGCCTCGGGTCGGGAAGAACCCGGCCGGCTGTTGACGGGCACCGGGAGCAGCAGAAGCGGGCGCTTCCGGCGGCGCACTTCCGCTTCCGGTTCTCAGCGTCGACTGCGGCCCCAGCTCTGCCCTCGAGCGACGAGGTTCTGGCGTCGGCTGCTTCCAGGCGATTGGAGGTGCGGGGGCCAGGGAGAGCGGTCCCGGGTCGGGGAGAGCTGATGGGGCCCCGCGATCGCGGGTCTGCGCGCCGGCTAGAGGCGAGGCCGGGCCTGGGGGCGGCCTGAATGGCGGCGAGGGGTGGGGGCCCGGCTGCCTGGGGGCCGCGGTCCCAGGATACGGCACCTGGGGCCCGGGAGGACTCGAGTCTGGGGCTTGGGAGGGTGAACGTAAGGCTCTGTAACCGGGGATCTTGGGGCCTCGGAGACCCCCGAAGTCCTGACTCTGCTGCCTCCCGTCCCCCGCCCTGTGTAGCTCCAGACAGGATGATCGAGGTTGTTTGCAACGACCGTCTGGGCAAGAAGGTCCGCGTTAAGTGCAAGTATCCACCGGCAGCCGAGAGGCAGTGGTCCCTGGGGGTGCTGGGCATGACGTGGGCAACTCCCTCTGCGTTGTAGGGTGATTTTAGTTAAACCCGGGAGAGGGGGGCGGATGGGGTCCTGGCAGGGTGCATTCAGTCCCGGAAGGTCCGCTTCCGCATTCTACCTCCTCGCCTTGCATTTTCCTTAACTCCTCTGCGCCCAGCACGGATGACACCATCGGGGACCTTAAGAAGCTGATCGCAGCCCAAACGGGCACCCGTTGGAACAAGATCGTCCTTAAGAAGTGGTGAGTGCGGTGGCAGAGCTGGGGGCTGGGCAGGACTAGGCCAGAAGGTTGTGGTTGGGGGAGCGCTGCCGGCAGCCCTTTGCTTATGCAGGATAAAGAGCCGCCTTGGGCGTCTGTCTGAAAGCTTTGCATCCCATAGGTACACGATTTTTAAGGACCACGTGTCCCTGGGGGACTGTATCCTTTGTGTGACTTCTTGAGGAAGGGTCTACATACCCAGACTAAGTTTTCTTTGTTCAGTACTGGAGTCCGTATGAGGTTATGTACATAATGTGTTTGTTAGTATGTGGCACATGGTAGGCATTTAGAAAATGAGAGCCGTGTCGTTTTGTTGGGGGAGGTTGGTGAGATATTTTGACTCGGCTTAGAAGGCCCTTGAAGGTCAAGATATTTATTACTGAGCTCCACCTGAGTGTAGACTGGTCAAGGTGGAGTGAGACCCGTGCACGATTATTTTTATTGTTTGGATTATCTCCCAATCAGCAGCACCCAGACCATAATGGCTTCCTTGGTCCTGGGCTGAGTCCTCAGGTCCCTAGACCCAGGTGTGAGAGGTGGGAGGGGTGGGAATGGAGCCCCCAGTGAGGACTCCTTAACCCTTTACTTCAGATGAAATCCACGATGGCATGAACCTGGAGCTTTATTACCAGTAGAGCAGAATTTCTTCCCCCTGCTCTGCCCGCTTCTCTTCTGTTCTCTTCTGTTCTCTTCTCTTCTTCCCTCCCACCCTCACCCCCCACACTGGTATAGATGCTTGTTTTTAAAGACTGATGTTAATAAAAACCGAGAAGCTGCTTCGTTGTTGTCATCTTTGAGTGATGGCTATCTAATGAGGGGAGGGTTGGTATCTGGTTGTCACTGTCTCAGTACCCAGCTGCTCAATAAGAGGTCAGGATCGACTGGATCAGTGAGGGAAGAGTAAGCCAGCACACTGGGAGCCTGAGTGGAAGCCCAGAGGGCTGGGGCATGCCATGAAGGTCAAGAGAGCCTGGGATTATCGTCATCCTAATAGACGAAGGAGCCTGTGAGTAAGGACAGTCTGTAGTCATTTGGAATACAGGTTCTGGATTCAGACAGACTATGGCTGGAATCCCAGCTCTGCCACCAGCGGTGACACTGGCCCAGTTACTTAACCACCCTACGCCTTCATTTCCTTATCCAGACTGGGACTGAAGGTGTTTACTGCACTGTCGTGTTGTGAAGTGTAGATGAGATAAAGCGTGGGTAAGCATCCACAGTCCCTGGCACTTGGGAAATCCTAGTGGACAGAGTGAGACAGCATGCCATAGGCTGAATTTTAACTCACCTCTTTTTTTTGAGGAAGATCAGCCCTGAGCTAACATCTGCCACCAATCCTCCTCTTTTTGCTGAGGAAGACTGGCCCTGAGCTAACATCCGTGCTCATCTTCCTCTACTTTATATGTGGGATGCCTACCACAGCATGGCTTGCCAAGCGGTGCTATGTCCATACCCGGGATCCGAACTAGCACCCAGGGCCGCCGAAGTGGAACGTGTGCACTTAACCGCTGCGCCGGCCCCTTAACTGATCTTTAGCAGTGGAATTTGGGGGAGTCAGCCTGAGTTTCCTCCTCTAAAAAGGGCGACCTTGATGGCCCCCGCATCTCGATGAGGTGATGCCGTGAAAGCGGCGGGATGCCTGGCACATAGTGCCATTAGCTGTTTCCAGCCTTCTTCCTTCAGGTGTGGGTAGACAGGACACCAGAAACCCCATCTCTGTTCCCTTGGCCCCACATCCTGAGGTTGACCTTGGCCCTGTCCTTTCCCAGAGCCCTCCACTCTGGAGTCCTTGGAAACTTCGCCTAGAACCTTGCCCCATCCCTTCTATCCTCTTTTGTATTGACCTGGCCATCCTCTTCAGTACATAACCACATCCAAGGCTAGCCCACTGCTCCGCCCCTCCCCCCAAGCTCTACCCAGCCTTCTGCCTTCCTTCCGCCACCAAGCTTCTTGGGATGCTGCTGGCCTGTAGTTCACTGGGGATGGTCTCTCCTTGGTCTCCATTAGTCATCTCCCTACCCAGCCTCTTGGCTCCCTTCCTGTCCCTAGGCTTTGCTTCCTCCTGACATGTCAAAAAAGGCCCGCTTCCTGGTACCCTTACTCCTGCACTTAGAGCTCAGTCTCCCCTTTACCCGTCTGTTTTAAAACAAACCCAACAGGGGCTGGCCCCGTGGCCGAGTGGTTGGGTTCACGCGCTCCGCTGCAGGCGGCCCAGTGTTTCGTTGGTTCGGGTCCTGGGCGCGGACATGGCGCTGCTCATCTAAGCTGCACTGGGGTGGCGTCCCACGTGCCACAACTAGAGGGACCCACAGCGAAGAGTATGCAACTATGTGCCGGGGGGCTTTGGGGAGAAAAAATAAAATCTTTAAAAAAAAAAAAACCAACAAAAATTTTTTAACTACATGACAGCCTTGGCAAGGTGATTCCTTGTTAATTTCAAATCATTACAGAAAAGTACAGACCAAAAGTAAAGCCCTTCTCACCCCCTTCTCTCCCGAGGTCAGGCTTTTTTCACTGCGTTTACATAAACTTCAATTTTATTTTTAAAAGATGACTCTGCTGGGACCGGCCCAATGGCGCAGCGGTTGGGTGCGCACATTTGCTTCGGCGGCCCGGGGTTTGCCGGTTTGGATGGCCAGGTGCGGATCCCGGGTGTGGACATGGCACTGCTTGGCAGGCCGTGCTGTGGCAGGCGTCCCACATGTAGAGTGGAGGAGGATGGGCAGGGATGTTGGCTCAGGGCCAGTCTTCCTCAGCAAAAAGAGGATTGGTGGCAGATGTTAGCTCAGTGCTAATCTTCCTCAAAAAATAAATAAAAGATGACTCTGCTAATGTCTGCTTGTAAAAAAATCCAAATGTTTTGTTAAAAATTAAGTTTCTCAGGGCTGGCCTGGTGGTGCCGCAGTTAAGTTCACATGCTCCGCTTTGGTGACCCAGGGTTCACCAGTTCAGATCGAGGTGTGAACCTCCACACTGCTTATGAAGCCCTGGTGTCTGTGGCAGGGGTCCCACATATAAAGCAGAGGAAGATGGGCACGGATGTTAGCTCAGGGCCAGTCTTCAGCAAAAAGGATTGGCGGCAGATGTTAGCTCAGGGCTAGTCTTCCTCACACAAAATAAAGGGTGGTATGGAGGGATTTTGGGGTGATGGAACTGCCCTGTCTGGAACTGTGGTAGTGGATGCAGGACTGCATTTGTCCACGAGGATATGGGAAGGAAAATGGAATGCAGGCTGTTGAATGAATCTGCCCATATTATAGACGAAGCACATGACCACACTGAAGGGGGTGGGGAAGAAAGGAGCTTTGGAAAAAAGTAACTTTGGAAGTATTTTGGCTGGATACTGAAAGGCTAAAAACAAAAAGGATTATATAAAAACACTGCTCTGGTTGGTGTATATATGTTCCTCACAGTGGTATGATTTAGAAATTCTGAAACTAGTTTGTTTTTTTCTTGGTGGGGAAGATTGGCCCTGAGCTAACATCTGTTGCCGATTTTCCTCTTTCTGCTTGAGGAAGATTGTCACTGAGCTAACATCCGTGCCAATGTTCCTCTATTTTGTATGTGAGACGCTGCCACCGCATGGCTTAATGAGCAGTGTGTGGGTCCGTGCCCAGGATCTGAACCTGCGAACCCCGGGTCACCAACGCAGAGCATGTGAACTTAACCACTACGCCACCAGGCTGGCCCCTTGAAACTAGTTTTGTACATGTATACACACACAGGGTTGAACAAATGGATAAATACATAGTAGATAATGAGAGCCAGGTTTCTCACTGCTGGAGAAAGAAGTTACAAATAAATCGGAGGTGGGGATGGGTGGAAGGGTGTGGTTAGAATGAAGTGGATTAGAGTTGGCAGCATTGGTATGAACTCATGTATATGTACATAGACACACACAGAAATACAAATATGTCTGTATACGTACATATATTTCCGTGCATTATCTGCTTAGAGGGACCAGAAGCAGCGACACCCCAGTAGTAATGAGCATACCCAGCACCCAGATCTTGGTTTCTAAATAACATTCTCCAAGAAAAGAAACAAGGGGGGCCGGCCCGGTGGCACAGCGATTAAGTTTGCACGTTCCGATTCTTGGCGGCCCGGGGTTCGCTGGTTCGGATCTCGGGTGCTGACATGGCACCGCCTGGCAGCCATGCTGTGGTAGGCGTCCCACGTATAAAAGTAGAGGAAGGTGGGCACGGATGTTAGCTCAGAGCCAGGCTTCCTCAGCAAAAAGAGTAGGACTGGCAGTAGTTAGCTGAGGGCTAATCTTCCTCAAAAACAAACAAACCAAAAAAAAAAAAGAAACTAGGGCTCCTTGGGGAAGGGATTGGTTCCAGAGCTAGGGCAGGAAAAGTGCAAGCTGAGCCTGGAGCATCTTGTGTCAGGAAGTAAGAAGTGCTCAAAGGAAGAGGATGGAAGCATGTGGAAAGGGCATAGAAGCCAACCTGTGAAAGAGTTCCCAGTAGCCAAATTTGCGACAACTTGAGCAACAAAATAGGGATAGTATTGGACTATAACCCAAAGAATAAAATAAATATCCCTGAGCCCATGCTCATATCAATAACTGAATACATAAATGGGGGAAAAGGAGCAACTGTTCATTACAAAAGGATTCCAATTAATAAATGTAGAAGGGAAGAAGGAAATAAATCACCCACCATTGTATCACCATCGTGGTAAATTGCTGTAGGCAAGATGCATTGATAGATGCTAAAATTGGTGGGCGAAAGTTTAAGCAGAAGTAGGATATTTGCACGGTCTCAAAGTATCTCATCAAAAGTAATTTATTCAGGGGCCAGCCCCGTGGCTGAGTGGTTAGGTTCTCAGACTCTGCTGTGGCGGCCCAGGGATTCACCAGTTCGAATCCTGGGCACAGACATGGCACCGCTCGTCAAGCCATGCTGAGGCGGCGTCCCACATGCCACAACTAGAAGGAGACACAACTAAAAATACACAACTATGTACTGGGGGCTTTGGGGAGAAAAAGGAAAAATAAAATCTTTAAAAAAAAAAGACTTTAAAAAAATGTATTCATTCATTACAAAGGGGAAAATAGGAAGTGTAGATACTGCCGTAACCAAGTGATCAAAGTTAATATCACAAGCGTGGTAGGTAGCCTCTAAGATGGCCGGTAAAGATCCCCTCCTCCAAGTATTCCCACCCTTGTGTAATCCCTTCCCCTTTGGCATAGGCTGGACCTTGCTTATAACAAATAGAACATGGCAAAAGTGATAGGATGGCAGTTCTGAGATTAGGTTGCAAAGAAACTGGGTCTGTCTTGCTTGCTCTCTTGCTTTCTCACTTGCTCATTGATGAAAGCCGGCTGCCATATGTAAGCTGGAGAGGCCCCCAGCCAATAAAGAACTGTGGTCCTCAGTCCAACGTCCCGTTAGCAACTGAATCCTGCCAGCAGCCACGTGAGTGAGCCTGGAAGCAGATCCTGCCCCAGTCGAACCTTCAGATGAGACCACGGCCGCCCCTGCTGCTAAACCGTGCCTGGATTCCTGACCCACGGAAGCTGAGATCATAAATGGTAGTCCACTAAGTTGTGGGGTAATTTGTTGTGTGGCAGTAGATACCCTAATACAACCAGCAATACAACAGTAATACCTGGTGGGATGGGCACTGAGAAGGCGCATGGTCCCTGGGGTCTTCTTCCCACTAATGGAAAACCTCACCCTAATCATGAGAAAATAGCCGACAAACCCCATCATGACAAAACATCACAATGAGGGACATTCTACTCTTTAAAAGTATCAAGGTCATGAAAGACAGGGAAAGACCTAGAAATTATCACATGTTGGAGGAGACTAGGCAGACATGACAGTGTGGATTCCAGAACATAAAAAGAATGTTAATGGAAAACTTTTTTTAAGTCTAGTCTAGTTAACACATAGTAGTGTACCAATGTTGATTTCTTAGTGTTTTTTTTTTTAAAGAGTGGCATCTGAGCTAACATCTGTTGCCAATCTTCTTTCTTCTTCATCGTCTTCTCCCCAAAGCCCCCCAGTGGTGAGCGGTGCCATGGCCATGCCCAGGATCCTAACTGGCAAAACCCTGGGCCACCGAAGCGGAACACACGAACTTAACCACTCAGCCACCAGGCGGCCCCTGATTTCTTAGTGTTGACAATTATTCTATGGCAGGGTTTCTCAGCTTGGCACTGTTGACATCTAGGGCTGGATAATTCTTTGTCATGGAGACTGTGCAGCATCCTTGGCCTCTCCTCACCAAGTGCCATTAGCATCTCCCTCCATTTGTGACAACCACAAATGTCTTAAGACATTTCCAAACATCCCCTGGGGAACCAAATCACCGCTGTTCTATTATGTAAGATGCTAATAGAAGGGAAGGCTGGCTGAAGGGTATATGAAAACTCTCTACTACTTTCGCAACTCTGCTCTAAGTCTAAAATTATCTTTATAAAGAGATTATTATTATGCTAATACATGCTTGTAAAAAAATAAAGCTATTATATTAGCATTTAAGATCCTCATATCTTCACCTGCGTCACCAATGGTAGTCATTAACATTTGAATGTATCCAGAAATTTTCTGTAATATTAACCTATGGTTTTTACACAGTTGAGATAATTACTATACATACTGTTAATACTCATCCTGTTCATACTGCTCATACAGCAGCCTGCTTTTTAATGCCTTTTTTATGCTATCTTTCTATAAGTGATGGCCTTATTTGGAATTAATCTTATTTGTTGATTTTTGGGTATGTTATGCTTTCATGAATACTATAATTGCTACGCTGGACTATGACTTGTTTTTTTCACCCAGCAAACACATTATCTTTGCTATGGACCAGGCACTGTTCTACATGCTTTATATTCATTGAATCTTTACATCAAGGGTATGTATGCGATGTGTATTCTTTCTTGTCCTCATTTTGCCGATGGGAAAGCTGAAGTGCAGAGGTTAAGTAATTAGTTCAAGGTCATAGCAAATGGTAGATCCAGGTTTTGAACCCAGGCAATCTGAACGCTGGCTCCTGAGTGCCCTTCACCTCCCACCGCAGCCTGCCTCTATAAGTTGTTGTGGCCATGTTTCCCTGTGTTTCACGTCACTACGCCTCATTCTTTTTAATGGTCACATAGGGGTCTATGCTATAGATGAACCGTCATTGAACTCTTCCGTGTGTTGGTGTTTTTGACTTCCGTGGCTAGCTCCAGCCCCGGGTCCCCAATCACCCCTTCAGTGTCCCACGGGAGCCGCAGACTCAATTTTCAATTGATTCATCCGAGCTCATCATCTTCCCACCCGTGCCTCCTCCCGTGTCCCCATCTGAGTGGCAATGCCAACACCCACCAGTCATCCAGGATGGAGGCAGAAGCCAGATTGAGAGGGAATAAGTGAAATGAAGAAGGTTCCAAAGGAAATGGAAGGTGTTTGGGTCAGTGGCATAGGGAAAGCGTTAGCCTTGCAAAAAAAAATGAGAGGGGGTGGGTTAGCTTTGGACATCTGGAGAAAACAGGTGGGAAGAGGGAGGCTGGAGGAGCCAAATTTAGGTTTCTAGGTTCTTAGCTGCTCATCACCAAGGCAACCCCGTTGCTGTGGCAACAGCAAAGGCAGCACCGCCACTTACAAGGACCTCGTCGGCCGCCGTTGTCGCCGCACCAGCCAGACACTTCCGCATCGGGGGCCTGCGGGCCTCGGGGAACGGCTGAGGAAGGCGGGCATTGCGGCTGCAGCAGCCAATCGGGTGAGCCCTGCGGAGAAGGACGCAAAGGAGGGGCCGGGACTTCTTCGAAGCTCGCCAAAGGGCGTTGAGAAGGCGGGCTCGCGTCCCTTCCCCGCCACTTAGGGGCCGAGGAGAGGAAGGGGGCGGGGCAGGGGTGAGGCCGGCCGGGGGCGGGGCCCAGGGAAACCGGGGGAGGAGCCGCCCACTCTCGCTTCTGCCCAATAGAGAGCCAGGGAGTGAGTCCGGACAGTTAAGTTGTCCAATGAGCGTCGTGGCCAGGCTCCGGAGCGCGGCGCACCGAGCCAATCGGAAGCGGCGGCGGGCGGGCGCGGGCGGTAGAGGCGGCGCGGCGGAGGCGGAGCGGGCGCTGCGGCAGGAGGGAAGATGGCGGACGAGGAGAAGCTGCCGCCCGGCTGGGAGAAGCGCATGAGCCGAAGCTCAGGTGCCGCGGGGGTCGGGGCTGGGGCGGGGCCGCGCGGGCCGCGGGAGGAAGGCTCGAGCTCTCCCCTCGGGCGCGGCGCCGCCACCCGACTGCCGTGGGGTCTCGGCTGCTCCGCGGCGGCCCCGGGTAACGGCCCCGGCCCGCCCTGTAGGGCTGCGAGCCGGAGTGGCGGGGAAGCCGGGGAAACTGAGGCAAGGGGCGGGGCCGGAGCGGCCCAGCGCGCTAGCGGGGGGCGAGGGGCCGGTGATGCCGCTGCACCCACCCATCCCCTCGGGCCCTGGCCCTGCTGATGCGGGCGACCCCTTTCGGCCGAATGCCCCTGCCGTCCCGGGGGAACGTCTCTGCCCCCCCCCCCCTCCCGCCCCGGGGCCCGGGCATCCCTGGGGGAGGACACCCCACCCCCATGCGCAGGGCGTGGCCCCAGGGTGTTGCCCGGCCCCGAACCCGCAGCCCTCTTCTACTCCCACGCCTCCGCGCACCCCTAATGCTGAGTCTGCGACATCCACCCGGGGGGTGCGGGTCTCCCGGAGGACGGCCCTGGGAGCGGGGCCCGGGTTAAGGCTCATCCTTAGTGTGCATGTCACTCGCGGGGCCCGTTGGTCTCGGCGCCAAGCATTGTGCCAAGCGTTTTAAGCGTGTGCGCTCTCTGCACCGCCACCATTTTGGGGGGGGGGGGGGGGGGGGGTAGGTCGTTATTGCTCCCATTTTGCAGGTCTGGAAACTGAGGCCAGAAAATTTAAGGAACTCGCCCAGGGTCGTTATTTCAGGGGGTGGGGGCTGAGCTAGAACCCCCGCCCAGCATGTCACTGCCCTGGCTCCGTAGCCCATCGTCGCCACAGTGGCAGTAATAATTCCCGTTTGTTGACCACCAGGCGCTCCGGTGAGCTGAGCGCTTTGCATGCATCGTCATTGACTCCACGTTAACCCCGTGAAGGCTGATGTCCTTATTCTCTCACCTCACTCCCACTTTTCAGATGAGAAAACTGAGGTTCAGAGGGATGGAGCCCAATGCGGAGGTTTTAGAGGCAGATGCTGGCTCAGCTCCCGCCCACCCGGCCCGGGGGCCTGGCCTGTACCTGTGCCCTGCGGTGTAAACTTGATGCTCTGCCCAATTCTGGGCCCCCACTCCTGCCATTTCTGCCTGGCTCACCCCTGACAGTCTTTCTTAGGGGTGACATCAGCCCTTCGTGGTGCTGGACACAAGTCCTCCAAGGCACCCAGGGCAACTCTGGGCCCCTGGAATGACACCCCATCTCTACTGAGTCCTACTTTGAGTTTTTTCTTCTTGTTCTTCTTCTTCTTCTTCTTCTTTTTTTTTTTTTTGGTAAGGAAGATTGGCCCTGAGCTAACCTCTGTCGCCAATCTTCTTTTTGCTTGAGAAAGATAGTTCCTGAGCTAACGTCTGTGCCAATCTTTCTCTGTTTTATGTGGGAGACCACCAGAGCGTGGCTTGATGAGTTGTGTGTAGGTCTGCACTCGGGATCCAAACCTGTGAACCCTGGGCTGCCAAAGCAGAGCACACAAACTTAACCACTGTGCCACTGGGCTGGACCCCACTTCGAGCTTCTTATTCTCAGCCTTTACTCCTTCATCCTCCTCAGTCCCTGGGTAACATCTGGCTCTCAGTAATGCTGGCCCCTAGTTCTGCAGCACTGCACACCGGGTAGGGGACAAGAGCAGAGCTTTTGTGTCTGACCCACCCCGGTGCAGTTCCTGCCTCCCCCAATTTGTGCCTGGAGCAGAGTAAACGCTCAGGGAACCTTACCAATGATGCGGAAGGTGAGGCCTCGGTTTTGTTGTCTCTAAAATGGAGGAAATAGGGGCCAGCCCGGCAGTGTGGTGGTTAAGTTCTCATGCTCTGCTTTGGCGGCCCAGGGTTCGCAGGTTCAGATCCTGGGCGTGGAGCTACACACTGTTCATCAAACTATGCTGTGGTGGCATCCCACATACAAAATAGAGGAGGGTTGGCACAGATGTTAGCTCAGCAACAATCTTCCTCAAGCAAAAAGTGGAAGATGGGCAACAGATGTTAGCTCAGGGCCAATCTTCTTCACAAAAAAAAAAAAAAAGGAAAAGAAAATGACAGCTGTCACAGTCTTAATGTGTGCCAGGTGCTATTCTGAGCATGAGTTATCCTAAGCATCAGTTCCAAATGTGAACTTGTTCAGGCTTTGCAGGCAGATACTGTTGTCATCTCCATCTTGCAGGTGAGAAAGCCCGAGGCTGGGAAGGTAGTGAGGAAGTGGCAGAGCCAGGTGTGGACGGGGGTCTGGCTGCCCGCTGCTTTGAACTCGTCTCTGTCCCCGAGGCTTCCTCTCTTCATCACTCTGGGATATTTTCCTCAGTGAAGTTATGAGTGACGTTGTCACGTTGTCTTATTTGCCTGTCGGGTACCTGTCTGTGTCCCCCTAGATTGTTGGCCTCCTCGGGGCCCGTGGCATGGGGTGGACACAGCAGATTGGCTGACTGAAGGCGTCTCAGCAGCCAGTCCCTTCTGCTGGCCTCGGGGGTGTCCCAGCTGACCTCCCGCCTCCCCCCCCAGGCCGGGTGTACTATTTCAATCACATCACCAACGCCAGCCAGTGGGAGCGGCCAAGCGGCAACAGCAGCAGCGGCGGCGGCAAAAATGGACAGGGGGAGCCCACCAGGGTCCGCTGCTCACACCTGCTGGTCAAGCACAGCCAGTCCCGGCGGCCCTCGTCCTGGCGGCAGGAGAAGATTACCCGGACCAAGGAGGAGGCCCTGGAGCTGATCAACGGTGAGCGGGGCAGGGGGCCTCTCCCCAGGAGCCAGAGCCAGCCTTGTAGAAACCACATCAGACCTGCCCCAGCTCGCTCAGCCATCAGGGGTTGCCTTGGTGCCTGAACTTGACATGAGCCTGGCCCACGCGGCCACCTTTCCTTTTCCTTTCCATCTGCTATTTGAGGGTGAGCCGGGATAGGTGGGGAGGACCCAGCCTTGGTGGCTGGCAGACCTGGATTCAGACGGTAGCTATGCCCCTGTGAGCTTCTCTCTTTTTATTTTTTTGCTGAGGAAGATTGGCCCTGATTCTTTTTGCTTGAGGAAGATTGTTGCTGAGCTAACATCTGTGCCCATCTTCTTCTCTTTTGTGTGTGGGACGCCGCCACAGCATGGCTGATGAGCAGTGTCTAGGTCCACGCCTGGGATCTGAGCCCAGGAACTCTGGGCTGCCAAAGCGGAGAGCATGAGCTTAACCACTGGGCCACGGGGCCGGCCTCCAAACTTTTTCTGAAAAGACCGGGGGTAACTATTCTAGGTTTGACAGGCCATTCGTCTCTGTCAGCTCTGCCTTGTAACTCGATAGCAGCTGTAGATAACATAGAAGCAAATGGATGTGGCCATGTGCTGATAAAACTTTATTTACAGAAACAGCAGGTTTTGGCCCTCGGGCCATCGTTTGCAGAGCCCTGGTCCAGAGCTGTCCAGTATGGCCGCCACCATCTCCATGTGGCTGTTTCTATTTAAGGTGATCAAAATTAAGTAATACTATGGATTGGTTTCTCAGTTGTGCTGGCCACACTTTGTTCATGTGGCTAGTGGCTACCGTCTTGGGCAGCACGGGGATAAAACATATCCATCCTTCCAGAAAGTTCTCTTGGACACTGCAGCTCTGGCTCTCACATGTGGCTTCATTATCCACTCAGCCTCTCTCCCCAGAGACCCCGGGCCCCACTCAGGCTCTCCTTCCCCACATAACAGCCTGAGTTCACATCCGGCTCTGCCAGGTCCTGGCTGTGAGACCTTGAGCCAGTAACTTAACATCTCTGAGCCTCAAATCTTTTCACTTGTAAAATTAGTATTAGGATAATAGGACTCACCTCGTAGGGTAGTTTTGGGGGCTCCAACATGATGCAGTAAAGCATGGATAACAACCCTGGCATCTGGAATGTTGTGTAGTTGCCAGCAGTCGTTATGATTGTTGTGCTTATTAGCACAGGCCTGGCAAACAGTGCAGACTCGGGAGGGGTGGGGAGAGGGTAGTTGGCCCCGTGGTTGAATGGTTAAAGTTCGGTGCGCTCCGCTTTGGTGGCCCAGGTTCGTGGGTTCAGATCCCGGGTGTGGACCTGCTCCACTCATCAGCTGTGCTTTGGAGACGTCCCACATACAAAAAATAGAGGCAGATCGGCACAAATGTTAGCTCAGGGCTAATCTTCCTCAAGCTAAAAAAGAGAGGAAGATTGGCAAGAGATGTTAGCTCAGGGCCAATCTTCCTCACCAAAAAAAAGCCTACTTGGTTGGTATTGGCTGTTTTACTGTCACATCACTTGGTCCAGTACTCGGCCTGTAGGACGTTACACACACCCACATGGCCCACTTGGTGTCAGGCGTGTAAATGGCACCTGTTAGCCTCCTACTTCATCACATCAGAGACAGGAGCCGAGTTCTTGCACACAATCTTGCAGGCGGATTAAAGAGCTCACCTCTGAGCTCCCTGAGGACAGGGACTGGCTCTCTCTCTCTCTCTCCGCTGTTTTCCCACTGCCAGGCCCCAAGCCTGGCCCGCGTTAGCGCCGCAGCATCGGTTCATGAGCCAGCAGGAAGCGAGAAGAGTTCCTGTTGAGGAATTGGCAGAAATCGAGGCCTAGGACTCAGGGGAAGGCCATGCAGGGCCCTCAGGAGGGATGAGACCCTTCCAGGTCAATGTCCCAGCCAGGTTGAGGGCCCAGAGTGAGGCGAGTTTGGGGCCTTTCCCGGAGGCAGCAGGAAACGTGGCCTCAGGTGACAGGGAGCGGGGCCTCGGTGCTGTGCCTTCAGGAAAAAGTCGCATGGCTGGAGCGTGAGGCCGGGGAAGGCAGAGGCCCCGAGCCCAGGCTGGCTGCGACCAGCCGTGAGCATCTGCCCCAGGGGAGAGGAGGAAGTGGGGGAGATCCCCGAGAGAGTCACAGATGACCCCTCGGGCCCTCCCGGCTCCAGTGGTCTGTTCTGAGGCTTCCAGACCACCCGAGAGTGAGCAAGGGGTCATGTGCCTTGGGAGGTGCCGTCGCTGGTGGGGGGCACTCAGGAAGGGGTGCAGTCTGGGGCGGGACTCACTAATTCTGGAGGGGCCCGAGGAGGAGATGCGGGGGAGGTGACTAGGAGGGGCTGAATTCAGCAGGGCAGCCGGGCCGGAGCCCCGTGGGCTCTTCCTGGCAAGGGGTGGCGGGAGGCCGAGGCAGTGGGCACGGTGCGGTCTGAGCGTGCCTTGGATGAAAGCTGTCGGGCCGTGGGGACTGCCTGGGAGTGGGGAGGGGGCCTCCCCCATCGCTGGGATGGACAGCTGTGTGTCTGCAGGGGCTGACGCTGCGGTGGGGGCCTGGGGGTGCTGCTCGGGTGTTGGCGAGGGGTGTCTGGGGCCCTCGGGCCTAACCTTAAGTGGACGCAGACTCGGGAGTGTTGGCAGGGCTCAGCCACGCCTGCCTGTGCCTGAGGGCTCCGTGGAAGCTGTGGGAGGCACTGTAGCCAGAGGCAGGGTGATTGGAACTTGGGCGTGGGTAGCAGTGGGGAGCAGATTCTAGAGACATTTAGGGCGCACAATCAGGCGGACTGGGTGATGGGTTAGATGGGTCGGGGTGGGGTAAGGTCAGAACCAGTGTGGCCTGCCCTGCAGTCGCACAGAAATGGATCCTGGTGCCAGCTGTGTGCCCTCGAGCAAGTGGCTTCATTGCCACAGTTCCTGGTTATTGTCAGTTGACTCTTCTGCAGAACGGGGACGAGGTGGCCGTGGGGATCCAGGGCCCGGCCTGGAGCTGAATGCTCAACAGAGTGATGGGCTCCGTGTCTGGTGCTCGCTGTCTCCATGGCGGAGCCTTGTCCCCGGTCGTTCAGGTGTGTGTCGTGGGAGGCCAAGGTCAGGATAAGGCCTCTGCTCACCGGCAGTCCCTGCAGCTTCCCTGCGGCCCGTGGAAAGCTCTGGGCGAGGTGCAGGGGGCCTGGGGCTCTCCACGTGCAGACCCTGTGATGACCTTGAGCCATGACCTCCGTCTTGGTCTCGGTGTCTGCAGACACAGACGGAGCTGGCGCAGGTCCCCTGGGGGGTCATTAGGAGGTTGCAGTGAGATGCAGGCCAGAGTGCCATGTCAGCGAGCTTTTGGCCTCATTGTCTCTTCGGTGAAAGTGGATGTTGCCTCGTCATTGTTCCAGGTGATCAGGATTTGGCAGCACACGCCACAGCCCACAGCCTGGGCCCAAGTCTCATCAGGACCCATTTGGACCCGGGGCTGCCCTGTTGACCCGAGGGGACGGGCTGCCTGCAGCAGAAACCAGCGCGTCCACATTTTCTGCTGAGGCTCTGTTTCCCGGCGGCTGCTCCTCTGCGGCTGCTGGGCTGCGGCCAGGGGCTGTCATTGCCGGTGTCCTTGTCTAAGGAGGCCAGGCCATGGAGAAGCCCTCCCTGCCTTCTCCCCATCCCTCCGCCCCAGGGAGGCCCCCGTGTGAGCAGCCCCTCCCCCCTCATGCCCGTGCCCAGTGTAGGAGGGTCAGTGAGCACCTTTGGCCCAGTGTGTCCACCCAAGGTTGGTGACTCCCTTCCAGCCTGCTGGCTTCAGGCCAGGTCTCTGGTCTCTCTGGGCCTCTCCTGCTGGAGCTTGGGTCTTCTGGGACAGCACACCTCATCCTGTCACCTTTTTCCCTGTCCAGGCCCCCTCCATGGTTTGTCTCTGAAATTCTGGTGCCTTAGCTCAGGCAGCCCTAAGAGAATGCCACAGACAGGGCGGCTCGGACAACAGTTATTTCTCGCAGTTCTGGAGGCCGGAAGTCCGAGGGCAGGGTTCTGCCCAATTCGGTCTCTGGTGAGGGCTCGCTCCCTTGCTTGGAGGCGGCTGCCTTCACGCTGTGCGCTCCTCCGTGCGTGCGCGTGGGGAGAAAGTGATCCCTCAGGTGTCTCTTCTTTTTTTCTTTTTTTTTTTAAAGATTGGCACCTGAGCTAACATCTATTGCCAAGCTTCTTCTCCCCAAATCCCCCCCAGTACATAGTTGTATATTCTAGTTGTAGGTTCTTCTGATTGTGCCATGTGGCATGCCACCTCAGCATGGTTTGATGAGCGGTGCCATGTCCGTGCCCAGGATCAGAATCCACAAACCCTGGGCTGCCGAAGTGGAATGTGCGAACCTAACCACTTGGCCACGGGGCTGGCCCCAGGTGTCTCTTCTTATAAGGACACTTATCCTATTGGGTCAAGTCCCCACCCTTGAGAGCTCATTCCTTCCATGAAGACCCCGTCTCCAAATACGGTCCCATTGGGGCTTAGGGCTTCGTCATAGGGACTTGGGGGGACACAGTCTGTCTGTATTAGATGGAGTGGTAACTGTGGGGCTTGCTCTGCCCCAGGCACTTTTCCCTTCCTCCTCGCAGCAGCTCTCCAAGCCCATTTTACAGACGAGGCGAGTGAGGCTCCAAGAGGCACACTCCCCCCGGGGTCGCAGAGCTCAGGATGGTAGAGCTGGGATCTGAACGAGCTGTTGGGTCCAGAGGTCACCCTCCTCGGCCTCAGGGCTACACTCAGCAGGCCGGCCTGTGACCAGTCAACGGAGACAAACGCTGTTCTGGTGTGCATCCAGTTGCAGGGGCTCCTGGCCTCCCCGAAGCTGCTGGGAGGCCCAGACTGGGCCCTCCCTGAGAGGCTGCCCCGGGGCTGCCTCGCTCGCAACCGGAGCCCCAGACAGAGCCCCGGTGGCTGGTGCTGTCTAGGTGAGGGGTGCCAGTGCAGCCAGGCGCTGCTGGGCGTTGCCCAAAAAAGGCCGGGGGGTCTCGGATGCACTTCCTTTCTCTCCTCCCAAGTTCACCAAAATTGCACAATTTTCCAGAGATTTCAGAATGTCTGCCTAAAGAGCCCGGTGGCGGATCCCTCCCCCTCCTTCCCCACAGCGTTTTCCCGTCTCATTTATTCATGAATTCCTTCCACCTGCGGGAACACCTGTTCTCTGCACAGCACGGGCTGCTGGGAACACCACAGTGAGCAAGGCCGACCCACCCTTGTCCTCACGGGATGAGGGGGCAAGACGCACAAACAAGACGGGTAAATGCAGGGCCCAGGGGACACCGCGTGTGGCGAGGGCTTAGGCAAGACACCCGGGTGAGCCCAGGGGACGCAGGCGAGCTTCAGGCGTCTTAGGAAGGGACGCCTAAATAAAGACCTGGAGGGGGTGGGGGCGGCGGGGAGCAGAGAGCAGGGCAGGCCTGGGATGGGGGCTGTAAGACTTAGCTGAGGGGACCCTGGGGGTCTGAGTGTTCCCGTGCCTCTTGGCATGTGACCAGACTCTTGGAAGGGGAACGCAGGAAGGAAGCGTAGATTTTAAAATAATTTCAAGTTTGTAGCCAAGCAGAATGTTTGCTGAGGGAGCTGGCTGGTCAGAGGAAGATTTGGGTGCTGTGAACTATGTGGGGGCGGGGAGCTGGACCTCTGTTTGAGTTTTAGGCTGATAGTGCTTGGTGCGCCCACCCTGGGGCTGCCCGTGGCCCAGGCCGTCTAGTTGCAGGGTTCCAGCTGCTGGAGGATGTGGCAAGGTGGGGCTTGTGCTGGCTCAGGGCGGGGCCTGACTCTGCAAGGGCGGGGCACGTGGACAGTTGTGCTTGCTAGAGGCGGGCAGGACACCAGGGGCGTCGTGTGCTCAGGATTCCCTGGCCGGTGTATTGAGGTCCAGACAGAAGAGAGAGGAGGGGGCCAGCCCAGTAGTGTAGTGGTTAAGTTCGCATGCTCCACTTTGGCAGCCCAGGGTTTGTGGATTTGGATCCTGGGTGTGGACCTACGCCGCTCATCAAGCCACACTGTGGTGGCATCCCACATACAAAATATAGGAAGGCTGGCACAGATGTTAGCTCAGGGCCCATCTTCCTCACCAAAAAAACAAAGAAGAAGCGAGGAGGAGGAGGAATCTGGTGTGGCACAGGTGAGGGCAAGGAGATAACCAGAAATCCAGAGTATCCCGGTGATGTCCGGTTCAGGTCGGAGTCACCAATGGATGCATCTGGCACGGGGGACCACCTAGCAGCCCCATGGGGCTGTTCCAGCCATGCCAGGGCATTACAGGCAGAAGCCACTGCAGTGAGCAGTCCACAGAGGCTGGGGTGTGTGCCATTGGCGAGCCACTCTGACCAGGCAGCATGTCTCGGTGACAGCCAGCTTGGACTGAGACGGGCAGGCGAGGGAGACTAGGGATGGGCAGATCAGAGACAGCAGGGGCAGCTTCATCACTGGGACACACAGCCCACACAGAAGGGAGAGTGGTGACAGCAAGTGACATTTGTCAGGGTCTCCCTGTGCTGGGCACTATGCTGCGTGTCACTGTGGCCTGCTGGCCAATGACCAACAGTTTGGGCTCAGGCAACAGGATGGTCAGGACAGGACAAGAGGGACAGGGACACGGGGCAGGCGGGGGATGGGGACAGCCACAGGGGTGGCCGGGCAGATCTGATAACAGGACACTGGTTGCTGCCTTGATCTGTGGCGAGTCAGGATGGTCGGCTGCTGTCACGGCCGTGCCATGTTGACTGCAGTCCCAAGCTGGGTGGGTGTCTGAGCACCAGGTCGATTAATCAGCACTGTCCCTGTGCTGCTCAGACAGGGACCAGACAGGCGTGTCACAGCCTCGTTTAGGTGACAGGAGCAACGGGTGGAAGTGTCGTGGTGGTGCTCAGAAACCCAGCGGGTGTGACAGGATGACCCTCCCATCTAACGTGAGCTGGTGCCCCATTGCTAAGCCAGGCCGGTACGTGGCCCCCGGTGTCCCCAGGGTCCTCAGGGAGAACGCCCCCGAGAGAGTGGCTGTCAGGAAAGCCAGGCAGGCCCAGCTCGAGGTGAGGGCCTGTCCCCGCCGGCTGGGACCAAATGTCCTGGGACCCTGCCCATGGCTGTGCCCCTGGGCGCAGGGAGGAGGCTGGCGGGGACACCCTCTGGTGTGCCTGGGCAGCTGTCAGGGCAGGTCGGAGGCGTGTGGGAGGAAAGGACGCTGGGCTCCAAGGGCTCCTGCCTGGACTCAGGGGAGCTGCCGGCGACTCCTCCCCACCTGCACGTGTCCTCCTGCTACCCGCTCCCCAAATGTGAGTCATGCAGCTGCTGGCGCTGCCACCATGAGCCCCTCTGCGGGGAGCACGTTCCCCCGTCATCCTTTCCTCCCCGCCCGTCAGCCTCGGCCTCCCTCTCCCCAGGGAGAATCGGCACCCGGTGGGGACAGTCTAGGTCACACAGAGGGTCAGTTGGTGCATTGCCGGTATACCCTGGGGGGCAGCTGGGAGAACACGTAGCTGCCTTGGGGGCCATAGCCCAAGGGAGTGACTTCCCCAGGCCCACACTTCAGGGGGTCTCCACAGCGCCCCAGGGAGCAGCCCCAGCCTTCCACCTGCTTTCACAGATGGGGCAACTGAGGCCCACGGCTGAAGACTCAGCTGGCTCTCAAGGCAGAGCTGGGCTTGCGCCCTGGCCTCCTGCCTGTCTCCTAGAAGCTTCTAGAAAGCATTCCCACCACTGCCCTGGGGGTTTAGGGGGACCCTGGCTCCCAGGGTCCCTCTTCAACCTCTGCCTGTCTCCTGCTGTCCTCCCCGATGGGGCCTGCAGGTCGATTTTCTCTCGAAGTGTGTGTCAGGGGTGTATGTTCATGCGCGCGCGTGTGTGTATGTGTGGAAGAGAGAGAGTGACACAGGCAACGAGGGTGTGGGAACGGAGTGTGAGACGGCCTGGCTCTCGCGGTCACCCTAGGGTCACAGTGTGCAGGACGAGGGCACCCCTCACGGACGCGTGACTCCAGGTGTGACCGCGTGCTCGTGCAGAGAGAAGACATTCAAGGATGTGTTTGCGTGTGCACGAGTGTGACGTGTGTGTGTGTGCATGTGTGTGCCACAGCTAGGGGAGGGCTTGCACACTCCTTTCCGCGGGAGGCGCTGCTCTGCCCCTGGGGCCCCGGGCCCTGCTCTGACGCGGAGGTCTCCCTGTGTGTCCTGTGTCATGTCTGCAGGCTACATCCAGAAGATCAAATCGGGGGAAGAGGACTTCGAATCTCTGGCCTCGCAGTTCAGCGACTGCAGCTCGGCCAAGGCCAGGGGAGACCTCGGTGCCTTCAGCAGAGGTGCGCGAGGAGCGGGCGCCACCAAGCCCTGGGGGGACCCTCGGGCCAGCAGGGGGGCCCCCAGCCCCGGAAAGGTGGGAGGGGTGTCCCAGCTGCATAGGCCTGCGGGGTCCACCAGGTGGCAGCACAGTCCCTCAGGCTGCAGAGGCTGCTGGGATGTGGGTGAGGTGGGCGCTGCGGAGCTTTCTCCCCGGGACCTTCCCTCCTGGGGTGCGGGGTCGGTGTGTGACTCTGTCTGCACAGTTGTCCCCATCATGGGCCCACCAGGGCAGGTACTTCCTGCCATTTGCCTCTCCTCCTGCTGGGAACATAAGGCACAGGGCCCCGAAAGCCCCAGGGCATGTCACCCACCAGGGGTGAGGGGAGGAGGGGTCACGTCAGCCGCCCTGAGTTTAGGCCTGTCTGGCAGGGGCGGTAGAAAGAGGAGCCGAGGGGACCAGCCACCTCCTTCTCCTCCTCCCCTGTCTCCTCCATCCCTGGGGTCTACAGAGCATCAAGGAGGGACCCGGGATGGGGCGAGGGGTGTGAGGAGCCAGCAAGGGGCTGTCAGCCGCCTGCCTCCCACCCCAGAAGGCAGGGGGACAAATGATGTGGCAGGAGCTGGGAATCAGGCCCGGGAAGACAAGTTCATCACCAAAATGCGTCTGCACGCGCGACAGCAGCCCTGCCTGCCATCCCTCATGCTGTCCCCAGGCTTCCCGGGGCCTCCTTAATGGCCCTGCCGCCCCCAGCTGGGCCCAGCCTGCATCGTGACAGCGCCATAAATGCGTGACAGATGAGCGGAAGGCGTGCAGGGCTCAGCGCAGGCGGGGGCCACATCTGCCTGGCCGGCCTCGGCCTGGCCCGTGGCCCGGGCCTTGACCCCCACGCCCCACCCCTTCCGTGTCCCCAGGTCAGATGCAGAAGCCATTTGAAGATGCCTCCTTCGCGCTGCGGACAGGGGAGATGAGCGGGCCCGTGTTCACGGATTCCGGCATCCACATCATCCTGCGCACCGAGTGAGGGTGGGCGGCCGGGCCTGGCCTGGGGGGCGGGCAGGGGGCTGGGCCTGCAGACTCCACTGCCCGCAGCCCGCCGGCCGATGGGCCCCCTCCCTGCTACCGTCACGCAGTATTTATTGTCCCCAGAATGGCTGGGGGGGAAGCTCCTCACCACTGGGAGTTCCCTGTCTGCCCCCACTTGGGGCTGCCCCTGCCAGACTCTCCTCCCCTTTAGGAATTGACTTCAGAAGGGCAGCTGGGGTGGGGAGACCCAGGGGCTGGGGGTGCCCTGTCCCAAAGAGAAGGCCTAGTCAGCTGAGCTGTCCCCTGGGTCCCCCTGGGTCCAGGGCGGGGGCTAGGGGCCTTTAGTTGTTTCCACTTTTGCCATGTTCCTCTGTTCAGTTGCAAAAAGCAGATGCTGTGTGTGGGGCCCAGGGGGCTGGGGGCCCTCTCCATGGCAGTGCAGCACCCCGACCCTGATTAAACCTGGAACCACTGCTCTGCTGTCCTGTGTCTCATTTCCTCGCGGCTGGGGCCAGAGGGATGCTGCCGGGGAAGCCATTACCTCCCGCCATTCCTAGTGTCCAAGCGTCCAACTTGTGTTTCTTCCCTGAGAAAGAGGGAATTGCCAGCAGGACGTCTCCCAGCAGCCAGACGCCCAGGGAGGTGTGGCGCCATTCACTGCCAGCGTGTTCAAGAATGTTCTAGAATCCGGGGGCCTTGCTCCACGCCACAGCTCTGGCTTCAGCAGGTCGGGGTGGAGCTGGGGGGTGTGCATTGGGTCCTGGGAGAGCCAGGTTGAAGCCCCTCTGCCTGAGGTGCTCGCTACACACCCCCCACCCACCCTGTCCACACACAGGCTGCTCTCCAGTTAGAAGGAATTAAGCCCAGTGCCCTGATGGCACCCAGACAGCCGCTTCCCTGTCACCACAGCACTGCTGGCAGATCGTGCCTGGGTCCTGCTGCCAGAGCTGGCACCCTCTGCCATGCTGTCACCATGGCAATGGGGGGCCAGCCTGAGGGGGAGGGGCTACTGCCAGGCACCTCTGAGAGCAGGGACCCTGCGTAGCCCCCTGGGTGGGGGGAGCCTGTCCTCGAACATGGGGAGGGGGCTGTCATGGAGCAGCAGGGATCCCCGTGGCAGGGGGGGAAGGTGTGGGCTCTCCCTCCTCTTATGGGTGGGGGCGCCTGCCGGGATGGCAGGTGTGGCCCACCTGCTCTCCGTCACCTCCCACAGCTGCTCCTGTGCCAGGGCCTGGGCCTGGGCTGGCGGGGGCGGGTCACAGTTCAGTGCCGGCATTTGTCTCTTAGGGGGTTACGCCCTCTCTGCCTCCCTCACTTATAGGGACCAGCCCGGATCAAGGAGGGTGGCAGGCTGGCAGGGCTTGGGGACCTGGGCAAAAGAAAGCCCTGCCCAGCTCGATCGACCCCAAGGGCGTCCCCGCAAGGGCCAAGTCTAATGAAGGCCCCAGTCACAGTCACCCGGGCCCACTCCCATCTGGCCGGTTCCTGGCGCAGTCGCTCCGTCTCCTTGTCGGAGCGCCTGTCATTAGGAAGGTGAAATGAACCTCCTCTCAGCTCCAGTGGGCTGGCGAGAGCCGGGGGCTGGCTGCACCTCCACGCAGAACCTTCTCCCGCCACCTGTGGGGGCCACGGGGCAGGCAGCAGCCCAGCTATTGGCACCCACAGTTCTGTGGGATTGGGGAAGCGATTGCCTCCCTCCTGGCCCCATGGGGCCTCAGGAAGGATCAGAAATGAGTGCTTTGGGGGCAGAAGGGTTTGCAGAGTTCTGCTCCAAGGCGGAGGGGCCACCAGAGGACGGGCCTATGCCCATCTCAGCACCGAAGGCCCGGGGAAGGCTCTCTGACATGCTGCCAGGGAGGGGTCCTATTTTCCTTTGCTGGCAGGGAAATGGGCTTCATGGCACTCCCTGTCGCTTTGGGCGTCTGTGTGTGTGCGTCTGCCTGAGCATGCGTGTGGCTCTGTGACTCTAGTTGTCCCTCGGTGTGCATTCTGTGCGACCCTGGGAGTGCCCCCCTCTGGGTGTGACCTCTGCGGACCTCCCCCTTTGTCCAGCTGTGTAGCAGCCGAAACCCAAATACGAGAGAACGTTGCTGTTCGATAAACGTGCTCTGGAGGCCACTCAGCACTGGGGTGAATTCACGAGCAGGTAGCTGCGGCTTCCCTCACCTGCTCAACCGCCACCCCCTGCCACCCCCCCCGTCGCCACCTCCTGCCCGGAAAGGGGGCTGTAAATCCCAGGCCTTCAGGATGGTGACAGTGGTTTTCCTCCCCTCCCTTTGGTCTGGCACCTTCCAGCCAAAACTCCACCCCAGGGGGCTGCTTTCCACTCTTCTGCAGCTGGCACCAGCTCAGGCATCTGTGGCCACGGGGCAGGGCTAATGTGGGTCACCTCAACTCGGGGGGGGGACGCAGGTCCTGCCACAGGATGGGCCACAAAGCTTCCCCAGGGTAGCCAGGGACGCATCCATGAGAGGGGAAGTCTGAGTTAGCAGCAGGCAGCCTAAGACACACACACACACGCGTGTGCACACACATGAGGATGACATGATCCTGGCCTGGTGAGCGGCAGGGGAGTTATTCCTCCTGCCCATCCTTAGTTGGAACAAAAGCCACAAACAAAAGCATGAGGAGCGCTGGGCCTGCGTGTGTGTGTGAGAGAGCGAGTGAGCGAGTGGTTGTGATGCCAAGCGCCTGTGGCATCTGTTTGAGGATGGGCTGCAGATGTGACAGCTGTGCCCACACCCAGCCCTGTTCTCCGTTTGGGAATGTGGGTCTCCGGGTCTGTGTGTCTTTTGGACAAAGATTCAGCAGCCGGAAGTCCCGACCTTGCTTTGAGGGGATTTTGACATCAAGGACCCATGAACAACCCCCTCCCCATCACTATGCTCACCTCGGAGATTTGTCTCCAAATAAATACACACAGCAGGGTGGGGGGGATGCAGATGTCCTGGTGTCCCAGCCCTGTGCCTTTTTTTAAGGCAAACACCTGTCAACGTGCTTATCCAGGAATCGATTTTTTCAATGTCAAACTCGTTAATTTAAATCAACATTCATTGCTTTTCTCGAAGATTTCTTTAAAAATTGGTTTTAAATGAGTGCATTAGCCAGTCACATTTATTATTCATTGATTTCGTTCGCAAGATGGCCCCGGTGTCCCCAGTTCCCGGAGATGCCAGCACGGGGCAGAGATGATTTAATCAGAGAGGCCATTAATTAGAGATGGGGAGATCGGGGCGGGGGGGGGTGTCCTCCCAGAGGGGCAGGTCTCCCTCCTCTGTGGCCACAGCCGGGTGGCATCTAGGCCGGTGGGGCTCTTGGCACAATGTTCCTTCTCACAGGGCTGTGAGTTGGGGTGAATATGGGGGTGCTGGTCAGCACTACGTTTGTTCCCAACCACCAGGTGCCTCCTCCCACTGTGGCCACCAGGGACCCGGCTAAAGTAAAGTCCTCATTTTCTTCTCCTTCTGTAACTGCCAGACCCCCCTCCCTTAGTTGCAGCACCAGGAACCCCAGGATGTGGCCTCTGTTTACTTGTTCAGTGTCTTCCCGACTCCCTCTCACTCCTCTTCCTACCTCCGATTCTTCCCAGCCCGGCCATCCTTCCCTTCCAGGAGCTCCAGTCCCCAGGGTCCCCGGTTCGGGGCCCACCCCTGCCCCAGCGCCGTGCAGCTAATGAGCCCCAGGCACAGAGTGTGGGTGTGTTCAACAGCAGGCACCCAGCCCACCTTCAGGCTGTTCCTAGCTTTCTGTTATTAACTCCGAACAGCTGTGACTCATTTAAAGTGATTTTGAAATTACAAAGCAAAAAGGGAACAAGGAAAAATTCTACTGTGTCCTACCCTCTCCTACCCAAATTCTTGAAAGCAGCCAAATTGTTAAAAACCTATTTAAAAAGTTGCCAGACGGCTCAGCGACACGCCAGAGTGATCAATGAGTAGAAAAACCAATGACGGAGAATATTCATTTGAGGCCAATTTTCATCGTTGTGATAGAATTCTCAGTTGTTTGGGTCAAATTGCTTTTCAACGAATTGTTTTCAACCGAAATGACTTTGGACTGGGTCTCCTCGCCTGGCTTCCCAAAGGGCTCGCCCCGCCATGCCCCCCGCCCGCCCCCCCAGGCTGGGCTTGCACCCCCATTCACAAAGCCTGTGGCATGGGACAGGGGGGCCCCACTGAGATGGGTCCCAGGCTGTGATTGCCTTCTGCCACCGCCGCCTCTGCCCCTTCGGGACACACACAGCCACCAAGCATCAAATGTCCGAGGTCCCGTTTATTCCAGCAACCCGGAAAGAAAAGATGTAAATTAAAAAAAAAAGGCAGATCCATGCACTCAACTCCTTGGAGGGGGAGCGGGGCAGAGGGTGCGGACAGAGGGAGAGGGGAATGGGTGAGAAGAGAGAGACAGACAGACAGGCAGAGACAGGGAAAGGGAGCTGGAGAGTCAGATCAATAAAAAGAGACAGAGGGCCAGCCACAAAAAGGCAGAACAAGAAAGAAGTGGCGTATTAAAATCAGAGGTCGATAAAGGAGAAGAGACAACGTTGAGAAAACACACCCATAGAAATAGGCAGGGAATGAGAGCTGGGCAAGGCGGAAGGGGAGAGAGGGCAGGACGCAGACGAAGATAAGCTTGAAGGGGCACAGGCTCCGAAAGGAGGCCCTGGGGTGGCGGCCTGAGCCACGGCAGCCCTAGGGGTCCCCAGCGGTGCTGATGACGTGGAAGAGCGTGACATTATAGAGCACCTGGTGCCCGTTGTTCCAGGTGTACAGCGCCCGCTCCCGGGGGTTGTAATCCAGCATGGAGATGTGGGAGTATTGATTGTGGAAGGGCACGTCCGTGTACTCGTAACTGGACGTGTTGGTGAAATAGGCAAAGTAGACCTTGGCCCCGGCCAGGTGGGAGTTGGTCACATAGAGCACGCCACAGATCATGAAGGCCTCGCCCGCACTGCGCTTGGGGTAGCCAGTGTCCCAGGACCGCACGACCTCGAGGGTGTGCGGGTCCAGCCGGCTGACCACAATGTTGCCCGCGTTCTGGTTGGTGGTGTACACGGCCCAGAGCCCGCTCTCATCCACCATGAAGTCCATGTCGGAGAAGCCGCCCCACGAGTAGGGGAAGGTGTTGTTGTAGCCGGCCCCCGGGAGGTTCCTTTGCACCAGCACAGAGCGCGAGCGGAAGTGGTACTTGACCACCACGTTGCTCTGGTACTTGTTGTAGAACAGGGAGCCGTTGTACACCACGTGGCCCGTGCCTGCCCACGGCTGCGGCAGCAGGTGCTGGATAAAGTTCTGGCCTTTGATGAAATCCCCCAGGGTGCGGAACTCCAGGACTCGCCGGCCCTTGTAATAGCCGTCCATGTACCAGACCTACGGGAGAGGCGCTGGTCACTGCGGGACCACTGCCGGTGACCCAAAGAACCCAGTGACCACTCAGGAATCGCCCATGGTCGTTAGGGATCAACAGTCACTAAGTGGCCGTTACTCCGTCATGGAGCAGCCAGTGGCCATTCATGACCAATCAGAGTCCCAGCCACTGGGACTACTGGGTCCAGGAGTGCCATTGGTCTTAAGGCAGACACTAAGTGGACAGTGCTTGATGCCTAAGCATCAGGGGACACCACCGTGCCTGTGACTCACTGGGCCTCAGAATTCACTGGCCCCTGGATCTTGGATGCTTAGTTGTCATTGGGCAGCCCTTGAGTGATAAGAAGTCACTTGAATTCATTGCCCACAGGTTACCCCTGCAACCACAAGGTGACCAGGCCTGTCATCAGCATCTTCTTTGTCATCATTGCTCACTGTCTCCATGTTAACTAGCATTTGTGAGTGCCTTTACTAGTGCTGGTTATGGGCTAAGCATCTGAAAAGCTTTAATGCCAACATTATCACAACCACCTTGAAGAGAAGGAAACTGAGCCTCAGGGCCTTTAAGGAACCTGCCCGAGGTTCCCTGGCTAAGGATTGGGGGAGGCGGGATGCAAACCCAAGGCTGATTGCCAAACCCAAGCTCTTAACCACTTGGTTAAACCACGATAATCCCTGGGAGGCCAGAGATCATGGTGAGGAGGTGGCTAGTTACGAATCTCTAATCTATGGTACTCAGTGGCCACCTGGTAATCCATGTCAGTCACTAGGATAGTCACTGGGCAGTTAGCGGAGGATTCCTGTGGGTCAAAAGTGATGGGCCACCATGAACATTGGAGGCCACTAGAGGTCCAAAGGTCACTGAGCAGTGCTAGTAAGTTCTAGCCTTTGGGAAGGTACTGGTCATTGGTAATTACTTAGAGGTCATTGGTCACGGGGAGCTGGTCAGTAGCATTAGGAACCATTAGTCTCTGTATAGTCATTGGCGGTCAATAGACTTGGGGAATCACAGGGCTGAAATGTCCTTAGTCACTTGGTTGTCACTAGATAGTCAAGGGGAGATCCCAGGGCCCTGGAGATCCTAGGACACTTCACCCTACAGGAGAATCGTTGATGTGACATCGCTGGGCACCTATGGGCAGCCACAGGCTGTCTCCCTGAGGCTCTGATCACTGGGGCAGGCAGTTACTTACCCGGCTATCTGCACTGGGTGCCATCGTGTCGGTCATCCAGGAGCCGAAGCGGGACCCCATGGCCCGAATAGTGATGGGGTTACTGACCCCTGTCAGCTTCCCACAGCCTGGAGGCAGGAAGAGGGCGGGATGAGGGTGGGGGATGGAAAGAGCCCGAGGGAGGCAGGCAAGGGTGAGGTGGTGCGATCAAACTGGGAAGAGCTGGGGCCAGGGGTGAGGGAGGATCCAGAAATCTGGTCCCAAGATAGTTACGTTGGGGATGAGGGACTCGAAGTTAAGAGTCAAGGCCATTTCCAGCTTCTGGGTCTATTTTTCACCTTGGGGAGGGAGGTCAAGGGTCCTAGTTTAGAAGTTACAGGTCAAAACTGTGTCCAGTTCTGGGCACAAAGGTGGTATGAGGGCTGAGTGTGGAGGTCAGGGGTCAAGGTCAACGGTCAAGGCATACCCAGCTTCTGAGCGCAGGCATGGAGCCGGGCCTCCAGAGCCATCACGCGCTGCTGCAGGTCCTCGTACCCGTAGGCGCCCATCTCCTCCTGGATGGCCGCCAGGCTGCCGGAGAGATTCCTCACCTCCTCCCGCAGGCGCACGATGGTCCGCGTGTCCGCCTTGTACTGCTCCAGGACCGAGCTCAGGGGCAGCAGCTCCGCCATCCTGTCCTTCAGCTCCTGCCACCAAGGTGGAACGCTCGCTGACCCCGACCCCTGATCTTTGACCCAGACCTGACCCCAAACCCTGACCCATGACCTCACCCATTATCTTTGATGCACACCTGGCCCTTGACAGTTGGTCCATCCTGGACCCTGGATTCCAGCCAACCGTCAGCCCTTCCCAGATGTGACCCCACTCTCAGAACTCATGGGCACCCATCCCAATTCTTCTCTTGACCTTTGACCTCAACCCAGAAGGACCCACCTGGAAGCTCTTGGCCGACAGGGATCCATCGGCCGCCCGGAGCCGTGCGTCCAGGCTCCGCATGAGGGTCTCCATGCCGCGCACGTACTGGAGGTCACGGTATGTCCGCAACTCGAGGACCTCCATGGACTGGGAGACATTCTGGACCTAGGAACGGGAGGGTGAGGGACAGCCAGGCTCCGCCCGCCCCCGGGATGCCACAGACGAGCCGGGGCGGGGCCAGAGGCCAGACAAACACCCCCAACTTTCTCCCCTGGGCTCACCAGCAAGCTGCCAATGGCATGCCCAATCTATCTGTCGGCTCCCGCCTGGTCTGGCCACTGTCACCTCTCACCTCTCACCTCCTAACCTCATCTCCCACCTTGTCCCCAGCACTCCGTTCTCCACACAGCAGCCAGAGGGAGCTTTTCAAAAGGAAGACTGGATCACCGCTGTCTCCTGCACACCCCGCGGGCTGGTCCTGCCCCCGCGCTTGCCACCTCTCCACGTTCACCCCCTCCACCCACCAGCCGCCTGTGTCTCTCAGACTCTAAGCTCCTTGCCGCCTCAGGGACTTTGCAGTTGCTGGTCCCTCTGCCTGGAGTGCTGTTCCTCTCGTCTTCCCTTCTCATTCTTCAGGTCTCAGCTCCAGTGTCACCTCCTCAGATTGGCCTTCTCTGACCACCCGCCTCAAGCAGCGGCTCACCCTCTCTCCCTTTACGTGGTTATTTTCTTCCCAGCTGTGACTACAATGTGGAATGTTCTTATTCATCTCCCTCCTTCAGGTGGGGTCCTCGGAGGCAGACCCGGCGTCTGGCTTGTCCACAGCGCCATCCCCAGTGCCCAATAAATGCGTGTTGGCTACTTGAGCGAACTGAATTCCCTCGCCCCGGCCTCTCCTAACGCAGACGGAGGCCCCCTTGGCTCCCACCTCCACCCGGCTGAGGTGGGCTCCACCTGGCCAAGGTGAACCCAGAGACAGCACGGAACGCTTGCTGAGATCTACAACTGCCTGAACCACCGTTCACGTGACACTTGGACCTTCTCAGAAACCAACGGCCTGATACCCATCCTGGACACCACAGCACATCTTTACAGCCTTTGTCCACAATCAGAGGACACCGCGTGGATGGCCCAAACCGTTGGGGGAAGCAGTTCTGGGGTCGTGGGCAGAGTTAACGGGCGCGAGACTCCAGCGCCGACAAGGGTCTCTTCTGCCGAGCCTCAGCTCCCCTCTCTATAGGACGATGGTGGGAGGTTGCTGGTCCCTCTCAACATCGACTCAGGGCTGACTAAGGGGGACTTCAGCCGGGCGGTGTCAGGGGACAGCAGTCCATCTATAAAGGGCACTGAGACATCACTGGGGATGTACTGAATGGGGAGCGTTTGATATTGACCGACATGAGAAGGGGAGAAGCTTTCTGTAAGTCTCGTGGGATGGAGGGTGAGACCCCGCCCCAAGGGCCACACATCTAGCAGGTGACTCTGGGGAACTGAAGGGCTGAGTGGGGCGTGCACGACAGGGGACAGAGCTCACGCACAGGACACCAAGATGCTCCCCTGGGGTCCTCCTTCCTCTGGGTCCCCACACAGCGCTCTGCTCCCCCTCGGAAGAAGGCCCAAACAGATGTTGACTAAAGTATCTCCTGGAGGGGAGCCGGGGTGTCTGCCAGCTCTGAATAACCTGCACAGCTCCACCTGGCCCCAGCCGGCCTGGACGGGGGCAGAGGGCAGGGTGGGAGGGGAGATTTTCCCAGCCTCCCCGGGGAACCCGGAAGGTCCGTACCTTCTCCATCAGCTGTCGCAGCTCGCGACTCCGGCCATCGCGGGAGCAGGTGCTCTGAGCAGGGATCACGGCCGTGCAGATGCATTTCCCGTCGGGCGCCTGGGCCGAGGTGTACAGCTGCCAGCCTTCCTCTGGGCTTTGGAAGAGGGTCTGCAGGAGGTCAGGGGTCAGAGGGCAGGAACCCAGTGGGGGATTCGCCCCGCCCCCGCTGGGGGAGATGGGAGGCCCAGGGAAGGACAGATGCCTTTCGCCGGGCCCCTGGAAAGTGCCGGACTGTGTGCTGGGTGCCCGATGCACGGATCTCAGTCCCTCCTCAGGGAGCCCCATCTTACAGATGACAAGACTAGGGGACAAGGGGTTAAGAAACATGGCAAGGAATGGTGGGATTCGAGCCCTTCCACGAGACGGGAATTCACTCTGTTGCACATGTTCACACATACACAACGCTGCCTCCCTATGCACCATTAGAAATAACCCACTTTGGGGCTGGCCCGGGGGTGCAGCGGTTAAGTGCACACGTTCCACTTTGGCGGCCCAGGGTTCGCCGGTTCAGATCCCCGGTGCGGACATGGCACCACTTGGCAAAAGCCATGCTGTGGCAGGTGTCCCACGTATAAAGTAGAGGAAGATGGGTACGGATGTTAGGTCAGGGCCAGTCTTCCTCAGCAAAAAGAGGAGGATTGGTGGCAGATGTTAGCTCAGGGCTAATCTTCTTCTTCTTCTTCAAAAAAGAAATAGACCCACTTGGGGCCCATCCAGTGGCACAGCAGTTAAGTGTGTGCACTCTGCTTCAGCAGCCTGGGGTTCGCAGGTTCAAATCCCTGGTGTGGACCTACATACTGCTCATCAAGCTACACTGTGGTGGCGTCCCACATAGAAAATAGAGGAAGATTGGCACAGATGTTAGCTCAGGGCCAATCTTCCTCACCAAAAAAAAAGAAAAAAGAAAAAGAAAGAAATAGACCCACTCATACTGACCCCTAAACCTGGACCTTCCTCTCTGCTACCCCAGCCCACCGTGACTCTGGACATATCTCAGGAGGCACTAAGTACAATCTTACTGTGGTCATCCCCCCTCAACCGCTGGTCCTGAGAACCCAGGCAAAGTCATGGCCAATGAGTGACAGAATCCTCAAGAGACTTCCAGGCCCTTGAACAGAAGGTGTCATTTTCAGATCCCTCCTAAATTAAACTTCAAGTCAGTTTATGCCACTCAGATAATTCAGGGATCAATTATGGCTGTGTTTCCCATGTCATGCTCCTTGGAACAGTGACAAGTCACCAGACACGCTGGAAAACGGGTGCTGTGGTCAAATGAGTTTATGCATTGCTGGGTGAAACAAGTTTCTTTAATGAAGGACTTATCAGAGCCTTCGAAATGCTAGTGTGCATCAGGAAACTCAAGAGGGCCATAATTTTCCAAATATGAAAATCAGAAAATATCTAGTGCTCGCCTATTCTATGCCAGGCATGGAGTCTAGGGTAGGGGCTGGGAAGAGAGGGGTGAGGAAACCATATCCGGTCGCTGCCCGTGGATGTGGAGCAGATAGATATCAAACGCATAATCCTGCTGGTACTTCTAGAATGATACGCTGCGGTGAAGGCCTCCAAGAAAGTTCAGGGGGAACTGGGGGTCTCAGAGGAGGCGCCGCACGACGTGAGCTCAACTTGAGGGCTGAATGAGCCAGGAGAAGGGGAGAAAGGAGGGGACCCTTTTGGCCCCACAAATGTGAATCAGTATCTGGAGGAATTTGAGAAACGTTGTTCGAGAAGCATTGACTCCTCCCTGAACGGGCCCTCCAGCTTCCCCAGAACATACTGGAGTTAGTCACAGTCCCAATCTTTCTGTTTGTATCAGGGCTTGATGGTCTGATTTGTTCAACAAGTATTTATTAAGCGCCTACTGCATGTCAGGCTCTATTCTGGGTGTTGAAAACGCTGCAGTGGATGAAACAAACAAAAGCTCTTCCAGGAGCGTACGTTAGAGAGACACGAAAATAAACAAGGAAATATCAAATATTTGAAGAGTGATGGGTGCCACAGAGAGAATAATGCAAGGAAGAAATGATGGAGGACACTGGGGTTGGCAGTGGTAAGCGGTTGCCATTTTAGGGTGGCCTGGGAAGGCCTCCAAGAGAAGGATTCATTTGAATCAAGACCCGAAGGAGGTGATGGGGGGAGCCATGCAGATATGAGGATGTTCAAGGCAAAGAAAACAGTATGTGCAAAGGCCCTGAGGCTGGGCTGTGCCTGGTGTGTTTGGGAAACATGGAGGAGGCTGGTGTGGCTGGAGCGGAGTAAGCAAGGGGGTAAGTGCGGGGGGAGAGGAGGACAGGGCAGGGACAGGGCAGTGCGTTCAGGGCCTGTAGGCTGTGGGGAGGACTTTGGTTTTTGCTCTGAGTGAGATGGGAACCATGGAGGGTTCTGAACAGAGGAAGGATAGGACCTGACTCAAGGGTTCACAGGCGCCCTCTGGCGGCTGTGGGGGGAATAGACGGTGGGGGGCCGAGGCGGGAGACGGGGGCAGAGTCCCTGCGAGCACTGACCGGCGGTGGCCGTAGAGGGGGCAAGTGGAAGATTCTGGTCCTTTCCAGGATGCATTCCTTTGGGCCCGGAATAAATTCTGATAAAACCCCAGCGTTTTATAGCAAAACAAAGCCCCCCGATAATGGATCCTTTGTGCAGCCGCTCCCGATCGCCCAGCAGAGGCGGGTCCCACGAGCTGCGCAGAGAGGAGCCACCCCGGAGACGCCAGCCGTCAGCCCGCCTTCTCCGCTCCCACTCAGTACATCCTCCTTTCCAGGCTTGTGGGAACGGGGGCGAGTGATAGCATTACACAGAAGAGCCCGACGCCCCCGCTAATTTATAAGAAAAACAAACCATTCATAAACGCCGTCCGAAACTGTCGCAGGCACACCCTTCCGAGGTTGGGGGAACCCCCTCTTTACGGGTCTGCATCTCTCCATGGAGGAAGGGAGTCGCGCACCTTCCCTGCCTTCCTCGCTCGCAGGGGGTGGTCCAGGTGGCCCTTGCCTCTCGGGTGGGAGAACCCGGAGCTGCGCGTTGCCTGCAATTTCCCCGGGGAGCCCACTGGGCCCTGTGCCCGCCACGCCGCCTGCTCGTTAGCTCGTCCTGCGTGCGTTTCCTTCGCTTCCTGTCTTACTTCCCCCACTGGCTCCTCGGGGACTCACCTCCCCGGTGGATATTTCCACTCAACTCCTCTCCCCCAGCTCTGCTTCTGAGGGAGCCCGACCCAAGACAGGAAGGGGGACCCGAGACAGCCTCCCCGCTTGGGTCTGGGACAATGCAGAACCAGCTTTGTCGCCTTTCACAACACATCCAGTTCTTTCAAAACAAAAGCAAAACACAGCGCATGGAAGATGGAGCAGCCCATCCGTGCTCCCCTCGCGGTGCTCCCCTGGCAATTTGGACAGAAGCCCCGGGGAGCCTCAGTGGCGCAGAGACAAAGCAGGTCCAACATAATTAACATCTCCTTCCGACACTGCCTAGCGTGTCCTTTGAAGCAAACAAGCCATTTTCTCAACAATTGAAATATTGAATTGTAAAAGAGAAGCGAGATTTAAGTGGCGAGGAGAGGAGGCCTCCACGGCTTTCCTGAAATAATTGCGTCGCGCGCACCTCGCTCGAGTGTTCTCTGCGGCCGTGTAATTAAATGCCTGGGGTTTGGCTGCCAAATCTCGGGCATGGTGGAGACCCGGAGTGTTGCCTGTCGGGGTTCAAGTTCAAACACGCAGGCGAGTTCATGCCCCCGGGGACCGGTGGAATGTTCTGGAAGGCTCACTGTTTGAAAATCCAAATGCCAGCTCTCCCAGAGGGGGTTTAGATGGGACCAAAGTCATACACTCTTGGGGGGCCGGGGGTGTCACAGTCCGATGGCTAGAGAAGGGTCTATACAAAAGGAAATGGCAGGTGTGAGAGCCCAGGTGAGCGTTCCAGGTACAGACACCCCCAACTGGGTGGCCTGTCTCCCCTGGGACGTGGCAGACGCGATGGAGAAGCTGGACACTCGGCTGAGCCGCCAGTGGTGGGTTGAATCCTCCCACTAACGGGCTCTAAGAGGGGAATCTCTGTGCCCAGGGAGCTGGGCCTCCAATTGTCTTTCCTGGCTGGGGTTTTCCAGATCCTCGGGCTGTGGCTGTCGCCCCAATGAAGCTGTCACTCCGCAACAGGTCCAGGATTGACCGACAGGGAGACGCAGGCAAAGTTGCTCTTGCTGTCACACCCAGCAGCCTTCTCAGCCTCCAGCTCAGCCACCCACATCTTGGTTCAGAAACAATTCCCGGTGGGGCCGAGGGATCCAGGAGCCGGGGGCAGCCAGCCAGCCAGCCAGCCAGCAAGGGCCATGGGGATTAGCCGACAGAAAGAGCGCCCGCGGCTGCCTCTTAATAAGACAAGGATATTATTGCGTTTGAGGCTGGATAATTTAATCAGGAAGCAGAAGTGGCTTGAGGCTTATATATTTATTTGTGCCCTGCCTGGTTGCAGCGAGGATTTGCTGAAGAGTGTTACAAGGATATGTAAAAGACCACAGACAGCTCGACTTAAACAAGAGTGGGAATTACATGTTCCTGGAGGGCAGTCTGCCAAACCAGAGCCGGAGCCTGAAGGTTCCTGCATTTGCATCGAGCTCAGCCCATCCGAGTCTCAGAATCCGGCCCTGGGAAGTCGCGTGGCCCAGCACCCGATGGCCAGAACGATGCTCATTAAAGCGCTGTTTAAAACTGCACGGCTGGAATTTTTTCCCTCCAGTTATCTGACCCCAGGAGATTGACTTCAAAACCTAAGATGCGCCCACAGGAGGGAATACTACGCAGCCATTAAAATTGGGGCTTAGTCGGGATTTTTGTCACTGTCTTCACACTTATCGTACTTTCTGAGTTTTCCACAACGAACACATAGTGGTCTTGAAAAGATTTTTTTCGATCCCTTAATTTTTTTTTGTTTTTTGCAAGGGAGAAAAGGGAGGACATAGAGCCAGAAATGAGGCTAAGAAAAACTCATCTCTTAAAAACTCAAACGACCAGCATATGGTTGGGCCATATATTTGGCTCCAGGCTTCTGAGCAGCCAACTCAAAAAAGGCAAAGCTGGTCATTTCTGCGGTTCTCGGTGTCCCGAAACAAAAGCACGCCAGATGCTCAGGAGAAAGCTCGCTATTTTTGGTACCAAAACAGGCAAGGATCTCTCCCACGGTCCTCCCAAAAAGGAGTCCGTGTGATGTCACCGAATCTTTCCAGACAATGTCCTTACGATAGAAATGACTCGTTTCCTCTGGATGTTTCTTATTCCGACTCAGATGGTAGAGTAGAGCTAGACGGTTCAGGGCAGTGTCCTGGGGTCAGGCTGCCTGAGTTTATATCCTGGCTCAGCCGCCCACTTGCTGTGTGACCCGGGCAGGTCGTTTGACCTCTCTGTGCCTCCATTTCTTCATCTGTAAAATGGACACAAAAGCTGTACCAACCTCACAGCTATGCTGAGAAGCTTGAATGAGTTAATAATACACGCGGGAGCAATTAGGACAGTCATCAGCGTGTAGCAAGCACTTTATAAGCGTTTGCTATTACTGTTACTATTACTAACAGTTGGAAGTCAGTTTAGTAACCTCCTGAAGTCAAAATGGCTAGAGGTCGGTGCAGGCGCTGAATTGAGACGATCTGGAAGGATCGATGGAAGTCCTGTGGAGTTGGGGCTGAGGCTGCAGGATGAGGAAGCGTCACAGAAAGTCCAACATCGGAGAGAAGGGAATGAGGGAGCCGAGCCCCACAGAAGAGGGACAGAGATGCCTGCTCCCTCCCCGTGTCCGGGTGGCTCAGCCAGCTTCCTGTCGTTGACAGAATTTGGTGGGGGGAGTCCCGTTTCATTTGCCAGGCAATCAACAAGGCTCCCGCTGCCATGTTCTCTCTGGCATCCTCCAGTCCGCCTCACTCTTCCTGGACACCGTGCTTTCCCCACCTCCGCGCCTTCGCACCAGCTGGACCCTCTGCGGTCAACACTCTCGCCCTGTCTCACGGCTGGGCTAACGCTTCCTCATCCCCGGGGCTCAAGCCTAAAGGTCTCTAAATGTCTCTTCTAAAAGCAGTCCCCTGTTCCTGCCCTATGGGACCCCCCATCTTCGCAAGGCATCTTGTGCTTTTTTTCCTAATACTTCTATTTCTTGCTATATGTTGAGCCTAGTTCTAAGCACTGTTCATGTTTTTACCAATTTACCTGTCACCACAATGCTAGGAGGAAGGCTCGGTCACTATCCGCCTTTGATAGGTGAAGAAACTCCACGGCGGGGGAAGGGATCACTTCTTTTGCTCAGAACATCCCAGCTGTAAGTGGTGGAGCCGGGATTCGAACACGGGCCATCTGGCTCCATAGTCTACACCACCATGCCGCATCTCCTGTGTCCTCTTTCGAGCCCTGATCAGAATGGCCAGAGGACCTCACAGGTGTGGCCACTGGCTCAAAGCCTGCCTCCGCCCCCCGCACAGGAGACAGTATGGGGGTGGGGAGTTTGCTCATCGCTGAATCCCCCAGGCCTGGCCCGTGAATGTTTGCTGAATGACTGTTCGCTCATCGGCCGGGGGGAGAGAGAGCAAACATCTTCACGGATCCACTGTACGTTTCCCCTTCTGCCACCCGACCGGCCTCCGTCTCTCCCAGGGAGAAATACTCTCAGATTGGCTGCAGATGGGCGCCCGGCAGGCTCCGAGGCGGCCGTGGCTTCTCTCTGAGTGCCGGGAAGGCACAAGGGCTGTGATGAATGATCAGGGACATGCTTGTCTGCCACGTCTGAGCCGTGACGGAGGCTGCGTCCCTCTGGAGGGCTTGAGATAATAGCAGGCTGCCCTGTCAGACCTCAAGGCACTAGGCAAATCCCTGAGTGATAAGCTTGACAGACCTTAAAGAAGATGTCAGCTTCCCCGCGCCAAGATGGGGAACGGGGGCCTCCCTCAGCCTGAGCCACGGGGGCTTTGCCCGTGAGAGCCCATGGCCAGGAGAGGGGCCGGAACGGAGGGGCAATGCAAGTCCATTCATTCATTCATTCATTCATCCCCTCCCAACACAGTTAACCCATCTTGCCTTGAAAGGCTCCCCAGCACAGCACAACCTCTCACCCTCTGTTTTTTGTTTTTTGAGGAAAATTAGCCCTGAGCTAACATCTGCTGCCAATCCTCCTCTTTTTGCTGAGGAAGACTGGCCCTGAGCTAACATCTGTGCCCATCTTCCTCTACTTTATACGTGGGACACCTACAACAGCATGGCGTTCCAAGCGGTGCCATGTCTGCACTCGGGATCCGAACCAGTGAACCCCGGGCTGCCACAGAAGAACGTGTGAACTTAACTGCTGCGCCACCAGGCCAGCCCCATCCTCTCACCCTCTGAAGGCCCTCAAGCCTCAACAGAAGGCCCCCAGCGCCCCGTGAGCCCCAGTCCAGGCCGTACTTATGTTCCAGGATATCTTAGACTCTGCCGTCCCAGGGCCATTGTGGACCAATAATCAGTGAAACAGACTTTCTTGGGAAAGGTGGGGAGAGACACAGGTCTCCGAGTTTGGCTGACTTCCCTCCCCAGAGTCCAGGGAAGGTGTGCTGAAGGCTTGCCTCATGCGAGAATTTACAGTTAATTCCCTCTGAGGGTGGCCAGACTGTGCTGGAACCACCAGGGATCCGTGTAGACAGCCCTAAGAGTGGGGTTCATGGACAGGGATCCGCATCGAGGCTACAAATTCTCATGCAAGGGCTGCGCCAGTCATCAGACAAGCTTGCTTTGAGAAAGTGCACGTCCCCCAGGCCCCCATGCTCAAGAACACCTCCTTTGAGGAGAGCCTTCTTGGAGGAAACAAACTCCCACTTGAACCTCCTGAGTCTCACGGGTCTCCTTTCAGATCCTCAATCATCCCTGAGCCACCCCAGGGCCTTTGAATGTGCTGCCCATCCCCACAGTCACCCAGCTGAGTCCTGATGAGGGCTTGTACCAGGGTAGCTGTAACGGGGACAAACAAATGGGTGGAGTCCTATGTTTTACAGGCAGAGCCCACAGGATTTGAGGGACCAGATGTGGGGCGGATGGGAAAGAAGGGACTTGAGGATGACTCCATTTACTGAGATGAAGAAGGCAGGAGCCCACGGGGAGTGGGGGAGGAGCAGATCTGGGAGGAGACGGAAATTGAGTCCAGCCTGAAGGCACATTCATTTCATGATGCTTCTGACCATATCCAGGTGGAAATGTTACGTCGGAGGCAGGGGAGAGGAGCAGAGAGGGCGTGGCTAGAGAAACGCATTTGGGTGCTGTCAGCAGAGAGAAGGGCTTAAAAGTCACGGAAACCGATGGAGGAGAGCGCCAGGCCCCAGCACCTCCCACCGAGTTTTCATATTGGATTTAACACTTACAGAGCTCGCTCTTTGCTATAGGCTGAATCTTTCTGCCTCCACCAAAATCCATATGTTGAAACCTACCCCTCGATGCAGTGGTATTTGGAGGTGGGGCCTTTGAGAGTGGGATTAGTGTCCTTATAAGTGACCCCAGAAAGCTGCCTGCCTGAACCCTTCTGCCCTGTGAGGACACAGCGAGAAGATGTTGTCTATGACCCAGGAATCTGGTTCTCCCCAGACGCCGAGTCTGCCTTGACCTGGATTTCCAGCCTCCAGCACTGTGAGAAATCAGTCTGTTGCCTGAACCATCCAGCCTGTGGCATTTTTGTTACCGCAGCCACAGAGGACAAAGACACTCTTCTGAGCTGCTTTACAAACACTAAGCCCTTGTCGTCTGCCCTCTCCCAGGGAGGCAGGTACCAACGCCAGCTCCGTTTTACAGATGGAAAAACTGAGAGGCACAGAGAGGAACGTCAGTTGCCCAAACTTGCAGAGCTGGTAAGTGTCTGAGCCGGGATTTGGACCCCGGGCCATCATGCTCTCAAGTCCTCGCTCTTAGCCACTGTGCCCAGGGTCGGGGAGAAGAGTGCTTCCCTCCGGAGAAGCCTGGCCCCAAGCCTTCTGCCCTCTGATCCACTCCCCCCAGAGAAGCCAGATGTGTCGCTCCCACAGCAGACCCTTCGTGGCTCCCAGGGCCCTCAGTACAAAGCTCAAGGTCACCTGGCCACAATGACCAGTCCTGCCTAGTTGGGTCTGGCTGAATGCTCGCCTCACTGCTCTCCTATCTCCACCCACATGGTTATTTCAGTTCCCCTTTTCCTGACTCTGGACCTTTGTCCATGCTGTGTTCTTTGCTCTCCCCCTCCCCGTCCACATGGGGAAAACTACTCGGGCCTCAGCAGAGTGGGGTGCTCTGGTTCCAGGTTGTCCACCGCTGCGCCCCGCTTAAATGCCCCTCTGGCATTTTAATACCCCACCCCCACAGACACAGAGTCCTGTGACAGTGCGATGTGGCAGCTCTATGCCCAGGGAGGTCCTTTAGCATCGCAGCAATGACAACAATTACTATCACCGTCATCAATGAGAGCTAACACGCAGGGAGCACATCCTGTGAGCCAGGCCCTATTCTAAGTGCTTGCAGCTCATTTCTCACTGGTCCTCAGAACCGGACAAGATTGAACCACAATAAATGTTCACATCCTGGACCTGCTGCTTCCTTTTTCTGAGTTCCTAAGCAGATCGCTTTGCCTCTGTTGTTTGTAAAATGGGGATTGAATCCATCCCCTGCCCCGACCCCCTGCCATGCGTGCACACACACACACTGAAGTGTAAGCTGCTAGCCTGCTGAATTTTCCATTCCCTTTCCCTCCATGCCCTGCTCTCTAAGGTTGGGAACTACATTTCCCACACTCCTTTGCCCTCTGGCTTCCAGGAAGGTTCAGCCAATGGGAAGTGTTCATGGACGATCTGAGGGCGGTAGAAAGGGAGAAGCAGGGGTATTTCCCCCCTTTCTCTGCCTCCTGTGCTCTGGCAGTGGCTCCATCACCTCTGTGGCTTCAGCTCCCACTGCTCCTGGGCCCCATTTATACCACCTCTCCTATCTGACCCTGGTCCTCAGGGGATAGAGGCTCTCTGCTGTTGCTAATCTCTGAGGTTCATCTCCATCCTCTGTTTAGTTTCTCATCTCTTCCATCATCTTTGTAACCGCTTCCCTGGATTAAAATCCCTGAAAGGCCTAGAAGAGTTCAGTTTCTCTAGTCAGCCCCTAAAAGGTATAGTAGCTTCTCAATAAATACCTGTGCACGAACAGGTTGTTGTAGATTTTTTTTTTTTTGAGGAAGATTAGCCCTGAGCTAACATCTGCTGCCAATCCTCCTCTTTTTGCTGAAGAAGACTGGCCCTGAGCCAACATCCATGCCCATCTTCCTCTACTTTGTATGTGGGACGCCTGCCACAGCATGGCTTGCCAAGCAGTGCCATGTCAGCACCTGGGATCTGAACCAGCCAACTCCGGGCCACCAAAGCGGAATGTGTGCACTTAACTGCTGCGCCATTGGGCCAGCCTCAATTGTTGTAGATTTTAACAGCCTGGGTTGCTTGGGTCCAAATTCTGATCTTCTCCTCCCTGTGTGATATTGGGCAAGTAGCTTAACCCCTCTGTGCCTTTCTTAACCTCTCTGCTTCCTCATCTAAAAGTTGGGATCATAATGTCCAGGCTTCACAAGGTCGTTGTTCAGGATGATGAGACATGTCAAGAGTCAATGACACAGTGAGTTCCCAGACACCGGGAGCTTTTAGATCAACTCACAGAACCGGCACTGTTCTGGAATTGTTCCACGTCCCCTGTGGACTTTTTTGAAAGTACGCTTTTTATTCTGGAATAATTTTAGATTTACAGAGAAGTTTTGACAACAGGATAAAGAGCTCCCATATGCCACAAACCCAATTTCTCCTGTTGTTAACATCTTACACTCCCCCTGGTACCTCTGTCACAACTAAGAAACCAACATTGGGGCATCACTATTATTAAACTCCAGATTTTACAGGATTTCCCTCATTTTTCCACTCGTGTCCTTTTTCTGGTCCAGAATCCCATCCAGGACCCAACATTGCATTTAGTCGTCACATCTCCTTAATCTCTCCTGGTCTGTGACACCTTCTCAGTCTTTCTTTGGTTCTGATGACCTTGCCAGTTTTAAGGACTAGTGGCCAGGGACTAGTGCTCCACCGCCTTGTGCGGGCAGGGTCCTGATTTCTCCCTGCAGCTTCCCTGGCTCACAGCCCGATGCCTGGTATGCGGGAGCTGCCTCACAGACACTTCCTGAATGAGTGAATACATGAATGGCAGGCATTTATTTCTTCACCCTCCCGCACTGCGTGTTCTGGCGGCATCGCTGCCAGAGGCTAGATCTAGAAAACCTCACAGTGAAATAAAAGCTCTTCTCTTTTCAGAAAGGTTCGTTTTTGATCCTTCCTTTGTAGACATCAAGGATTCATTTCTTTAATATTTAGGAGCTTTTGAACCAAAGAGAAGCAGCTACATTTGCATCAGATGTGTCATTTTTCAAGGCAAGCAAGAGAGATCTTTCTAGCAAGATGGGGTTTCTTCCTTCCCAGAGCTATCACTTGATATCTCTGCTTCTCCCTCCCTGGCCTCCGGGCCTCTGGCAGGGGGTGGAGTGGGGCCGAGGGGTTCTGAAATTATCCACACTTTGATGCCCAATGCAAGGAAGCTTAATTAGAACCTCACAAAGTTGCCGAGACCGAGCTGGTGCAGGGGCCTGGCTGGTGATGGAGGTGAATTAGAAGCTTTACTTCTCTTCCCTCTGAATGGATCAATATTTGTCGGGGGGACCAAAAGGCTTGCCTTTAGGTACACAGAGCATGCCCCTCTTCTGACATCAGCTGGTCAGAAATGGGAATCCCCTTTAACCACGCAGCCCTGTGGGTCTCGCTGCTTTTGATCTCTCGGCCCTGGGAGGCCGAGGTGAAGTCAGAGGATGTAAGAAAAATGCCCACAGTGAGGTCATTTCCCTGCCACCACGGTCGCTGTTGCTGGAAGACACTGGCCCAGGTTTCATCTCTTGCCTGAAGTTTGTCAGAAGTAAAAATGAGCCTGGGTGAGCTTTTCCGACAGTCCCCTCAACTTACAGGAATTCAATTTCTGGCCTGGGCATAAATTTGCAGCCATCAGCGCCCGCGGTGGGGGCCGGGGCTGGGCGTAGTGGCTGGAGATGGATTTCTGAAATCAATCCGTCGGCGTGTGGAAAAGGTCGTCATGGGGGAAATTTATCTTCCGTGGCTGGCTGAGGCATTTCACGCCAATGGCCATGGACGCCCCTGCACAAAATGGGGGTGTTTGCTGTGAGGGTCCCAGGAGGGGGCTGGAGGGAGGGAGGGAGGCCTCGAAGGCTGGACAGCATGGCCAGACGGTGACAGGGGACTAACCCACCAGCTAATAAGTCACAGGGACAGCCAGGTGCCAGCACTGCCTGAAAACCCACTTCTATGGGCTCCGTGTGTGCCCTTGGGGGTGGAAAGTTAATCTGGAGTCCAAACCTTTCATCATCTGGCAGCATCTTTGCCACACATCCCAGGGTTTCAAAGAAATGAGTCTCTAAGTCATTCAATTCCCCCAGCCGAGGCGAGGCAACCCAACATGATCGTTGATGGGCACCCACTCTGGAACCAGGTCGCCTGAGTTCAAATTCCAGCTCTGCTGTGTGACCTTGGGCGGGTGACTTAACCACCCTGGGCCTCCGTCTCCCCAGTTGTAGTTTGGGGCTAAGCATAGTACTGATGTCACTGAGGTTGTTGTTAATATATTCAAGTGGCTTAACACAGGCAATGTAATATACAAGTGAGAGCAATAAAATTGACGATGGAATAAAAATAAGCTAGTGAGTGCCGACAGCGAACACAAAAAGGCAGCCTGATATCTGGGGACCAGACGGTCTGCATTTAAATCCTGGCTCTGCGTTACGTTGAGCAAGTTATTCGTTCTCTCTGTGCCTCAGTCTCCTCGTCTCTCAAAGGGGAGGAGGGTGATGACCATATTGGTGTTTTGAGGGTTAAGTGAGCTGATTTTGAAAGAGAAAGGAGGAGACGATTATAAGCGGTGTGACAAGTGTGATAGGGGCAGCGCGGGGCGCCAGAGAGCAGAGGCCGGCTACGGAACCTGGTTTTGAGGGTGCAAGGACAGCCTTCTGGAAGAAGCAATAGCTAAACAGAGAGATGGATGCGCAGGAGTCAGTAGGGTGAAGAGGAGAAGGTTCCAAAGGCCTGAAGGGGAGAGAGCATCTGTACACTCCTCAGATATTTACTGAGTACCTACTATGTTCTGGGCTGGAGGACAGAGCAGCACACGAGTCGGGCAGAGACCCCTGCCCTCATGCGGGCTCCACTCTGGAAGAAAGAGGTACGGCGCCCCTAAAAATGGTACAATGAGGAGTTGAAGCTCAAATCGGGGAGCTGGAAGGTGAGCCGGAATATTCTGTCTGCCTCTCCCGATCTCTTCTCTCCACTTCTCCATCCACTCTGCACTCCGGGAGGCCATCCTCGCAGCCCACACCTCCCAGAATCCCCTGCCTTCCAGCTTCCAATGGAGTCCGGCCAATGAGAGCCGTCCCAGGAGACAGGGGGGCAGAGGAGAGAGAGTGGGGGGTATTTACTCCTCTCGTTCCCTTCCTGCCAAGCAGTCGTTCGTTCCACTGTGGCTGTTCTCCTGAAGCCGGTGGCTCCTTTGGGTATCTCCCCTGTCATGGGCTAAGTTGTGTCCCCACCCGACCTCAGAACGTAACTGTATTCGGAGACACAGTCTTTAAAGTGGTAATTAGGGGGCCAGCCCGGTGGGGTAATGGTTGGGTTCACACACTCTGCTTCAGTGGCCCGTGGGTTCACCAGTTAAGATCCCGGGCCTAGCACCGCTCACCAAGCCATGCTGTGGCAGTGTCCTGTATACAAAGTAGAGGAAGACTGGCACAGATAATAGCTCAGCGACAATCTTCCTCAAGCAAAAAAGAGGAAGATTGGCAACAGATATTAGTTCAGGGCCAATCTTCCTCACCAAAAAAATAAAAAAAGAAATGAAGAGGTGATTAAATGAGGTCATTCAGGTAGGCACTAAACCAATAGGATTGGTGCCCTTATAAAGAGATCAGGACACAGACACATACAGAGGGAAGACCACGTGAAGACACAGGGAGAAGATGGCTGCCCATGAGCCAAGGAGAGAGGCCTCAGAAGGAACCAACCCTGCTGACACCTTGATCTTGGACTTCCAGCCTCCAGAACGGTGAGAAGTTAAACGTCAGTTGTTTAAAGCTGCCTGGTCTGTGGAATTTTGTTATGGCAGCCACAGCAAACCAGTGCCCCCTCCTACAGCTACAGGCCCTTCTCTGAGGCCCGGGGGTGGCAATAGCTCCTCTCAGTTGCTGACCTCAGGGATCTTCAGCAGAGAACAGGCCCACCCCTCTGAAAATCATCATTTTGTTGAGTTCTCTCCACTCATCTCTTTTGAGAGAACCATGATTCTGGCCACAACCCTCATCAGGAAGAGTCTTCAGTGATGGACTCAAGTTCACCCTGATGGGGTGGGAAGCCACGAAGGGTTTGTGTAGGCATTTGCTGGGGTTGCCATAACGAAGAACCCCAGACTGGGGGCTTAAACAACAGGAGTTTACTGCCTCACCATTCTGGAGGCTGGAAGTCCAAGATCAAGGTGTGGGGAGGGATGGTTTCCCCTGAGGCCTCTCTCCTTGGCTTATGGGCAGCTGTCTTCTCCCTGTGTCCTCACGGGGTCGTCCCTCTGTGTGTCTGTGTCCTAACCGCCTCTCATATGGACTCCAGCCCTATTGGATTAGAGCCCACCCTAGTGACCTCTTTTACCTTAATTACCTCTTTAAAGACCTTGTCTCCAAATACAGCCACATTCTGAGGCCCTAGGGGTGAGGAGTTCCACATACGATTTTGGGGACACAGTTCAGCCCATAACCGTGTGTGGGGGTGGAAGGATCTGGTCAGGAAGCTTATGGAGGGTGGACTGGCCAGGGCAAGACAGAGAGGCAGAGAAATCCATCGGCGAGCTCCAGGCCAGCACGCTGAGGGCTGACTCAGCCCATCCTTTGGAGTTTTCCAGAGCTTTCAAAGAAATGAATCTCAAAGGCAGAAAACAGCTCTGGCCGTGAGGCACATCCTCCGCTCAGAGGGGAGGGGGCAGTGACAGCCACCTGGGTCACCAGAGCCCTTTTGTTAGGGAGAATGGACGGGAAATCGATCCCGGCTAAGCGTTGAGCAGCTGCTCCAAGCAAAGCTGCCAGAGAGAAGCCCTTTGCCCCCTCTCCTCCAGGGCTGGGACAGGAGCCAGCAGGAGTCTGAAGATTGTTCCACCAAGCAGCGGGTCCCGGAAGGGCCTTCAATCAGCGTGCATTGTGGTCGCCAGCACCTATGTCCATCTGTCCATTCAGCATCACCTCCACCCTCACACTTGCCAGGGACCAGCTCCACATGTAATGATTAGCACTGTCACCAACTTGCCAACACGGCCCATGGGCCAGGGAGTGCCTCCTGGGGCCACCTCCCAGCTTTGTGACCTTGGGCAAGTGACTTGAACCTCACTGTGCCTCAGTTTCCCCATCTGCAAAACAGAGCTAACAGCAGCACCCACTTCTTAGGATTGTGGTGGAGGTAAATGAGTGCCTGTGTGCACAGAGCTTCAGACTGTACGTAGCAAAAACCGTGTAAGGTCAGCTACTGAGGGTACTGTTTCCATCCACCTCTCAACAGCTGTGTGATGTTGGGGGGCTTATAAACTGGAAGTCAGGGAGGAAAAGTCAAGTGGCAGCGCCTGACCTGCCATCAGTCTGTTAAGGGAACAGAGGCCATGCTCCATGGAGGGAATTCGATATGGGGGGTGTGGTGTCAAGGAGCCACAAGGGCTCAAAGAGGGAATGGGGGAAGGGAAATGATCAAAAGAAGAGCAACCGAAAGAAGCTGCAAGATTTTCAGAGAAAGGCAGGAGGGCTGTTACGGGAGCCCAGGAGCTGGGGCCACCAAGCAGGAATCATGGCTGCCTGAGTGGATGGCAGCTGGGAACTGAGCCCAGGGAGGAGACCAGGCCACTGCCTGCAGCAAAGAAACAGGGGGAGAAATCCCCTGGCTTCTCTCTTCCTCCCACCTCCAAACTCCCACCACGGCCTCCCATTGGCTGAACCTAACAGGAAGCCAGTGAGCAAGGGAACCTGGGAAATGTAGTTTTCAGGGGTCAATTCCTCATGATACAGAGAACAAGAGAAAGGCAAGGAATGGATCTGAGGGTCACCAGGTAAATGACCAGCACATGGGACTCAGGGCCCAGGCTGCCTCTCTCTAAAATTGTCTTAACCACCAAGCCACACATTTAGGGAGCATTTGCTGGAGTCAACTGTCCCATTTCATTCCCCACCCCCTGCCATAGGCTTTTGAAGGAAGGGTGATAATGCTGGATCCTTCTTGTCCATAGTGAAGAGCGAAGTTTAAAAGTCACCTCCTCAGGGAAGCCTTCCCTGACTACCCCCTTAAAGAAACCCTTCTCAGTTCCCTTCTCCCTGCCTGGCATTTGTCATGACAGAAACCATACCCTACATATTTATTGGCTGATGTGGCTCCTTCCCATCAGGAGGGAAATGTACAAGTGCAAACTCCTCATGTCTTGGTCGCTATCATGTTCCCAATGCCTAGAACAGCGCTTGGCACACAGTAGGTGCTTAATAAATATTTGTACAATTTTTTCAAACTTTGAGGTAATGCTGCTTGCTCTGTATATTAAGTGGTAGAGCTGGAATTATGAACCCAGGTCTGTGGAGCTGTACAGACGCTGGTTTTCTACTCTGCCACCCTCCTGCCAGCTACCCCAGGACTCTCCAAACTCTGTGCATCCTTCAGGCCTCAGAGGAAACATCACCACCTCCAGGAAGCCTTCCCCATCCCTGCAGACAGCTCAGGGTCCCCTTCTGTGTGTGTCTCCACACTTCCCTACCCCTTCCTTCTCACAAAGTTCTGACAGTTCATTCTTTTCCTTGCCTGGGTGAATGTTGCGTGCCCTGCTAGGTTGTGAGCTCCAAAGGGGCAGGGCTGCATCTTTCTTCTTTCCTACCGTGGCCTCAACACCAGCACATGCTGGACAGAGTAGGCAGGCATCATCAGGGAATGAATGAATGAATGAATGAATGCCTCCTGCACACTCCAAGTCCTCCAGGCGACCTCTTTCTCCCCTGCTCTCCACACATCCTCTGTTCTGTTCTCTCAGCTCCTCTCCCTTCTTCCCCTCCCCTCCCAGGCTGGATACAGCGGCTCTGGGTTTTGAAGGGGTTGTGGGGTCTAAGTCAGTTGACGGTAGCTCTGAAGTACATAGACTCCAGAGCCTAACAACCTGAGTTCAAATCCTGGCTCCTCCCCCTTCTAGCTGTGTGACTTCAAGCAAGTGACTTAACGTCTCTGTGCCTCCGTTTCCACATCCGCAAAATGGGGATGATATCAGTGCCTTCCTAGAGGGCCACGGGAGGATTAAATGAGCTATTCTGACCTGCTTCGGGCAGGGTCTCTTCCTCTCGGCTCCACCCTGCAATTCCCAGACAAGCCTGGGAAGCAGAGGGCTGAGGCTCCGGCCGTTAATGAATCCAGAAAGGATCTCAGCTGTGTCAGGGGAGCCCCGGTGCCAGGTTGGCCTGATTCTCACCTCGAGAGAGCCGAGAACAGGTTCTGGTGCCAGGCATCCATGCTATGATTGGCATAAATGCCCAGTGCTCCTATGACCCTCTTTGTTGGGGCCTGGGGGTACAGGAAATACTCTTGGGGCTCTGCCCAGATCTCTCCACTGACTGGGCGTACCCACCCGACAGTTGCCCAGAGCCGAGGCTCATAGCTAGCACCCGTGACCTTCTGGAGATCTGCCTTTGGGAGCCAGCAAACTGTGGAGATGCCGGGGAGGCGTCCCCCACCCCAATGATTGATTGATGTGGGGGCCCAAGAGCCCAGAGTACAATGTACAATGCAGTGCAATTTACATTCCAGTGGGCCCCCACCCACTGGATCAGGCCAAGTCTGGAATTCACCTGAGACGTCATCCCTGGTCAACCCATCTCTCTCCCCAATCCTTCTTTCTTACTTGCAATTAATTTGCAATTAACTATGTGCTCCAAACCCCCATCTCAGGCTCTGCTTCTGGGGAGCCCAACCTAAGCTGGGCGGAAACAATGAACATTCAATGTAAGAAGGTATTCATGTGGGTGTCCCTTCAAAGCTCATATTCACACCCAGCCACCCAGTTCTGCCATTTCCACATACCTATGGCAATCTGTCAGCCAATCCCAAGAGAAGCTCTTGTTTCAAAATGCATCCCCAATTCTGCCCAGTCCTCCCATCTCCGCATGCATCCCCCATCACTGTCAAACGTTCGCTCTGCTGTATTTCTCTGCGTAAAACGCACTACCCCTTGACCCCACATTAAAATTTATCTGGTTTCTTGTCTGTCTCCTCCATGAGGCTGTCAGCTGCCCAAGGGCAGGGATGTTTCCTGCTTTGTTTATGGCTGTGTCCTGAAACCAGAACAGCGTCTGGCACCCAGTAGGTGCTCAGTAAAGATTTCTGGAATTAAAGAGTGAATCCTTGAAACGCATTCATTTAGAGAAACTTAATTGTCTCTTTCTCTCACAGCTTTGCAATCAGCATCTACTCACTTCTCTCCCTCTCCATAGCCATCTCCCCAGTGCAGTCGCCTCCGCCCTGGTGCCTGGCTCCCATCCTCACCCGCCTGCAGTCTGTTCCCCACACAGCAGCACCTGTGAGCACCTGAGCCAGGTCCCATCCCTCCTCTGCTCAGAACCCTCCATGGCTCCCACCTCACTCGGGCAGGCCTAATAACCAAAGTCGTCCTCCTGGACCACAAGGTGCCGCAGGATCTGCCCCTGCCCTCCCTGCCCTCCCTGCCCTCCCCTCCTCCACGCTCCTCCTCGCTCACTCTGCTCCAGCCACACAGGCCTCCTTGCCGTCCCTGCCACACCCCAGCATGCTTCTTCTCTATCGAGTGTCTGTACTGGCTCTTCTCTCTGCCTGGAAGTCCTTCCACCTCCTTCAAACCTTTATTTAAATGTCATTGTTGCAAGAGGGCTTCCCGGACCCCCCCCCCCCCCCGCCCCCGCAAGAGTCAGAACTACAACTGGCTCTACCCACCCCTCCCCCACTTTATCAGCTTCCTACACTACATCACTGATGCATTAATTTTGCGTGTTATCTTTCTCCTCCTGCAGAATGTCAGGCAGGGATTTTTTTTTTTTTACCTGTTTTTGTTTACTGCTGTGTCGCCAGCACCTAGAATAGTACCTTGCACACAACAGGCGTTTGGTATCCATTTGTTATTTTTAAAAATCCGCACAACGCTATGAGGTAACAGCTCTCAGCATCGCCCTTATGCAGATGAGGAAACCGAGGTCCCAAGGAGGGGTCATGGGGCAGGGAGGGGGGTGTCATGAGCTGGGGCCATGTGTGTGTGATTGTGTGCAACTGTGTGTTGTGTGTGCTGGTCTGAGCCTGAGGGTCTGTATCTGCCTGAATGTGGACACAGGAGGCCGCCCGGACATGTGCAGGCAGATTTTGCATGTCAGTGTCAGTGTGTGGAAGGGAGGCAGTGGGTCAGACCCCAGGCAGGTGCGAACACCTGTCTGTGGGCCCAGCTGTGTTCAGATGTGTGCATGTGTGACAGGGCACCGAAAGATGAGGATTTGTGTGTCCACAGCCAAGCTGTGTGGATGCATGTATATGTGCGTGTGTGTGTGGAAGAGTAGCTCTGGGGCTGGAGCTGAAGTTGGAATGTGGTGGGTGAGGGAAGAGCCCCATCAGCCACAGGCCTGTTATTTATAGACGGATCCTGGTTCATAAATTCCAAATGTTGTTTTTTTTTTTTTTTTTATCTCCCTCACTGCCAGGCCCTATAAATATTCATGAGTTTCCTGCCTTGGAATATTTAAGTAGTCGGAAGGAGGAGTGGGGTGGGCCATGTGAGAGGAAGGAGAGGGTCCCCAGAGGCATTGGGAGGTCGTGGGCATGGGGAGGTTGGGGGTCTCTCTGGATTTGCCATTTCCCCTCCGGGCTCTCCTCCAGGCTCCCCTCCCAAGCTGCAGCTGGCAAGATGGGGAAGGTTCTTGGCCAATACGGAGATCTCCCAATGCCTATCATTATTCCTCCCCAGTGTCCATGGAAAAATACTGCCCACTCCAGGGGCAGAGAAGGCGTTTGCATGGTTTTCTCAGCTCCGACTCCAGCTCTGGCTTGGAAACCCATTACTCTGGGACCCCCAGCACAGGAGGGAGGAGCACACCCCGCAGATGTGCCACAAGGCAAAAGAGCTCAGGAGGCAAGCCATGGGGAGGGCATGTATGGCCTCCTGCTTCATCTCACGGAGAGGCACATGTCACAAAGACTGGCCCATACGGGAGGAAATAAAGTGCGCATGTGTGGACCTGCATATGTAAGTGTGTAACTCTTTGAATGCGTAAGAGACTGTGGCAGTCAAGAGAACTGTTCACAAATCTTCCAGCTCTTCTCTCTTGGGCCCGTGATAGGACTGCACTTCCCCAGCAGGGCCCTGCAGCTTCCTTTCGCCAATGCCATGTGAGCAGAAGTGACTTCCGGGCGAGGGCTTTAAGAGTCAGTGTGTGATTCGCCATGTTCTTGCCCTAGCAATTGCAGAAGTGCGTGTGGAAGTGCAGACCTCCATCAACTGGGGTCCCCAAGTGGCCGCACTAGGCAGAGACCTCTGCCAACCCTCTTGTAGCACGAGCAATACCTCATTCGGTTGTACTAACCTGCTGAGACGTGGGGACTGTGTGTTACGCAGCTCAGCCTCACCCACGCTGACCAGCACAGAGCCTGTGAGTGTATGAGATGGATGTGTGGCACGTCTGTGTCCATGTGGCCAAGAACACACAGGTGTGTAGCCATTTATAGGCCCAAGTGGGCAAGCATCAGCAAGTGCATGAAACCACACATATGAGTGTATAAAATAGGGACTGAGTAAGCATGTACAAGACTGTACATGTGAATGTGAAAAGTGAGGCATTGCTCTGCACAACTGCAGGGGGCACTGTTCTCAGAGAACACCATGTCCACTAGGGTGGTGCCACTGTTGTAAATACAAAAGTGTCACAGTGTAGGAGTCTGAATGCACTGCCTTGGCTGGCTGGCAGTGTACTTGTGAGACCGTGATGTGGTCTATGCATGTGTGTCTGAGGATTTGTGTGTGGCTGTGTGTCAGCGTGCATGTCTATGCAAAGCATGTTGCTGTGTGTTTGAGGCACAAATTTGGGTGCTCTGTGTGTGTATCTGCTGCAGTATGAATGTATGAGCCCCTGTGTGTGATGAGCCTGTGTGGAGTGTGGGCATCATTCCAGTCTGCATCAGAGTGGTTGTGGTCAACATGGAGGGAGCGGAAGCCACCCTGAGCATTCTCAAGCTGTCAGCTCTGCTGAGATGTTTCCAGGAGCATGGGCTTGAGCTGGCTTGAAGCTGGGTCCTAGGGTGACCTGGCATTGGAAAACAAAATTCACTTCCCATAATTAGTCCTATGACATGCCACCTCATTTGCAACAGACATTAATCACAGAGGTACTCAACAGTTTGAGCAAAGTGGCTCAACAAGTAGGGAGATCCCCACAGGGCAAATCGCTCTCCCCCAACTTCTCCAAGATAAGCCCATTTTAGTTTCTATCTTCCTGAGCTCTCCTCTGGTCTATCTCAGGATGTGGGTTCAGCACTGGTCCATCTCAGGACTCAGGTTCACCTCTGGTCTATCTCAGAACCTGGGTTTGGCCTTGTCTATCTCAAGCTCATATTGTAGCCCTGATTCACCCAGGACTTGTTTTCATTCCTGGTCTCCTAGAACCAGGTTTATCTTCAGTCTATCCCTAAACCCAAGCTCACCCTTTGTCTATCCAGGGCTTGAGCTTGACCTTCGTCTGTCTCAGAGTCAACCATCTTAAGCATCTTGAGACCTCGGGTGTTTATTCCTATTCTGTCCCAGAACTTGAATAATCCCCAGTTTCGGGGCCTGAGCTGAGCCTGGTGTATCTCAGAACCCAGTTTTGCCCAGGTCTATCTCAGTATCTGAGTCCACCTTGCCCTTGCCCAACTTTCACAGTCAGGTGAGAAATCCATAGCCGAAGTTTCCTCTTCATGCATGAGCATCTCCCCATGCTTGGAGCACTTCCCCACAGGCGCTCAGGCCTCTGGAGGAATGTCCACTGCAAATGATTGGTGTGTCCCAGGATTAATGAGGGCAGGGGGGATTTTATTTTTCCAAAGTCATCATCTAAAATTCATTAAAGCAGGTTTTATGGTTTTTTTCCTAGGATTATTATAAGGCTTTCTTGATGGGCTATTACAAACGGCATTAATCTCCAAGAGCTGGAGATTTAATGAGAACCCATCATGGGTCTTACCTCATAAATACTGGAGTTGGACATCCCCTCAGCCAAGTGCTCTCTAAGCTCAGATGCCAAACCTCAGGCCAGGAGTTCAGGAAGGGGCCTTGAAGAAGGCTTTCTTCATGAGCGTGCACCACGGGGAAGGCCAGCACATTGTCACTGGCCAATTTGAGCTAAACAGGAAGACTCGAAACATTCTCCATTCTCTTGTAACCTTCCCTGATGCTCCAGAAAAGATAAGAACCATAAAATAGAATCTCTCTTCTCCCCTGTCATAATTTACGAACTTACGCCCCATCCAGACCCCTCCCTCCTTTTGCAGTGGAGGAGCTTCTCTTCATCTTAATGTTCATGTGGCTATTCTTGCTTTGGTCCTCTTCTGCCTTCTTGGGAATCTTATGCAATCAGTGCTCTGTTTTTATCTTGCATACGCAACCTCTCTCTCTCAAGCAGAGCTTTCTCATTGGTTTTTAAATAAACTCAAGTCTCTCCTATTAAAAAATAAGACAACTTACTTGACTCCTCCCTCCATATGTCTGCTGCTTCTCTCCTCCTCTTCTTAGCTGCCTACACTAACCACCTCCATTTCCTCACTTCCTGAACTCGCTCCTCCACCACGCCTATCTAGTTTCTGACCACATCGTATCACCAACACAGTTCCTGCAAAGTCCACCAATGGCCTCCATGTTTCAAAATCCAATGGACGCTTTTCAGTCCACCATCTTCCTTGACCTCTCAGCAGGATTCGACTCCGTTGACTCCTCTCTTTCTTGATACATTTCCTTCCCTTGGCTGCCATGACACATGCCTGCGTGGTTCCCTCCAGCCTCAATGCATCTCCTTTTCAGATTCATCTTCCTCCACCTGGCCATTAAATGTTCCTCTAGGCCAGGGTTCCTCAACCTCAGCACTATTGATATTTTGGCTGGATAACAATTCTGTGCGCTGTAGGATGTTCAGCAGCATTCCTGGCTTCTACCCACTAGACGTCATTAGCACCCTCTCCCAGTTGTGACAACAGTCTCCAGACATTGCAAAATGTCCCCTGGCTGCAAAATCACCCCCAAGTTGAGAACCACTGCTCTAGACTCAGCCTTAGTCTCTCTCTTTACCTTGATCTTTCTCTAAGTCTTCTTATTCTTGCCAAATCTCCCATGACCACCTGCGTGCATACATGTCCTCAGAACTCCGAATCCATATATGCATCTGACTCCTTGACCCCTCACCCTTGGATGTCTCCAAAGCATCTCAGTCTCAACACGCTGAAAACGGAATGCAAGATCTTCTCTCCAAAACCCAGTTCTCATCCAATACTTTCTACGTCACCATCTCCACCCTCCCAGGTCAGTCTTTCAGATAGCCAGGCATTATCCTCACCCTCATTTCCACTCCCTCACCAAGACTGGTTGACTTTAATTCCTAGATGTTTCCAGAAGTCATGCATGGTTCTCCATGTCTGTCTCCACTCAACGGTCCAAGCCACCCTCACAATTCAGAAAGTCTATCTGGTCTACCTCAATCTACCCTTTCTCTTACCAGCCCACTTTACACATGAGAGCCTCAGGGAACCTTCAGAATGCACATCTGATCATATCATCCTCCCAACCAAACCCTACTGGTAGATTCCTTTAATTCTTAGGATACAAATAAAGCTCCTTAACCCTGCCACAAGGCCCTGTGGGTCTATCCTTTCCTTACCTCTCTGCTTTCATCCCACACTCTCCTTCCCCTCCAAGGCCTTCTTTAGTCTGTCATATTATCCACACTTTCTCTCACCCCAGGGCCTTTGCATAAGCAGTCCCCTCTACCCAGAGCACCCTTTACTCTCTGCTTCAGATCTCAGCTCTTGCTTTCTCTGACCTTCCAAAGTGGATCAAATCCCCTTATTACAAGTTCCAGTAACACCAAGGACCTTATCTTCAAAGCTGTTACCACAGGTGCCATTTATATTTATTTGTGAACATTTGATCACTACCTGTCTTCTCAGTTTTGATGGAAGCTCTATGCACCCAGGTCTGCTTGGCTCACCATCTTATCTTCCATGACGGGCACATAGTAGGTCCTCAGAAGTACTTGCTGAATAAATACATGGATGGGCAAATGGCCCCACTGCTTTCAGGATCAGGATCAAGTGACTTGCCCTGGCATTTGAGCTGCTCCACCACCTTGAGGACTGAGCTCTCAGTCCAGGGAAAGGTCAGAGCAGAGACCAAAGGGCACAAGATGCCAAGTGGAGAATAATAATTCAGCAGAAGCAGGAAGTGGGAAGCAGGAAGGGCCAAGAGAATATAAGCCCCCCAGGGAGGAAGAAATCTCGGGGAGACACTGGCCTTCCATAGAGTGTAGAAGGGGGTTCAGGCCGTTGTCTCTTCCTGCCAGGTGACCCAGCTACCATCCGATCTGCTCTGGTCCCTCCATCTTTTAGAAATTCTCCCTCAGCCTCATGCCTCTCTCCAACTATCACCCTGTTTCTCTGTTCCTTTCTTTCACTCACCTCTCACATCTGATCCATCAGCAAGTCCTGATGGCTCTAATTCTAAGACACATGTCAAATCTGTCCACTGCTCACCATTCTGGATGCTTCTATTCTGGCCCAGTCACCATTGGCTTTTGCTTGGACTATTGCAGTCAGCTCTTCCCCGGCCTCCCAGCTTCCACCCTCTCTCCCTGGAATCCCCAACACAGAGGTTAGAGGGATCTTTAAACAAGGGAAAGCTGATCATGGGGCCCCTCCCCACTGCAACTTGTCCAGCGGCTTCTTGTTGCATTTAGAATAAAAACCAGCAATTAACTTCGGGCTGTGAGGTCATGCATGCAGTATCCCCTGCTGACCTGTACAACCTCATCCCCTCCTCCTCTCAAGCCACCCCAGCCCTCTCTTTCCAGAAGGCACCACAAGCTCATTCCCATGTCAGGGGGATTGGCACTTGTAGTTCCCTCTTCCAGAATGTTCTTCTCCTGTTCTTTCCATGGCCCACGCCTTCTCATCTGTCAGGTCTCTGCTCAAATACCACCTCCCGAAACTTTCAATTGTAGGATGAATAAGTTCTGAGGATCTGATGTACAGCAGGGCGACTGTAGTCAACAATCCTTGCAAGTTGCTTAGAGAGTAGATGTTAAATGTGCTCACCACACATACACAAAAAGGTAACTATGTGAGTGATGGAGGTGTTAATTAACCCTAATCTGGTCACCATTTCACAATATATACATGTGTCAAATCATTTCACCTTAAACTTACACAATGTGATATGTCAATGACATCTCAATAAAGCTGGAAAAAAGTCACCTCCCCAGACAGCCTACCCTGATGTGCCAACAACATGGGGCTCCCCAGTTACTTTCTTTCACATCTCCTTGTTAGTTTCTTTACAGCACTCATCTATCCAAAGTGAACTTGTTTATTTATTTGCTTACATGTTTATTGTCTCTCCAATGTAATAAACACACCACGAGACTGAGGTAGACCCATCGAAGTCACACCTTTGTCTCAGCACCTACAACAGTGCCTGAGACTCCAGGCACTCAATCACTGTTTGTCGAATGAATGAATGAATTAATCAATGAGTGATGATGTCTATCATTGCCTCCCCTCCCAGTGCCCCTTCCAAGAGCATGCCCCTACCCACAAATCCTTACTGAGTGGGAGACCTCCATAACCATGTGTCCCCACATGCCCAAGGTGTCCAGTCTCGGAGAATTGGACAAGTATATTCCTGATACAATTGAAAGAGGTAAATTCTCCATCCAGGGAGATGGAATTGGGACATGGAGGCTGAAGCAATTAAAAGGTGTGGGGCTGTGGAGCTGAAGATGCTTGGGAAATCGAGGGCTACAGAGACCCAGAGCCATGGGCAGACTGGAGTGAGGGGAGCAGTAGCGAAGGGCCCCCAGAGTGGAGGAGGGGACAAGAAAGTGGAGATTTGCTCCTGAATCCAAGGTAGCCCCGCCTCCACCAGCATCCCTCACCCTGGTTTAACTTGACGCTTTTAATAGATGATAATTTCTGGTTGGTTGGTTTGTTACTGATCTCTTCCCACTAAAATGTTGGCTCCACGAGAGCAAGCACCTTGTCTATCTTGTCTACCTGGCACACAGTAGGTGTGTAATAAATATTTGCTAACTGAATTGATAACTGAGTGAATGAATGGTGGCCTTTCAAGTCCCTGGAACTCCAGCTATTGGTTTTGGGAGATTCCCCGCATTCTTTATCCAAAGCTCCTCTTTCATTTTAGGGGGCTGTTAGTCTATTCCAAACAGACTCTCTGATTCCCACCCACCCCCAGGGAGACAGACCGGGACTGTGAGGCTTGGAGGCAAATGAGGATGAAGAGAGATGTCAGGGAAGCGACCAACAGTGAGAGAGCAAACCATCGCTTTAAAGGAATGACTCTCTCGAGCGAGAGCGGGAGAGAAACAGAGGAAGCTGGGAAGCTGGCAGGATGCTAGGGCAGATGCCAGGACAGGTAGGGGGATGAGAGAAAAGGCTGGAAAACTAGACACCAAGAACCAGGATCTCTCTGCATCTCAAGGAGAATATTCGTAATGGTAGTAACAATCCACTCAGCGATAATGGTTGTTCCCAACATGCACTGGCTCTTGAGCAGGGCACCGCTCTGAGCCATTCCTGAGCATTGCTTGCCATAATTAGCTCTGATGGGAGGCGGGTGTCAAATGGGAGAATCTCAGCTAAGACAGCCTGGGGTCGAGGCAGAGCTCGGGGCTCTGTATTCTTGGATGGTGTTGCCCAGTCACCCAGGCACCCATGTGACTCTGGACCTCCTTAGTCCTCCAAAAAGGGCACGGGGGCAGTTCTGAGGCCACTCTTGTTGGCTTTGAGATCTCACTTCACCAAGAGTCCGGGGGATTTGGTCATTCACGTCCCAAAATAGTGGCATGTGGGTATTTGGGTCACAGGAGTCCTGTGACTGTCTGTGGACATCCATGTTTATCCATAGGCACCTGTGAGCATCTATGTTCTGGACACACATGGAACATCTGGACATATCTGCTACTAGCTAGGTACACGGGTGCACATTCGTGTAAATCTAGGCGAATGCTGGTGTGCATCAGTGGGCAAGTGCAAGACTATGTACATCTTGCACTGTTGCCCACAGCCACGATCACTTTCCTCGTTCAGACCCATCCACAAATATTCTATTCCCATACACTCTGTGCACAATGCATGAGCCCACAAGTCAATCTGAGGAATGACTGTATGTGTACACCAGATATATTCGTGTCTATTTGCCTCTCTCCATGAGCATCCATCTCCACACGCTCCTCTATAGCCACATGTGTAAAATGCACATTGCCTAGACCCACAAACAGCTCTGCTCCAGTGTGCCCATCACACAGGTGGATGCCTCCCTATAAATACCCATGGCCCTCTGTGTGCTATTCTGGACAGCCACATACACACATACGTCTACCCAGAAGCCACAAACATGTTACATATCTGAGTCCGTTCAAGAACGTCCATGCCCTTCCATGCATAATTCTCCATGTCCATTTGTGGCCACCTGCCTGTATCTGCGAACATCCCTACACTCCTCCGTAGGAACTGACATCTGTGTCTATTCTGTCAGCTGCCCTCTTAGGTCTCCCCGACTGACTCATTAGCCTTTCAGTCAGTCCTGAAATATTCCCGCAGAATTTATGCTTTGCTAATAAGCCTAGTGTCTTGCTGAGGTCATATGGCACTTACAAGAGCTAATGGAGCCAGCCTCGGCCAGCAGGGTTGGGGAATCCTGGCCTCCTGGAATAGCCAGAGAATGCACTCACTGGAATGAGCAAATTCCCGTTCCTTCTCTCTGCACCGAATGTCCCAGCCAGCGCCTGTCTGCAGAACCAAAGTCACATTTTGAGGTATGTTTATGGCCCAAACACTACCCTGGCATTACACGGAGGGCTGTGTTGCCAGATTTGTCATTACACCAAGGTTGCATTACTCTGATGGGTGCTACACTGAGGGCTGCATCACCAGACTTGTCATTAAACTGAAGGCTGCATCACTCTGAGAGTCACTACACTGAAGGCTGCATCACCAGACCTGTCACTATACTGAAGGCTGCATCACTCTGACGGGCACTACACTGAAGGCTGCATCACCAGACTGTGTGGGGCGGGAAGGCGCAGGCAGGGGTGAGGTTGAGAAGTAATCCTAAGGGACCTATAGCGATGGAGAAACTGGGGGCCCTACAGCTATGCACTAGTGGAGGGAAGCTACAGAGGACAGAGGAGCAAATAGCGCATCAGGAGTTGGAATTCAACCCTCCTGAGCCAGCAGTGCTGAAAGGGCTGGGGACACTCAGAGTGTGAAGCTGCGGCGGGGCCTGACCAGTTCCTCCTGGAAGCCGTAGATATTGTCATGCATCCATTATCTCTGCCAAGGGGCTTGCAAGACATACCTCATCACGCCCCTGAGGAGAGATGCTCCCTGACACTCATTCCCCACATGAGAGACATGCTCTGACCTGCTCCAACATGTCCCCTGAGCTCAGACACGCCCACTGGCCACCGGATTCTCCTTACACAACGGGCAGGCCTGCCATGAAGACGTGCCTGACATGTTCACAGGCTACAACACGCCCTGACATGCAGGGCAGGCTCCAACACACATGCACACACCCCAGCACACTCTGGGGGCCCGGCAGGTCCCTGGCCTCCACCCGAGTCTACACGCCTGTGGCCACCTTGGCTTTCTGGATGAATTGATGAGGCAGTGGGGAGAAGGCTGCTATAAATTAAACATTGAGACGCCGTCTGAGCACCAGACTCTGCCATTCCCTCATTGGCTGGTTCTCTCCCAGGAGGCTGTGGGACCACAGCGGGGGGAGAGGGCAGGGGAAGCGGTTCGCCTAATTAATTAGTCCTAATTGAGATATCTTTGTAAATATCCCTTTATTGAAGGACACGATCCCATCGCTTCCTGGGAATTTGCTGTCTCTATTTGTCTCCAGCCCCTGAGTATCACAGAAATGACAAGAAAGGAAAGGGCATCGCAAAGCGCTGTGCTTCTGATAATGACGGCAGCACCGAGGGACAGGCGGGGAGGCTCAGAGATATGCAGAGACCCAGGTGGAGGAAAGGCAGAGAGACAGAGAGATACACACAGAGAGAGATGAGGAAAGTGAAATTCAGGGCAGGAGACGGGCCAACAGCCTAGAAGGAGACCGAGCGACACAGGCAGAATCGGAGAGGCAGGCGCTGACACACAGGAAGAGGGAGAGACAGCCAGAGACAGGCGGAGACACTTCACGGCAGGGAGGACCAGAAGTGGGGACAGATGGACCCGCGGCTGGGCCGAGAGACTTCCCTCTGCCTTTTCCTGCCTCTCCCGGTCTCCCCATCTCCTGGGCAAAGCACCCGCTGCGGCAGCAGCAACAATGGAGCCTGATTCCTTTGGCCCTTAGCTACCCTCCCCTCCCCCCGCCCTCCCCCAGTCACTCCTGCAATCATCTCCCTTGTTCAAAATGAGCTTCTGCAGCTGCAGCCCAGACAGCTGTTCCATCTTGGAGCCAGCACTGGGGCTGGTGGCTGGGTCCTAGAGAGATGCCATCCTGGGCAGCAGGGGGAGTGGGGATGGGGAGTGGAGGACAGGGGTCACTGGGAGCTTGAGCACCAGCCCCCCCCCCCAGGCTCCAATCAAAGCTTAGCCCCCACCCCCAGAATCCCCAGGGGTCCACACACCCCGGGTCCCCTTCAGGGCCTCTGGGGGTTTGTGCTAGTCTGGCTCATCCTGTCCCACTCACAGATTCCTGACCAATACCCAACACAGGTTCTTGTTCCATCCTGTCTCAAGAGGCCTCTCAGATCTGAGAATTCTAGTCTCTCCCCTACGCCTTGTCAGGGTCTTGGACTGTGACACAGCAACTATGGTGATATGGAAACAGAATTCCAGAAGGAGACACACAGACAGACAGACAGGATGAAACAGACTCAGAGACACAGATAGAGAGAAGACAGAGAGTATGACAGAGAGAAAGGCAGACATGGAGACACAGGCAGACACAGATAACCATCAATATTCACTCAACAAACATTTACTGAATGTCCACTATGTGTTGTGGACACAGTTAAGACAGAGAGAGAAGAATAAAGATAGTTCATGAAATAAAGATACCAGAGGGAGAAAGGGAAAGAGAAAGACAGAGAGTGAGACGCAAAAGACAAGAGTTTAAAAATAGAGAAGCATGAAGGCTGAGACAGAGAGAGACAAGGACTGGGAACCAGCCTGGCCCCCTAGGTCTTCCAGTGGCAGCCTCTTCACTCCCACACACAAACACACCCAACCCCACATCAAACTCTTTCAAAGAGCCTGGACCTCCCCCAGACAGTTGCTTTTCTTCCTTGCCCAGCTTCGCGGCTGCTCCCCGCTGGAGCTTCACAAAGAGGCACCAGCTGCCCAAGGCCGGAGGTGAGAAGGATGCTGGGGGGTACGAAAGACACGAAGAGGCAAAAATCAGTGCTTCCCTCCAGCGGCCCCAAGGCCCAGACCACCCTCCCTTGGTGGCTGTCCATGGTGCTGACGGGATGGGCTCAGGCAGCACCTCGCACCATTTCTATATGTTGGTGTCAAACTTGGGCTGGGCTGGCCGAGGGCGGTGGTCAGCAACCTGTGATGGGTTTAGGCCCCTGCCCACATCACCAGATCCTCAAATGCCACCTGCCATCCCACCCCAACACCTTCACACACCCCCTTTTCTCAGCTTCTCTCCCTCTACCTTCCCAGTTCTGTCTTTGCTCAACTCTCACTCAACCTTCATGTCTCTGGGCAAATGTCACCTCCTCAAGGGAAGCCTTCCCTGGCCACCCCCTCCCATTGCACAGCTTTATGGTTCCACATCTTCTCCTTTGTGGCCCTTACCAAACTGTAATTATATAGCGATTTGCATAATTTTATGTTCACTATGTCTCCCTATGAAGCTTTGTGAGGGAAGGACAGAGTCCCACTTGTTCACGCTGTATCCCCAGCCCCCAGCACAGGACTGGCACATAGACAGGCTCAATGATTGCTAGTTGGGGATGACTCTGCTCTGCTCTCTGGGGGCAAGACCACTCCATAACCGGATGTGAAATTGGCAATGTGCACGTTTGTTGGACATCCATTCAAAGACAGAAGGGTTGAGAAACAAGGACACAAGAAAAAAAGCTTTAGGAAACAGATGCTTCCAAGCCATGGGAGAAGATTTGGGGGGTCACAGAAATACTTGTCAAGGCTCACAGGTGTCATTAGGGGAAAGAAGGGACAGAACTGAGACCATTCAGGAAATATCTACTGCCACAAATGAGAAGCTCCCAGTAATAAGCAAGAGGGACAACGTTTTTGCTCGCATGGCACTTCCATTCTAGTGGTGGTAAACAAACAATTACCCAGATAATTTCATATAATCATGAGTACTAGGCAGAAAATAGAACAGGTTCAAATAATAGCATGGGGACATTTTCGCTGGGGTGGTCAGGAGAGGTCTCTTGGAGGAGGTGACATTTGAGCTGGGACCAGAGCAGTAAGAAGGAGCTGACTAGGGGAAGGGCTAGAAAAAGGGTGTTCCCAGAGGATGGAACAGCAAGTGCAAAATTCCAGAGGCGGGAGAAAGAAGAGTGGACAGGGACGGAAGACTGGTCCAAGATCCGACACTCAGGCAGGTAGAGTCTTGTAATAATACAATAGTTAACCTTTAAAGCACCTTCCATGTGTCGGGCACACTGCTAAGCACAATGCTATCAAGGTACATTCTACTATGATCCCCATTTTAGATGAAGAAACTGAGGCCCAATGAGTTGGGCCAGGGTAAGGAGTTAAGATTTGGTGCAAGTGAGGTGGGCAAAAGTTAAAAGGAGGCAAATTTCACACGCACAATCTAGAAGGATTTTCTAACAATTAGGCCACTTGAAAATTATAACAGCAGCCTCACATGTCCTTCCTGCTCCAAATGCCTCCAAGTTTCTCATCCTTTGACACTCAGAATGATGTACTGGCACCTCAGGCCAAATCCCTTTGTGATAATGGACCCTCCTGACCACTCAGGCCACTTCCACACTCCTCCAAACCTGGCACATAAGTCTCCAGCGACTCTGAGATGCTTTCAGACTCTCTGTGGTTACCAGCATGCTCCTTACTCTGAGCCTTCGTTGAGGCTGTTCCTTCTGTCTGGAATGCCCCTGCTCTGTCTTCACCTGGCCAATTTCTTCTTGACTTTAGGACACACCACCCTGGGCATCACCACCTCCAGGAAAACTCCATCGCATCTTTGCTGGTTTCAGCATCACTCCTCTGTGCCCCCATAACACTCCCGAAACATCCCCATCACCACATATACCATGTCGTGACACAAGTACTGTCGATGAGCCTGCGATCTGATGGAAGTCGGGGGCGTTATTCATCTTTATAGTCCATAGCCCAGGACCATTCCCAGTACAAAGTAGATGCTCATTAAATATTTCCTTGCATTTTGAGCAAAAACTGGAGTCCACAATTGGGAGCAGGTGAATACAGCAGATGCGGGTCAAATCCACAATGGGCCTTCTTTTCTCCACCTCCTTGGCCCCTACCCTGGTCCAGTCCCCATCGTCACTCACCTGAACCAGGGCAGTGGCCTCCTCCCTGGTCTCCCAGCTCCCACCCTCACCTCCCACAGTCTGCCCTCCCCACAGGGGCCGGAAGGAAACTGTGAACACCCGAGTTAAGTAGAGTTAAGTAGAGTCCACCCCTCCTCTGCTCAGAACCCTCCCCAGCATCCCATTTATTCACTTAACAAGTATTTACTGAACACCCACTGTGTGCTAGGCCCTGCGCTGGGCCCTGAAGCTACAAGAGTTGACAAAAAATGATTTTTAAAAAATCCCACCCTTGTGGAGCTGACATGATAGTGAGGGAATCAGGCAACAAGATAAATAAGTCACACAGAGTATATTACAAGGTTAAAAATGCAAAAAGAAAAGAAAAGTATGAAAGGAGGATAGGGAGCACACGAGGAGTCACGAGTTAAATCTGAAATTCCTACAATGCTCTCTCCCCCAGCATGATGTACCTCCTACCACCTCCCTGCCCTTGTCACCTCTCTTTCCCTCCTCACTCACTCTCCTTCAGCCACACTGGTTTCCTCACTGTTTCTCCAACATTTCAGGCATGTTCCCACCTCAGGGCCTTTGCACTTGCTGTTCCCTCTACCTGTAACTCTCTTCCTTTTGATATGAGCCTTCTCTCACTTCCTTCAGATCTCTACTCAAATGTCACCTCTTCAGAGAGGCCACTCAATCTAAAATAGTCCCCCCATCACTCTCCACCCCCCTTATTCTGCTCTATGTTTCTTTACGGCACCTGTACCACCACCTGGAATATTACAGACTTATCTTTATACTTATTTATTTCTCCCCACCCCTGCCTAGAATGCCAGTTCCATGAGGACAAGGATATCTGCCTGTTTTGTTCACTCTTTTATCCATGGCACCTAGAATAGTGTCTGGCACATAGTAGGTGCTCAATAAATATGTGTTGAAGAGAAGAGTGAATGAATGAATGGAGACACTCTCTAAGAGAATCTTGTCACTTAGGATAAGAGGAGGAGGGATCAGCAGAGTGAGGCACAAATATTTGGCCACTCCTCTCTGTCCAGGTGACGGTAGGTGCTATTTGAGGTTAGGCATGCCACATGACTTGCATTGACCAATGAAATGTCACATGTGACCCCCCCCCCCACAGTGGGGGGTTTGCTGTGAGCTCCTTTTCCCGCCTCAACGATCATATCACCATAGAGCCTCCATCATCCCAGGTCCCTGGGTGGTTACCATGGACAGAGCTCTCCAGTCACCAATGGATACACAACACATGGGAGAAATAATCCTGCGCTATGTTAAACTGTGGAGATGTGAGGCTGCTTGTTCCCACAGCGTAACTCAGCCTCTCTCGACTGATATAGAGTATCTGGGGCCTTTTCCCCCAGAAAACTGTCAAGAAAAGGCATGGATTCTGAGCTTTGGTTCTTCACAGGGAAGTCTTCAAACAGCCTTTTGTTGGTGCTGCTCAGACCCTCCCCACTCCTCCCTCGAGGAAAAGGGTCCTCCCCAAACAGAATACCCCTCCGCCATCTCCCCTTCCTTCCCTCCAGCCCTTAAGAAGGAGGGGACAGGCAAGAGCATAGCATATAAGATGCAGGTAACTCACTTCAGGCTCTATAATGACGGCAGTCGCTGGCAGTGGGGCTGACAGCTCTTAGTCTGGTTCTGATTTATGACCCCCAGGTGAGGAGCCGTTCCGCGGAAGGCTCCCAACCCACAGGATGGTTTATGACTGGGAGTTGGCCAAAGGTAGTAGCAGAGGCAGCTTCCTCCCCACCCCTTTCCAGAGATGGTCTGTAACACCATCTCTTAGAATCCCTTAGAATGCTAAGCTGCTTCTTCTGATCTGTTTGGGGAGGGGAAGCCAGAGACAAGAACAGCCAGAGGGTCTGGGCCCACCCCCTCCTCACCACTAAGGTCTTTTATTAAGTCAAACACCAGCATCCAACCTTCTGCCTCATGACTGGGAATTCTCCCTACCTGGGTTCCTGAACCCTTCAGCTTACCCATGTTGGGTCTCTATACCTTCTTACAACTCCTCCTTACTAAGCACCTACTCTGTGCCCAGTCACTTCCATTTGTTCTCCCCAATCCATGGGAAGGTGGATTAATGATGTAGACACTTGACAAATATTTATTCCATGCCTACTATGTGCTTGGCTACAATGGGGAACAAAGAACTCCTTACTGAACACTTACTATGCACTCAGCCATTTATTTCCATTTGAAGGTGAAATTCGTGAATTCTTATGAAGATACTGATTCAGACACTTGACAAATATTTATTGAAGGCTTACTATGCATCAGGCCTTAGGGTTCAGTAGTGAGCAAAACACTGACATCCTCATGGATCCTATGGTCTCATGGGGACTCTGAACTCTCCTGGACTAATGAGGATATTGGAGCTTAGAGAGAGGAAATAATTTTCCCAGGGTCATGCCACTAGTAAGTTGCAGGACCAGAATTCAAACCCAGATATGATTAACTCAGAGTCCTGTCACTAACTGAGCATCTACCATGTCAGGCACTGAGCTGAAGCCTTCAAACATATACATGCTTGACATAGAGGAGGCACCCAATAGTTTAGTTGAACAAACAAAATGGAGGGAAGGATGGAAGGATAGAGAGATGGATAGATAGAAGGATGGATATATAGAAGATAGATGAAGAGATAGTTGGATGATGGATAATGGACACATGGAGGGATGGGTGGATGCATGGATAGAGAGATGGACAGATGGAAGGAAGGATGCATGGAAAGAGATGGAGAGACAAATGATGGATAATGGATGGATGGAAAGATAGATGGATGGAGAGACAAATGGAAGGATAAAGAGATGGGTGGATAAATGGGTGAGTGGATGGATGGATGGATGGATGAAAGGATGGGGGAAAAATGGATATGGATAGATGGAGGGATAAAGGGAAGGATGGATGGATGGGGAGCTCTGTTACCCACAATAGTTCTGTAAGGTAGGAATTATTCCCATTTTATAGATGAGGTGAAGTCCGTGTGATGAAGCCACTGGTCCAGAGTCAAGAGCGAGTCATAGAGCAAGTTGGGGGAAAGTCTGGATTCTGATCCAGGTCTATCAGACTCCCAAGACACTTTCTAGAGCACCCTCATGTCACAGTCCCCTCTCAGGTCCTACCCTGAGTCCCCTGGCATCTCACTCCACAGAGCCCTTCCTGGTAAGGCTTCGTGAAACTGAGGGATGGGGTGGGGATCAGGGGGATGGGAGAACCATTAGCTTTTAGCAAGTGATTTCATGGAAGCATTGGGTCAAGGTGCTGTTAGCTATACAGATGGGCTAGAGTGGAGACCAGGTCTGTTTGTGCAACACACACCTACACAAACACACACAGAAAACACATGGTACACACAGGAACCTACCCACATGCATACAAGGCAGGCACACACATTCATAGATACCCACTTGCACATATACAAACACACTTATATATGTTCACACAAACGCACACAGCACACTTGTACACATATGTATTTATTTGCACAGACACATGCACACACAAAATCATAACCCAGAGACATGCTTACACACTTAGGTACACATTCCCCAGACACACCATATGCTCACATTTACACACCCTATGCTGCACATAATACACGCACACATTTACACAGATTCACACTCTTTACATGGTGGCGGAGAGGAATCTGGCTTCGATTCCACTGAGCCATCATCTCTCTCCCCCCTCAGAAGGCAACAGCTACGAGGCTGCCTCAGATTCCTGTATACAAACTCATATGCACACACACAACCACATAACACACACAGACCCACAGTCAGGGACATACAACTGCAGATACACACTTAGACACAGCCCAGACACATGCACTCAGGGACACGCCCACGCTCATTCTGGGACCCACCCTTACACACAGGAAGACACACTTGGACTCTCATGCTGGCAACGCACAAAAACTCCCCACACACACACACTCACACCGCCCCCCCATACACACACAAAAACTCACGCAGGGACAGACACACCAGGACACAGGCAAATAATATCACTCGATGTGAGAGACACACAGAAAGACACTGCTTCACATGTTGGCTTCCAGTCTGAGAATTTGGACTGACAGCCCTCACCGGTGCCAAGTGCAAGGCCATCTTCCCGGGGGGCTGCACGAAGTCCGGGCACAGTGCATGGCACCCGCCTCTCCCCTCGCCTGCAACCCTTGGGAGCAAAGACCTCTTTCCTTTCAGTGAGGGGAGGGAAGAGGCGCTGTGATGGCCACTGGGGGCTAAACAGGGGCGCTGGCGAAGTTGGGGAAATATCGAGCAGGAGAGGGAGCCCCACGCATCCCAGTTCCAAATATTGGGAGGAGTTCCGCCAACAGACTGAAGAAAAGAAGGGGTGGGGAATGCATATCTGGAGGAGGCTGAGTGAAGTTTCCTCCCCTCTCCCCAGGACACCAGGACTACCTTTATTAACCCCGATTGAGTCCCCCGGCACCGCCCCCGCCCTCAGCTCTGTGGTGAGGGAAACTGGAAGAGGAAGGTGATAGAGGAGGATAGGATGGCCGGCGGTAATCCTGGAGCTTCTGGGGGCAGCGTCAGCTCCTGCCCCTGTCTGAGACCCGCCTGCCTCCTCGGAGGGGCGAGTTAGGGCAATAAATATGCAGCACATGAGAGGCAGGTACTGAGGAGGGAGATGGGGCGGGGGAGGAGGTGTGCGCATGAGAGAGAAAAAGAGAGACAAAAAGAGATACAAAGTCAGAGACAGTGCAACAGACATACAGACAGAAACAGGGAGAGACAGAAAGAGAGAAGCAACCCAGAGAAAAAAGACCCGAGAGAGAGAGAGAGAGAGAGAGAGAGAGAGACAGCGAGACAGAGAGAGAAGGAGAGACACCGAGACGCAAACAGGCAGAGATGCTGAAGGTGGAGACGCTCAGAGACCTCGAGACTCTCCCGTGCAGAGGCGGGGTCCCTCCCAGCCCCCTAATCTGCCCTCCCCTCCGCCCCACTCTCCCCGGACCGGCTCAATTCCGCAGCCCCTGCCACCTCCTCCCGGGGCGCAGAGCCGAGTACATTGTTGCCGCTCGGACCCTGCTCGCTCATAGTGAGAAATCGGCAGAATAGCAGGAACAGAAGGAACGGCGCGCAGGGGCCTGGGGGTCCCGGGGCTCCTCGCCTCCGCGTCCAGCCCCAGCCCGGGGAGGGCGCCCCCGGCCGGGCGCGCGGGGAAGCCGAGGCCCGGGCCCCCGGGGGCTGCGGCGGCGGCGGGCACCACGCCCCCCGGGAGCGCCCCCCGCGCGGCGGCCACTCACGATTTTCTCGGAGGCGCCGGCGCGGGACACGGTGCCGTTGAGCCCCACGAGCGAGGGCAGCGTCTGCGACATCCAGTTGGTGACCATGGCCATGGTGCTCAGCACGGCCCCGATCTTGAGCAGCGGCACCGACATCGCGCCCCCGCCTCATGCCCCGCGGCCGCCCGCCGCGCCTCCCTGCTCGGCCGGCCGCCTGCGAGCCGTCCCTCGCCGCCCCGCCGCCCCGGGGCGCGAGCGCGAGCTGGGGGCCGGGGCCGGGGCCGGCCGGGGGTCGGGGACGCGGGCTGCGGCTCGCGCGCCGGGCGGGCTCCGCTTATAAGGCGCCGGCTCGGCCCCCCCGCCCCCCCGCGCCTCCGCGCCGGGCACTTCCAGCCGCCGTGACGTCACGGCTCCGGCCCGGAGCCCGCGGGGGGCGGGGGGCGCCCGGCTGCCCCCCAACCCACCCCAGCCTCACTGCCCGGTGCCCGGGACCGGCCCCCGGGGGCCCCGCAGGCGGGACCCCCCCACCCGACCCCCACCGCCGCGGCATCCCTAGCCCCGCCCCCCAGCGGGGTTCCCACCCCCGCCCCGCGCGGACAATGGGCAACCGCCCCCCCCCGCGACCACCCAAAGCGCGCGGGGGTCCGGAGTGGCAAGTCCCCACCCACCTCGGGTTAGGACACCGGCCCCGGCGCTCTAAACCCGGGGGCGCAGGGTGGGGGCGTGGGGGCGAGAGTCTGGCGCGCTCCCCTGAGTCGGGCAGCCAGGGGTCTCCTTTTCCTGGGGGAAGGGGCTTCCCAGGTAGCAGGGCCACTCTGGGGACCCCTCGCTCGCGTCGGGACGAGGGAAGCCCAGAGGAGACGCGATCGCTTGGAGGGAGGCGCGGTAACGGGGGGTCGCTCCGGCGTGGGGGGCGGTCCCCAGGACACCGGGCGGGGCAGCATGACCGGCGGAGACTGAGGGCACGGCCTCTGGCCGGCAAGTCCCAGGCGGGTCTGCGCTCGCAACTCAAACTCGGGGTGGGGGCGGGGAGCGGACGCTTCGCACCTGCCTCCAGGCCCCGGGCTCGCGGGCAGCCCCTCCGGGGAGGGGGGAGTGCAACGCCCCCACCTCCCACCTCCCACCTCCCACCCACGCACCAGCCGGCGGCGCGCGCGGCGAGGAGCGCCCGGCGGGTTTTAATTTCCCTTGTTTTCCCTGCACTCACGCCCCCTCCTGGCGTCCCCGCGTCACCTCGCGCCGCCGCCGGCGCCCTGAGCCCGCGGCCGCTGCGGTCTGGAGGCGGCGATGACTCAGGCCTTTCCCGGCCGTGGCCGCTCGCCCGGGGGCTCGCCGCCTCGGGGGGCTTGGACGGTCCTTTTTCCTGAGCTCGACGCCACCCAGAGGCAGGTTCTGCCCCTGTGTGACCTCCCCCCATGACTTCCCTCTGCCTCAGTTTCCTCATCTGCAAAGAGGGTGGTTGTGAGGGTGCGTGAACCTAATACGTGTAGAGAGCGTGGGTGTCCTGAGAATCGAGGGAAAGATTTATTGAGCATCTACGGTATCCCAAGCCTTGTGAACAACAGACAAAAACGCCTGCCTTTGTGCAGCTTCAATGAGGGGAGACAGACAAGAAATGGGGGGGGGAGGAAGGAAAATACATTACTGGGAGGAAGGGGGCTGCAGACTAAGGGGTGGAGTAAACTTTAAACGGGGTGGTTGGGGGAAATGACATTTGAACAGAGTCCTGAAGAAGGTGAGGGAAGGAGCCATTTGGATAACTGACGGAAGCGTTCCAGGCAACAGGACAGCAAGTGCAAAGGTCCTGGGGCAGGAGCAGAAGCATTCAAGGAACAGGAAGGAGGCTGATGCGGTTGGAGCAGAGTGAGCTGGGGGAGGGTCAGGGGCGATGGTGCCTGTAAAGCACTTTGCGGGGTGTCTGGGACATGGTGTTTCATAAATAGTAGCTGCCACTGTTATTATTTGCAACTGATAACGAGCTTTAAAAAATGAGATGTGTCCTTGCCTCCTTGTACTACAGCTTGTGTTTATGAGTGCTGAACACTTTACAAATGAGCTTGCTGCGTACCGCCTGCAACCTCCCATAAGAAGTAGGCGACTTCCCGATTTACAAATGGAGAAACTGGGCTCTGAGAGGAGAGGGGACCAGCTCAAGGTGACCCAGCCCATAAACGGGGCTCAAGATTCGAACCTAGATCTCTCTGGCTTTGGACCCCAAAACCACTGGGCTCCAAGGCTTCCTGGCTTAGAAAATTTGGAACCCAGTGATACGTTCTCGCTGCCTCACGGTTGATGCTGTAAGAAACTGCGCCAGCTGCTTCCGGCCAGGCTTCTCCGTGATGTGGTCTACACCTCCACCTGCACTTGCTCTCTCTATTTCCTCACCTCCCGCCTCGCTCCAAAACTCCCCTCGCCCAAGGAGCCAGTGGTCTTCCACTGGCCAGTCCCACAGCCTCACACCAGCCCTTATTTACTCACTCTCACAGGTTAGTCATTTGTCCCTTGATTTCAGAGACCTTTCATCATTTCCTAGTTCTGCCCCCACCTCTCTGCACCATCACTGTCTCCTGCCTTCTCCCTAAATGCTTGTACCTCCCAGGGCTTTGTCCTAAGTCCCAACTCCTCTCATTCTGTACACTGTGCCTGGTCCCTCACACCCACTCCCAGGGTTTTGGTTCCATCTGGCACACTACCTCCTCAGGACCTTTGCACTTGCTGTCCCCTCTACCAAGAACACTATCACCACAGATACGCATACAGTTTGGTCCTTTACTTCATTTATATCTCTGCACTAGCATTGTGCGGGTCAGAGCCATGCCCCGCCCTTCTCCAGTAAACTACATTTCCCAGGTTCCCTTGCACCTGGGCTTCCTGTTAGGCTCATCCAATGGGAGGCACTGGAGGGAGATTGGAGGATGAAGAGTAAGGGAGAGGCCAGGGTATTTCTCCTATTTTTGCTTGGGGTGGAGGTGTGTTCTGAAAGTAACTACACCTCCCCCCCACGGCCCCAGCTCCCACACAAGAGCCCCTTCCTCAGCTCCCTGCATTAGATTCCCTCTCTTTGAAACACCTGGAATGGTTTGTTCCCCATCACAGAAAGACCCTCCCTGGCCACCTCATCTACGATGGCAGCCCCCACCACTCTCTGCCCCTTACTCTGCTCTACTTTTTTGAACAGTTTTTGTCACCGTGTGACATCGTATTGTACTTTTATTTGTTTATGGTCTGTCCCCTCCACTAGACTTCCAACTTCACGAGGGCACCTACATATCTGTGTTTTCACAGCTGCATCCCCATGGCTTGCAACAGTGCTTGGCACACAGTAGGTGCTCAAGAAATTGTTGTTAATCGACTGACTAAATCAATCTACAGCTGAGACTTCCAGAGCTATTTCTACGGCCCAGATTCCACCTGGAGCTCAGACCACCATGGCCATCTGCATCTTGGACATCTCCACCTGTGTGTTTCACGGGACTAATAGCACGTGACAGCCACCAGCACAAACTTAATCAGAACACAGGCAGTGCCGAGTATTGGTGATGATGTGGAGGAATCAGAACCAGCAGCTACTGAGACTATAAAATGTTCCAACCACTTGGAGAAATAATTGAGCAGTTTCTTAAAAAGTTAAACAGAAACCTACCATAAGACTCAACAATTTCCTCTACCCAAGAGAAACGAAAGCTTATGCCCATGAAAGACTTATATATGAACATTTATAGCAGCATTTTTCATAATCAATGAAACCATCCAAATGCCCATAAACCGGTGAATGGATAAGCAAATTGTGGTACATCCATACAACAGAATGTCATGCAGCCATGAAAAGGGATGAACTGTTGGTACACACTACAACATGGATGAACCTCAAAAATGTTCTGCTAAGTGAAAGAAGCCAGACACAAAAGGCCACGTTTTGTATGATTCCATTTACACAAAATGTCCAGAAAAGGCAAAGTGAAAGTAGATTAGTGATTTCCTGGAGTGACTGTGGGAGCGGGGATGGATTGCAAATGGGCACAAGGGACCTTTCCGGTTGATGGAAATATTGTAAAACCGGATTGGGGTGATGTTTGCACAACTCCATAAATTTACTAAAAGCCGTTGAATTGCACATTTAAACAGTGGATATTACAGTATGTAAATTATACCTCAATAAAACTGTTAAAAAGGGGGCAGCATTCTTTATTTTTTTTTGAGGAAGACCAGCCCTGAGCTAACCTCTGCTGCCAATCCTTCTCTTACTGCTGAGGAAGACCGGCCCTGAGCTAACATCCGTGCCTATCTTCCTCTACTTTATATGTGGGACGCCTACCGCAGCATGGCTTGCCAAGCGGCGCCATGTCCATACCCAGGATTCGAACCAGCGAACCCCAGGCCACCGAAGCAGAAGGTGTGAACTTAACTGCTGCGCCACTGGGCCAGCCCCTGGGGGGAGCATTCTTAAACTTTCCTGCAAGGCCCCTCCCCTAAGGTGCTCTATGCTTGCACTGACATGCAAATGAGTTCTTCCTTCAATTTTGCACCCTGGGTCCCTTGCTTCCCTTGGCCTGCTCCTGGCCAGATGTACCCATAGTTAGAACCTAGAGATTGTGCCCCTTTACTTACTTCCTTCTTCCCTACTCTTCCATCCAAACCAGCACCAATGCCGGCTGATCCTGATGCAGAAATATTTCCAGAAAGTGTCGCCTCCTCTCCGCCACCATCACCACACTAAGCATCATGTTCAGGAGTGTTGTGGATTGAGTGCTCATGTCCTTCCAAAATCATGTGTTGAAACCTAACCCCCAGGGTGATGGTACGAGGAGGGGAGGCCTTTGGGAGGTGATGAGGTCATGAGGGTGGGATTAGTGCCCTCATAAGAGACCCCAGGGAGCTCCCTTGCCCCTTCCGCCATGTGAGGACACAGCAAGAAGAAGCCATCTATGAACCAGGAAGTGGGTCCTCACCAGACACCAAATCTGCTGGCCTCTTGATCTTGGACCTCTCAGCTTCCAGAACTGTGGGGAATAAATTTCTGTTGTTTATAAGCCACCTGGGCTATGGTATTCTGTAAAAGCAACCTGAATACACTGACAGGGAGCCACTGAGAGAAATGTATTTTCCCCTGAAAATTCCCGGGAAAAAAATTCATAACTTTCAGAAACAATAACAATAATTGCTAAGGTTTATTGAGTATGTATCACATGCTAGGCACCATTTGCTGTGATGTACACTTCATAACTCATTTAACCCTCAGAATACCATTGTGAAGAAGATAGGATTACAATTGCCATTAAAAAAATAAGGAAACAGGGGCCCGCCCTGTGGCATAGTAGTTAAGTTCATATGCTCCCCTTCAGTGGCCTGCTGTTCACAGGTTCAGATCCCAGGCGCGGACCTAGCACCACTCATCAGCCATGCTGTGGCAGCATCCCACATACAAAATAGAGGAATATTGCCACAGATGGTAGCTCAGGACCAATCTTTCTCACCAAAAAAAAAAAAAAGTGAAGAATCAGAGGCACAGACATGCAAAGAAACCTTCCCAAAGGCCCTCAAGATTCTATCCTGGACACTTGGGCACCAGAATCTACATGGTGCTGCATCCATTGGACCTGTTCATAGGGGAAAGAATGAGTGTCGATCCCTACCTCACATCACACACAAAAATCAATTCCAGATGGATTGTACACCTAAAGCTTTTAGAAGAAAATATAGAAGGATATTTTCACTACTCTAGAGTAAGCAAAGATTCCTAAAACAGGACACTAATAAGCCCTAATCTTGAAGAAAAAAATTGTTATTTGCACTACATTAAGATTAAGAAATTCTGGGGCAGGCCCAGTGGCATAGTGGTTGGGTTCACACTCTTTGCTTGGGCAGCCAAGCATTCGAAGGTTTAGATCCCGGGCACAGACCTATACATCACTCATCAAGCCATGCTGTGGCAGTGTCCCACATACAAAATAGAGGAAGATGGGCACAGATGTTAGCTCAGGGCCAATCTTCCTCACACACACACAAAAAGATTAAGAAACTCTATTGATGAAAATACACCATTAAGAGAATGAAAAGACAAGCCAGAGAGTAGGAGAAGACATTTGCAATCCTTATATCCAACAAAAAACTCATATCTTGATTTTATATTTGTATCACATATGAACAGATAAATATAAAATCTGAATATACACACATATTTCTACAAATCCATAAGAAAAAGGCAGACAGCCTAACAGAGAAACGGGCAAAAGACTGGAACAGCCATTTCACAAATGCGAATATCCGAGTGGTCAATAAACACGTGAAAAGGTATTTAACATTATTAGTCATCAGGGAATGTAAATTAAACCCATAAGCTGATACCACTGCACACCCATCAGAATGTCTAAAATGAAAAAGAAAGAGAACACCCAGTGCTGGTGGTGACGTGGAGCAACTGGAACGCTCAGACACTACAGGGGGAAGGGTAAATCGAGAAGCCCTTCGAAGAACCTTTGGAACATTTGGAAGGCTGTTCGGCAGTGAAGCTCAATATATTTCTCCCCTACGACCCAGCCATTCTGCTCCTGGGTATTTACAGTTGAGTCTCATCATTTGCAGGTTCCATATTGGCAAACTCGCCTCCTCGGTACAATTTATTTGTAACCCCCAAATCAACCCTCGGGGGCTTTTGTGGTCATTGGCGGACAAGCGCAGAGTGGCCAAAAATTGAGCCACCCACGTGCAGGTTCCCACTGAGGTCCAGCACAGCCACGCTCTGCCTTCTTGTTTCAGCTCTCGTAGCTAAAACAAGTGTCTTTTAAACGGTCTCTTTAGTACCAAATTTTTCACATTTTTGTGCTTTTTATTGGTGATTTCACGACTTTAAGTGGCCCCCACGCATAGTGCTGAAGTGCTATCTAGCGTTTCTAAGAGCAAGAAGGCTGTGATGTGTCTTCCAGAGAAAATACAGCTCCTCGATAAGCTTCACTCAGGCGAGAGTCACAGCGCCTTTGGCTGTGAGTTTGACACTAACGAATTGACTATATATAAGGTCTCTTTAAACAGAAATACACATAAAACAAGGGTGCATGTTGTTCAGTTGACAAAAATGTTGTGACTAGAGGTTTGCAGGAATTTGACCCTGCAATAATTCAATGCAGCGATTCTGTATTCGCTAATTCATTGTTCGCAGGGTCTTTACAGAACGTAACTACTGCGAATAAAGAGAATCTAACTGTACATATATACCCAACAGAAATATGAACAAGCATTCACGAAAGACACGTGTCTAAGTGTTTATATCAGCACTGTTGGCGTCAGCCACAAACTTCACCGACTCAAATGCCCAGAAACAGCAGAAAGAGTGTATCATGGCAGATTCACACAATGGAATGCCATAAAGCAATGGAAACAGGCAAGCCACCACAAAACAATAACATGAAGGAATCTTACAAACATTGAATCGAGCAAAAGAAGCCGGGTACCAAAATCTACGCACTTAAAGACTTCATTAAGTTAGAAAGCAGGCCAAGGGGCCAGCCTGGTGGCGTAGTGGTTAAGTTCACGTGCTCCGCTTCGGCAGCCCAGGGTTCACGGGTCCAGATCCCAGGCACAGACCTATACCCCGCTCATCAAGCCACGCTGTGGCAGCATCCCATATACAAAGTAGAGAAAGATCAGCACGGATGTTAGCTCAGGGGCCATCTTCCTCAAGCAAAAAGAGGAAGATTGGTTGGGACCGGCCCGGTGGCATAGTGGTTAAGTTTGCATGCTCCACTCAGTGGCCTGGGTTTCATGGGTTCGGATCCTGGGTGCAGACTTACATACCGCTCATCAAGCCATGCTGTGGCAGCATCCGACATACAAAATAGAGGAACCTTGGCACAGATGTTAGCTCAGGGCCAATCATCCTCACCAAAAAGAAAAAAAAAAAAGGCAGGCAAAACCTACTTAATGAGAGACATCAGCTTAGCAGTTACTCTTGGGGGTGAGTGGCACCTGGAAGGAGCAGGAGGGGACCTCTGGATTCTTGCAAAGTCCTGTTTCTCAACCTGGTGCTGGTAACACCACGTCACTTTCAGACAGTTTACCAAGCTGGACCTTTATGATTGGTGCACTTCTCTGCAGACATGTTTTACACCAAGAAGAAAGTTTACTTAAAAATACAAATTAAGGTATCCATGATAAAACATAAGTCCATCTCTGATGCGCAGCCAGTAAAAATGATAAAACTTTCCAAGAGAAAAGCTAGAAAACACAAACCAAGCAAAACAGAGTCTTTTTTTTCTCCCCAAAGCCCCAGTACATAGCTGTATATCCTAGTCGTAAGTCCTTCTAGTTCTTCTATGTGGGACGCCGCCACAGCATGGCTTGATGAGCGGTGTGTAGGTCCATGCCCGGGATCCGAATCAGCGAAGCCTGGGCTGCTGGAGCAGAGCACACGCCCTTAACTACTACACCACTGGGCCGGCCCCGAAGAGTCTTTTGCAATAAGCCAGGCGTCCTCTGTCAGTTGGGCCACCTCAGCCCCCATGGTATTTCATTCACACATGAGAAAGGCACGAATTCGTGTTCACACATACACATACACAGCTTTGCATCCCTCAGAAGAGATGGTGCTAGCCTTCCAGCCTGGGCCTGCCTTTCGTTTTTTGCTTGGTTCCAGCAAGTTTTTGGAAACGGTGTTAAAACATATCTCCCTCTTTTCTCCCTAGCAGTCTCTCGGCGCCCTCTCTCCCATCATCTCTGCTTTCCCACCTGATTCAGGATTCCAGGAGGAGGCTGGGAAGGAGACAGTAGGTCTGGTTGAGGACCTTAGACAGCGGGCAATGAGAGGGATGCTCCCTCTGCCCCCAAATGTTTGTCCAGCTGTGCCTCTGGCTGCCACCAAGTTGCCTCAGGCCTTGTCAGCTTCTGAGATAATTCTGTGTTCACACCTTTATCCTCTCCCCTCCAGTCTATCTTCCATGTCACAGCCAGAGGATCTGTCCCTCACACACATCCAACCATGTCTCCTTCCTGCCTCGAAAACCTTGTTTAAACAACAACAAAACAAACAACCCAATTTAAAAATGGACAAACCACCTGACTAGACATTTCTCCAAAGAAGATATACAAATGGCCAATAAACACGTGAAAAGATGCTCAACATCACTAAGCCTTAACGAAACACAAATCAAAGCCACAAAGAGAGATCACCTCCCACCCATTAGGATGGGCTGGAATCAAAAAGTCAGATAATAACAAGTGTTGGCAAGGATGTGGTGAAATTAGAACCCTTGAGCCCTGCTGGTAGGAATGTAAAATGGTAAAACAGTATGGCGGGTCCTCAAAAAATTAAACGCATTATTATCGTATGATCCAGCAGTCCCACTTCTGGGTGTATATTCAAAAGAGTTGAAAACAGGGTCTCAAAGAGATATTTGCATACCTATGTTCACAGCAGCATATTCACAATAGTCAAAGGGTGGAAGCAACTCAAGTGTCTATTGATGGAGGAATGATTAAACAAAACATAGTATATCTATACAATGGAATACTATTCAGCCCTAAACAGGAATGAAATTCTGACACATGTTACAACATGGATGGACATTAAGGACATTATGCTCAGTGAAAGAAGCCAGATACAAAGGGACAAATGCTGTCTGATTCCACTTATGTGAGGTCCCCAGTGGAGCCACATCCACAGAGACAGGAAGGAGAAGATGGGGCCAGGGGCTGGGGGGGGGGGAATTGGTGTTTAATGGGGACAGAGCTTCAGTTTGGGAAGATGAGAAAGTTCTGGAGATGGATGGTGGGGATGCACAACCATGTGAATGTATTAATGCTGCTGAACGGGACACTTAAAAATAGTTAAGATGGTAAATTTTGTTATGTGTATTTTGCCACAATTAAAAATAAAAAAATTTTAAAACCCTTCTATTTAAACACAAACACATTTACACACACACACCCTTCTGTGTCTCCCTATTGCCAGTTTAATAAATTATAAAATCCTCAACCCACCTTTCAAGGTCCTCACAGTCAGATCACAACCTACTCTCCAAGCTCACCTGCTTGCTTTCTTTCTTTTCTTTTTGTGAGGAAGACTGGCCCCAAGCTAACATCTGTTGCCCATCTTTCTCTACTTGTACATGGGATGCCTGCCACAGCATGGCTTGATAAGCAGTGCATAGGTCTGCGCCCAAGATCCGAGCCACGAACCCTGGGCCACCGAAGCGGAGTGCGTGAACTTAACCGCTGCGCCACCAGGCCGGCCCCCAATCTTCCTCTGTTTTATATGGAACGCTGCCACGGCATGGTTTGATGAGTGGTGCTAGGTCTCCACCCAGGATCCAAACCTGCGAACCCTGGGCCGCCAAAGTGGAGCACACGTCCTTAACCACTACACCACCAGGCTGGCCCCTCACCTCCTTTCTTACCTCCCCGTGTGCACCATCCCCATTCCACCTGATTCTTGTTTCCAGGACCCACCGTGTGCTGTCAGGTCTTGCCAGCTTGGCCAACGACCTTCCTCTGCATGGAATGCCCACCCTCTAATCTTCACTCACTCATCCTTCAAGGCCCAACTCAAATGCCCCCTCCTCCAGGAAGCCCATCCGACTCTTGACATTCCGCTATGTGCCTGCTATGTCTGTCTCCCTGACGGCTGGGTCTCACCTCTCCAGGTGTTTTTCTTGGGAAGAACTAAGACTCCCTCAGGACCTAAAAGGTGAGGAGCTATTTGCCACTTCTTTCCATGGCTTCAGCTGACTGTGCTTTGGGTTTCTTTCTTGTCACGCTGTGACTCCCTGGCTTCTCACCTGCCAGGTGGGGCTGCGATGCCAGCTGCCCAGATTGTTGGAACTGTGTGTAACCTAAGAAGGAACAGGCACTGGGAGCCTGCTGAGGCGTCCAGAAGCAACACAAATAGGCTTCTGCAGGCAGACCTCCTGGGATCTATTCTGCCTCCGCTCTGCTCTTTGCGGTTTCTCTTGGTTTGTAGCTGAACTCTAGATGGATGCGGCTGTGGACAGACCAGGCTTCCACTGGGCGTGAGGACGCGTCAATGTTCTCGGACAAGAGTCCCCAAAAAATGGGAACAAAGTCTCCCGCTGTTGTCCCAACGCCTTCTCCCCAGTACAGCGAGACTCAACTTGAGAGAAGTTCAATCGTCCATCCCACCCCGGGAGAGCTCAAACTGTCCCCCAGCTTTCGGTGTCTGTATAAGGCTCGAAGCACCGAAGATCCACAATGACTGCTCTCTAAATCAGCACAGTTGCGCATCGCTTAACGACGGAGACGCGATCTGAGAAATGCGTCGTTAGGCGACATCATCATTGTGCTAACATCATAGTGCGTACTGACACGAATTTAGATGGTACAGCCTACTACACACCGAGGTTATATGGTGCGAATCTCCTGGGACAACCATCATATATGCGGTCCGTCGTTGACTAAAACGCTGTTATGCGGCGCGTGACTGTACACGAACGCGTGAGTAACAGAAAACAGCGGGTTACTGCCTCCCAGGCACCGACACTGAATTCTGGAGACACAAAGCCATTGCCCACACCAGCTGCTGGGCTCTCAGGAAACCCGCTCATGCCCACATGTGGGACCCATAGGGGCAGAGACACTGTGCGGACACACGCACAGATGTGCCTATGGCACACACATGTCCCTGTGCCCAGCTTGGCCAAGGCCAGGTACACGGTCCCTAATGTGAGGGATGCGACCTCATGGATGTGAGTTGCAAAAGAGCAAATTTGGATCCAGTCTTTATTTAAAATGTTGATATTTTGTTTATCATCCATTTTTAGCATTAATTTTGATTTTCTTAAAATGTTGCATTAAAATAATATTGATCTTGGTTGCTGAGGTTTTCTGGCGTGCCCTGCAATTTTGCACCCCAAGCAAGCACCTCGTGGCCTCTCCCGGGGCGGGGCCCTGACGCGCACACAGTCTCTGCACAAACCCCATCCCACCACTAGGTGTCGCTCCAGCTCCTCCCTCTCGGGCCCGGCCCAGCCCCGCTCTTCTCGGGAAGAAAATGTCCAATTCGCTACCATCTGGGAGGCCTCAAGATTTCCTCTTATTTCCCTCCTCCTGGGACATTTACATTTTCTAGAGGAGCCCGGGAGAACAGCGTCTTAACCCCAAACATCGGTGCCCCATAATGGTGGAATTTTAGCCACAGACGAAGAAGAACGTTTTGCTGATGTCTCAGACCCGGGAGCCATGGTTGACTTGAAGCGGGTGTGGGATGGTCCGAGGGGACCAAGGGGAGGTTGTTCCCTCGAGCCTCCTTTGGCGTAAGAGTCCCACAGTTTGAGAAAGAAAGACTCTGTGGGAAGAGGAGGGGGATTCGTTCATTCATTCAACAGAGATTTATTGAACAGCAACAAATGAATAAACAAACCGTGGAAATGCACTGATGATGGTTATGAAGAAAAATAACAGCTAAAAAAAGGGTTGGGGTTAGGGTTAGCTGTTATGGGTTAACAGGTTATGAAGAAAAATAAGAGCTCAGAGAGTGGCAGTGGGGAGGTTATTTTACTTGGCTGGTTAGGGTGGGCCTCATGGAGGAGGTGACATTTAAGAAGAAGGAAAGAGATGGAGTCAAGTATTTACCTGGGGGAACAGTGTCCCAGGCAGCGGGAATGGCAAGTGCAAAGGCCCTGAGGCAGGCAATACACACTGGACTACATGTCCCCTCCCATCCTGAGCGGACCCCAAGAAAGAGGTGACTCCAAACTCAGATAGTGCCAAAGACAAAGCTAGATCTTAGAAAGAACTTCCCAGTAGTCAGGAAGGGGGCATCTTTCCCACAGGGAAGATGCTGGGGCTTGGACCAGGCAAGCTCTCCAGTAGCTCCAGGAGATTCAGGGGCCAGACTCGGAACATCTGGGACAGACCCTGGATGGATGGATGACTCCTCTGACCGGTGCTACTCCCCCCTGTTCTCAGGGTCACATCTAAACTCCTACCCACAGCCCACAATTTCCCACGTGGTCTGGCCCCTCCTAGCTTCCCTGGTCTCATCTCCCCCCAACCTCCCCTTGGCTCACTCCTCTCCAGCACACCAGTCTCCCTGCTGCTCCTCAAACACACCCAGCTCGCTCCTACCTCAGGGCCTTTGCACTTGCTATTCCCGATTTGAATGCTCTTCCCCTGGATACCCAGAAGGCTCCGTCTCTCACCTCCTTCACGTGTCACCTCAAACACCACCTCCCAGAGACATCATCCCTGACCACCTTTGCTAAAAGAGGCCCCACCCCACCACCATCACTCTTTAATCCCCTTTATCCTATTTATTATTCTTCATGCCACTTGCACTGTAGTATACATTTATTTCGTTGTTGATACTGTACTAAATATTTATTCGGTCCTTGCCTGTTTCTCTTCCCAGAACGTCAGCTTCAGGAGAGGAGGGATTTGATGACAGTTCCTGGCTGGATCCCTAGTGCTTAACCGTATCTGTTGATTGACTGCACGAATGAATGATTTCTAGAAAGGACCCCGGATGGAGCCCCGGACTCAGCAGGGACGGAGGAGGCAGCTCTGGGAGGCAATGGCGGGGGCGGAGAAGGGGCAGAGCATCCATTCTCCAGACCTCTCCCTTCCCAAGACCCCGGGGGCTGAGACCGGTTTACGACGCTGTCGTGCCCGTGGTGGCCGCCTGGAGGCGCTGCAGCCCGAGGCAGGACCCCACCAGCCCCGCCCCAAATGACTTAGCTCCGCCCCCGCTTTTTAGCCCCGCCCCCTGAGACCTCTGTTAGCCCCGCCCCCAGGCCACTCCCTCCCCGCGCTGGAGTCTGTAGGACCCGCGCCTCAGCAGCACCTGTCACATCCCCCTCCCACGCCCTCAGCCAGTCTTGGCGACAGGACAGGAAATCTAGAGTTCCCAGGGACTGGCAGGGGTCGGGGAAAATCCCCAGGTCGGGGTTCCAAGGATCCTTCTCGGAGCCAAATTCAACTCCGCTCTCTCAAGTGTGTGCCTCTTTTGGTCTCTGTCTCTCTCAGTGTCTCTCTACTTCTCTCCGGCTCACAGATCCATGGAGCACCTGCTGTGTGCAGCCTAATGCTAGCCTGATGAACCAGCCAGGACGCAGGTTCTGGGATGGGGAGACGCATGAGCAAAGGAAGGGACCCCCCACTCTCTCCTTGTGACCTGGAAATACTTCCATCTAGAGCCGACCTCCGTCTCTCCCAACACCCCCCTCGGCTGGGTACAAGGGCCTGATTCTTTCGTCTCTTGACCAGGAAAGAAAAGGTGCCAGAACTGTTTTTCCTCTGAGCTTCTACCTGAAAACCCCTCCCAGTGTCTACACAGGCACTGTCCACACCCATGGAGTGGATTATTTAACAGGCGGGTAAACGTGTGGGCTCAGGAGCTGGACTGCCTCGATTCAGTCCTAGCTCTGCCACCCCCGAGCTGTCAGAGCTTGAGCGAGTGACGTGACTTTTCTGTGCCTCAGTTTCTCCATCTGTAGAATGAGAGTAGCGATGGAACCCACTAGAAGGGTGCCGCGAGGGCTAAATGCTAATGCTTCATTCATTCTGTGTGCTTGAAACAGGGCTCAGTGCAGAAGAAGCACTTAACCGTTAGCTGTTATTATCATTCATATTTTATTTTTTCCCCTTTCAGCTTCCCTCTGAGCTTGTAGCGGTCGGAGAACTTGTGGGCGCTCCCATCCCCAAGATGGAGGAGGAAAGAGGTTTGCCAATCGCTGAAGAAAGCTTGGACCCCCACATTTTGCAAGGCCCCCCGAAGCCTGCCCAAGAGATAGGGTACCACGGAGAAAGAGATCTGCTTCTGTGAAAGCATGAATGGAGTGTGTGTGGCACCAACACACACACACACAGATGCATGGGTGTACACGTTTGCACACCCAGCCCTCGCCCTTCACACCCCCTTTTGAGAGTGATTTACTCAAAGGCACACAACGGCACATGGTCGCCCCAAAGCGCTCACACAGCCACACACCTGGTCACACACATTTTGTACAACACCCAGGCAGATGGACAGAGTCCTAGGGACACTGTCATCCACAGTTCTTTACACACAGCTAGGGCTGCCCAAAGACTGCCAGGATTAACACAGTCCTCACTCGCTGTCACATCGCTAGTCACACACAGACACACGACTCTCGGCCACGGGCTCACAAGCCTCACACTGTCACACCAACCCTCAGGCACAGCCTCCCACTGTCACACAGATTCTCCCTCACATAGAGACACCCTCTGCCGATCACACCCCAACTCATGCACAGTTGGACACACCCGCACAGCCACACACACACTCACAAACTCTCAGTCACACCCAGCCATGACACAAAGACACACACGTTTACCCAGCACCCCGTACCCGTCCCCATCAGTCACTCACACGTGAGTCCCGCCCCCTTCCCCACACTGGGGGTGCAGGCGAGGAGTGGGGGGCTGCAGAAACCGGGCACCTCCTGCCACAATGGGGGAGTGAAAGGTAAGCGACACCCCAAGGCCCCGTGAAGTCGAGCCCCCCCCCCCCCGCAACCCCACTCAGCTCCAGCGAGATGGCGGGTGTGGGCTCCGGGTCATCGAGGGGCTGGGAACCCCGAAGGTGGGGTCAGGTGGGCCCCCAAACCATCCCAGCTTGAGGCTGGATTTGAAGCCCCCTCCTCTTCTCCCACAAGCCCGGGTGGACGTCCCAGCCCCTCCCCCGCTGCGACCCCCGCCCCTTGCAACCCGGGGGGGATGGCTCGTGGAGCCCCAAGCCCCGTGTCTCCGGGAGCCCTGTGCGCCCGCACCTGCCCGCCAGGCCCCTACCTGTCCGGCGAGGCCTGAGCACAGCAGCAGCAGCAGCAGCGGCGGCGGCGGCGGCGGGACCGTGAGCGGCCACATGACGCGCCCCCGGCCCGGCGTCCCGTCCCCCCGCCCGCCCTAGCGGCGCCTCGGCGCGGGGCCCGCCACCATGCGCCACCCCGCCCGCCCGGCCCGGGCGACCCTCGGCCGCCGCCTCCCCGCCGCGCCGGGGCCGGGATTCCGCCCACCCCGCCCCCCGCGCTCGCTCCCAGCCTTTGTCGCGGGCTCCGCCCCCGCCCCGCCCCCAGCTCGTCTTCGGGCGCCGCCGGAGCGGGGGTCTGGGGGCGGGGATGGGGGAGCTGGCACCGGGGAGGAGGGCAGCTGAGGACAAGACTTGGCAGCCCCACCCCCCCACGGCGGCGATGGGGGCGGGTCACCGATATGGGGGAGGGGGTTCCGTCGCGTGTTTGTGAATTGCACCCTCGTTGAAGATGGGAGCAGGAGGAAGCTCAAGGGGCGGGGGGAGCAGGAGGAAGGAAGGCCTGGAAGCAAAGAAGAGAAATTAAGAGGCCCCCTCCTTAAAGAACTCAAGAATCAACAGGGAAACTGAGGCAGAGCCTGTGAAATTGGATGTTGGGGGAAGGGGGTCATTGCCGGGACAAGGAGGGTGGGGCAGAGATGGAGAGGGGGGGATGAGAGACCAAAACAGGGGGCAGGGGACCCATAGACAGGAGGCCGATGGGAATGGCCAACTGGGTGGGCCTGGCCCCCAAAGGAGCATCCTGTTTTCACGTCCCCCCCCCCCCCCCCCCCCCCCCCCCCGGTTCCCCAGGGGCCCTCCAGCTCAAAGTCTCCCCTCCCGGCCACACCTGGAACAGGCTAGCAAGGGCCCAAGGTGAGACCAGATCCCAGAGAATCAAAATATTAACGCCACCTCCACGTGCATGCATTTGCATGTGAAGGGCGTCCTTGTCTGGCCTCCAGCCTTTCTCTGTCTCTCCTCGTCCTCTCCCCATATCCCCACCTCAGTGGTCTACCCGCCCTCCCCCGCCCCCCCAGCAAGCAAGTTAGATTACAAAGGAATTGGCCATAAGATATGGAGGTGGGGAGACCTGGCATTTTTCTGACCCTACTGTGTGCCAGGCAGAGAACACCCCATGATGCTTTTGTCAAAGCAATGAAGAAGAGCTTGGTGTCCAATACACCTGGGGTCAACCCTGGTTCTGTCACTTCTAGGCCATGTGACTTTGGGCAAAGAAGTTTCCTTCTCTTAGGAGACCTGTTTCCTCACAGAACTGTTGGGAGACTTCTGTGACTCTCCAGTAAATAGAGCACCCAGCCAGCGCTCAGTCCCCAGAGGGCATTACCACCAGGAAGCGTGGGGTCAAGGACACTGGCCATGGGACTTGGGACACAAAACAGTCTGAGCCAGAGAAAGCCCCTCTCATCTATCCCTCTGCCTCCTCATCCCACATAGGAGACAGTCCTTTGTAGACTCCTCAGGCCAAGCCTGCAGCAGGCACGGGGGATGAGAGGGATGTGGGCTGGTGGAACCTGCAAGCTCTTGATCAAGAGTGGTCAACACTGGAGTGGGGGCGGGGGGCCACTGCTTGTCCCTTTCCTACAGAGTGGTGCCCTTGTTAGTGCTAGTGTTCAGGACTATGAACAATGTTCTCGTTGCACTCTGTCCAGTGTGATGGTCATTGTCATGGTCAAGCTATGGCCTGTGATGTGTGCTTGGCATTGGCCAACATGCTCTTAGGTCCATTCCCCACCCTCCCCTTCTCTGCTCTGTGTCAGGGGAGATGGCCCCTGAAAACTACATTTCCCAGCCTCCTTTGACCCTCTACAAACTACATTTCCCAGCCTCCCTTGCATCTGGCTAGGCTTGGCCAATGGGAGGCCTAGAGGGAGATTGGAGGGGGACAGAAAAGAAGAAGCCAGAGTACTTCTCCCTCTCTCTCCAGTTTGGGTGTCTCTGGGGGTGGCTGTTGTGTCTCCTCTGTGGTCTCAGACCCACTGGGAATCTCCGCCATGGTTCAGCTCCAGCCAGGTGGCTGCGGCCCTTGGACTCTGGTGACCACCTCCTTCTTTTGCTGCTTCAGCCTTTGGGGAGATGGTGGCTTGCCACTTTAGAGTGAATTCGCCTTCTCCCATTTACTCTTTTTTTTTTTTTTTTTTTGGTGAGGAAGATTGGCCCTGAGCTAACATCTGTTGCCAATCTTACTCTTTTTTTTTTTCCTCCCAAAAACCCAGTACTTAGTTGTATATCCTAGTTGTAAGTCCTTGTGGGATGCTGCCACAGCGTGGCTTGATGAGCGGTGTGGAGGTCTGCACCCAGGATCCAAACCAGAGAACCCGGGGCCACTGAAGCAGAGTGTGCAAACTTTACCACTTTGCCACTGGGCTGGCCCTCCATTTACTCTTAAAGCTTAAGAGTGACTAAATCCCCATATTAAATTCTGGCAAACTGTTGTGCTGGACCCTGGCCAATACATTCACTGCTGTGGTCATGACCACAGCCACGGTCAGTGGCAATCTCAGTCCTGATCGTGCTGTGGTCAGTGTCCTCCTGAACTGTGATCTGTGCTGTCATCAGCATCCTGGTTGAACTGGGGTCAGCATTGTGGTCAGTATTGTGGTCTCCACTGGTCATTCCTGGTTGTGTGGTGGTCAGAGTCACAATTGCTGTCCTGGTCATGCTGTGGCCATTGTTCTGCCCTTGCTTTGGACAGTGACCTGGCCACACTATGGTCAAAATTATGAGCTGGTCATACCGTAGGTAGGGTCATTCTCAGTGTCCTAGTTATATTGTTGACAGCTGCATGGTCAGTGATGAGCACAGCGTCTGCTGTCCTCTGTGGCTAGTGTACTGGTCAGAATTGTGGACCATCATTGAAGAAAGTTAGCTTCTCAAGGACCTTGTGCAGCCAAACTGATGGGCCGGGTGGCTCAGGGTCTACCACTGAGTGAAGTCTGCTCTCCACAATGTGCAGAGGCAGGGAGGAGGGGCACTGGATCCCCACCCACTCCCAACTCCCATTGGCTTTTCCTAACTGGTGCTTGGGCAGCCATTGGCTTTACTCTTTTGTGACCCCTGCTTGTGTCCAGTGAGAGGAAGAAACAGTCCAGGCCTTTGTTTTCCCATACTCATACTCTCCACAGGGCCCAACACCAAAACGATGATCAAGAAGAATGTAATGAGTGAACAAATCTACACCATGCATGTCTACACATGCCTTTGCTCTTGCTGATTCCTCTCTATATTATTCAGGGCTCCTTTGGTAGCAGGCGGCAGAAAGGCAACTTGAAGTGTTTTAAGCAAAAAATAATATATCTATTAGTTCACATAACAGAAAAAAAATCCAGGCGTAATGGAATTCAGGCATGGTTGGATCCAGGGGATTTTGTTACATCATGAGGATTCTGTCTCTCTCCATTTCTCATCTTCACTATTCTCTGCAAAGGATTCCCATTTAGCCAAGAGGTGACAAAAATAGTTCCCTGAAGCTCTGCCTTCCAAGCTCAGCAACTTCAGCAGAAAGAGCTTGAAAAATAATGACTCTCATTGGTCCATCCCAAGTCATGTGCCCATCCCTGAGCCAACCATGGGTTCAGAGGAAGTGATTATGTGGCATGGCTGGAACTCACTCATAGATCACTCCCCTGGAGTCAGAGTGGAGTTAGCCCCATCTAACCTACATTGGATAAAAAACAAAGCAGAGGCGGCAGATATGGAAATCTCACCATTTAAAGAGGGAAAGAATGCTGTGCAAGCAAAACCAAAAGATGGTGGGTTGAGTCTCAGCACCCTCCCAGCCTCCTCCTGTGCATTCCTACAGTGCAGAGGCGGCAAAGCCAAAAACTATGGTTTCCAGACTCCCTTGCAGCTAGACTTGTGTATCCAGTTAGGCTCTATCAATTGGAAGCAAGAGACGTGGGTGGGAGAAGTGGGAGGAGGTCATCTTTCCGGCAAACACAGTTGTGGAGGCGTTGGACTTTCCTCCAGTGATGTTACCGTCTCAGTCAGCAATGTCACCAGTGTCATCAGGCTTTTTTGAGATGTAGTTGCAAGTGACAATGAGGGTGTCTTCCAAATCTCTAAGTTGCAATGATGGTGACATATTCTTTAAAAAAGAAAAAGGTTTTATTGAGGGGCTAGCCCCGTGGCCGAGTGGTTAAGTTCGTGCGCTCCGCTGCAGGCGGCCCAGTGTTTCATTGGTTCGAGTCCTAGGCGCGGACATGGCACTGCTCGTCAGACCACGCTGAGGCAGCGTCCCACATACCACAACTAGAAGAACCCACAACGAGAAATATACAACTATGTACTGGGGGGGGCTTTGGGGAGAAAAAGGAAAAAATAAAATCTTAAAAAAAAAAAAGAAAAAGGTTTTATTGAGGTATAATTCACATACCATACAATTCACCCTTTAAAGTGTACAATTCAATGGTTTTTGGTATATTACATTATTAACTTTTTAAGTTGTAGTAAAATATATATAACATAACATTTGCAGTTTTAACCGTTTCAAGTGTACAATTCAGTGGCATTGATTACTTCTGCAGTGTTGTGCAACCTTCAACACGGTCTGTTCCAGAGCTTTTTCATCTCCCCAAACAGAAACTCTGTAACTGTTAAGCAATAATTCCCCATTCTGCCCACCCCCAGCCCCTGGAACCTCTAATCTGCTTTCTGTCTCTGTAAATTTGCCTATTCTAGAGAGTTTATATGCGTGGAATGTTACAACATTTGTCCTTTTGTATCTGGCTTCTTTCACTTAGTTTTGTTTTGTTTTGGTTTGGTTTTTAGTGCTTTTTGGTGAGGAAGATTGGCCCTGAGCTAACATCTGTTGCCAATCTTCCTCTTTTTTTTTTCCTCCCCAAAGCCCCAGCACATAGTTGTATATTCTAGTTGTAGGTCATTCTAGTTCTTCTATGTAGGACGCCACCTCAGCATGGCTTGCTGAGCGGTAGTAGGTCCGCGCCCAGGATCTGAACTGGTGAAACCCCGGGCTGCTGAAGCAGAGCACACAAACTTAACCACTTGGCCATGGGGCTGGCCCCCAATTCACTTAGTTTTTGAGGTTCACTCATGGTGTAGCATGTATCAGAACTTCATTCCTTTTTATGGCTGAATAATATTCCATTGTATGGATGGACCACATTTTGCATATCCATTATGGTGATGTGTTCTTGAAGTCAGTGGTTCCCAGTGGGTTATTCCCCACCTTCCTGTGAATAATAGAAGCAGAAGCTTCTGGGTGGGCCAATTCAGAAGTGAGGTTCTATAGAAAGCCATCCTGTAGGCGTTGCCTAGAGTGCCATCCTCCTGCCTCCTAACAGTTTTGTAAGTGCCAAGCTTCCTGGTTTGGGTCCTTATTCCCAATAGCTAAACCCTGATTGCCGTGTGCTTGGCATATTCATTCCCTTTGCCCATCTGGAGAGAGCCTCATCTGTTCACGAAGCCCTTATACCCCTTATACAACAACCTTGTGATGTAGGAAATATCATCCTCAATTTAAGAACAAAAAGTCTGAGGCTCAGAGAGGTTAAGTAACTTGACCAAGGCCACCCAGCTATAAACGTCAGACCCGGTATTCAAACCCGGTTCTATCTGATTCAAAGCCAACCTGTCGACCTCTGGAGCATTATATTGGCTTATTTGTTGTTCGTCTTTCCTTTCCCATCAAATTCATGTAGGCAACTAAGTGTCAGTCCTGCTGGGGACCCCTGGGAGAGAGCCTAGAAGCTGCCCCTCCCAGTTTTCCCACCTGAGGGTGAGGGAGGTGGGTGTTCATGCTCCAGGTCCTATATGTCACGGGGGGAGAGCTGCTCCGACATCATCACCTTCGTCCCCTTTTTTACATGGAGGCGTTGAAGCTCAGAGAGCTCAAGACACTTGACCAAGGCCACAGAGAGGGTTTAGAGCAGACACGAGGTTCTTGGTGCTGTGGGTGCAGGGGACACCTGGGCCAGGTCCTCTGGTGTTCCCATGGCATCGAGAAGGCCGGGCCCCACCCAGGTGGGCCAAGCATCACCCTCTGCAGCCCCGCATCTCCACGCTGAGCATCCCAGTGCCCCTCAGACCGAGGGTCCCAGTGCCGCCCCTCCCGATGCTCACACAGAGTGGAGCACAGCCCCTTCCAGGTCCCGCAAGAGGCTCCTGAGTCTAGCCCTCGGCCCTTGGGGCTCCCCACAGACTGTCCCCACCCTTCAGCCCCGTTCTTTCCTTCTCTTGAGTATTTCTAACTGTGGAACTGCTGCCACCACAGGGACTCCTTCCCCTCCAGGCATCACACATACACACACGCCGAGTGTGTCTCTGAGCTGCCCAGCCCTGGCTTTGAGCGAAGGGACACACAAACGCACAACATGAACACACAATCATCCAAGGACGCCATCCCCGGATAAGTGGTCCAAGTACGACGTCACGCCAGACAGAACAGTGTCACCCAGAACCAGCACCCACAACCACACGCAATACACAACCAGATGCACAACCCAGGTACAAGGGCCACAGAAATACGCACCCACCATCAGATGTGGGAACATCGGAGGAGAACCAGCCACAGGTACCCACGACCCGGCCCTCGGGAATACAGTCAACCCAACACACATGCAGACCCGCAACACAACAATACACAAACCCCACCATTCACTCACTATACAGGCAGATCCCCCATATAGACATGGAGTTCATACATCAACACACCCATAAAACCACAATATAGTCACACAAAGACACACAACACAAGCGTGCAATTCCTGTACACAGAGATTCATAAAACAGACACGTCCTTAACAGCTTAACATGTGCACGGACCCACAAGACAGACCCACAAAACAGTCAGGCAGCTCATACGCAGACGCACAACAGAAGCACACCGTCTGTACAAAACACATCCGCAGACGCACAGTTCAGACACGGTCACGCACACAGACACACAGCACAGGCGCACAGTTCTCACACACGCAGAGAGCCGCAGGGACCCAGGACACGACACAGACGCCCTCTGACATGCGAACCCCAGGCAGGGCAGCGTGGGAATGAAGCTGTGAGAAGCGGGGAGGTGGACAGGGTGACTCAGGGAGCCTCTCTCGCGGAGGAGGAGGGAAGCGGGGCGGGCGGGCAGCCGGCCAGCGCATGTGGTTCCCATTACCGGCCTGGGAATTGAGGGAAGAGCTGGCGGGACAAGGAGACCCAGCACTGCTTCCCAGCCCTGCCAAGCCAGGAAGGAACAAGACCATAATCCAAGGTTACGGGGCCAGAACTTGGCTCAGAACCACAGCAGCTCCTACCAAGAGTGATCCAGCCTGAGCCAGGCCCGGCTGGAGCTCATTTCAACCCCTGCAACAGCCCTGGGGAGGGTTTCACAGGAGAGGTGAGTGAGGGGCTCAGAGAGGTGAAGCCGCTTGCCTGAAGTCACACAGCTAGGAAGTGGCAGAGCTGGTGTGGGAGCCCAGGTCTCTGTGCAGCCCCCACCCCAGCCCCAGATGCAGGCACTCCTCCATTCATTCACAGGTAGAGACCAGGTGCTCGCTCCAGGCCCAGCCTGCACTGGAGGTGTGGTTATGAACAATTCAGCCTCCATCCTCAAGTAATTGAGAATTAAGAGGGTGGTGTCTGCGCAGATGGGCAGGGTTTTCTGAGCCTGTTTGGGGAGCTCTGATCTAGCCTGGGGGACAGTCAGGGCCAGGGAGTGACGCTGGAGCTGACACCTGAGGGATGAGAAAGAGCTGACGAGGCGTGGTGCGCGGAGCAGACACAAAGGCCCTGGGGCCACAAGGTGCCGGAGATTAGGTCTCCTGGTGCAGTCTAGAGACAAGTGAAACCACAGCTGCCAGGTAGGGGACTTTATCTCAGGGCCACCAGGGTGCCTCAGGAGAATGGTGAGAGGAAAGGGACATAATGAGGTTTGGTCAAAGATCATATGCAGGACAGCTGAAGATGCCTGTTCCCTATAAGCCAGAATTTCCACTCTTACATACCAGTACACCCCGGAGACACTTCTCCATGGACACACATGCCAGGATGTTTGAAACAGAGCAAAATGGCAAACACCTAAAAGTTCGTGAGTAAGAGAACAGAACTGTGCTGAGGCCAATGTTTGAAAAGTGATGAAAAAGACTGGCCTAGAAAGACTCGTGTCCACATGGAGAAGCTGCAGAAGCCTCTGGCGGAGCCAAAAAGCAAGTTGCAAAAGAACATGTTCGAGAGTGTACCAGTCAGGCAGAGGTTAGTCATTTCCAAGTCGTGCCGTGGCTCGTCCCTGGAGACGGCCCCAAGGCCATAAACACGGAGAAGGATGCTGAGGACAAAAATGCCCTCATTTGAGGGAAGGGAAGAAATAGAGAGTTGGTGTTTAATGGGTACGGATTTCCGTTGGGGAAGATGAGGAAGTTCTGGCGATGGATGGTGGGGATGGCCGCACCCCAGTGTGGATGTACTTAATGCCACCGTTCTGGACTCTTAGAAATGGCTAGGTGGGGCCGGCCCGGTGGCGCAGTGGTTAAGTGCGCACATTCCGCTCCCACATATAAAGTAGAGGAAGATGGGCACAGATGTTAGCTCAGGGCCAGTCTTCGTCAGCAAAAAGAGGAGGATTGGCAGCAGATGTTAGCTCAGGGCTAATCTTCCTCAAAAAAGAATTGCACCCAATACAGGCGCTATTGTTCACCCCACTTTACCTCTGTGGACACTGAGGCTCAGATGGGTGAAATCCCCACCCGTCAGAGCAGAGGAGCTGAAACCCGGATCCGGCAGTTCACTGTCTCCGTCCACCTTCTGTATTTCATTCTTCGGTCTTGTAACACTAGGATTGCATCCAAGGAGAGGGCGTGTCTTGGAGGAGGTACGGGAGGGGCATGAGGAAGTTCCTAGGGTCCTGGAAACAGTCAACATCTTGTTTGGGGTGTGTAGACAATTGTCAAAACTCATCAAACGGAGCACTTAAGATCAGTCCATTTTCGTTCAGCTTCGGTGGCCCAGGGTTTGCTGGTTTGGATCCCGGGTGTGGACATGGCACCGCTTGGCAAGCCATGCTGTGGCAGGCATCCCACATATAAAGTAGAGGAAGATGGGCACGGATGTCAGCTCAGCGCCAGTCTTCCTCAGCAACAAAATGAGGAGGATTGGCAGCAGATATTAACTCAGGGCTAATCTTCCTCAAAAAAAAAAAAAAAAAGATCAGTGCATTTTATTGTATATAATGTATGCCTCGATGAAAATGAATTTTTTAAAAGAAATATACCCAATCCAGCCACCCCCTTCTGGGTATAGATCCAAAAGAATTGAAAGCAGGGTCTCGAAGAGCTGTCTGCTCGCCCGTGTTCACAGCAGCATTATCCACAATGGCCAAGAGTCGGAAGCAACTCAAGCGTCCATTGATGGACGATTGGATAAACAAGAAGTGGTCCGTCCTCACAATGGAATATTATTCAGCCTTGAAAAGGAAGGGAATTCTGACACAGGCTACAGCATGGATGAATCTGGAGGACGTTATGCTGAGTGACAGAAGCCAGTCACTAAATGACAAATGCTGACGATTCTGCTGATGTGAAGGTCTTGGAGAAGTCAAATCCATAGAGACAGAAAGGAGAACGGAGGGGGCCGGGGGCTGGCGGCGGGGCATGGGGAGTTGCCTAATGAGGACAGAGTTTCAGTTTTATGAGATGAAAAAGTTCTAGAGATCGGTTGCACAACAATGTGAATACACTTAACACTGCTGACCTGTACACTAAAAAACGGTTAAGATGGTGTTTTATGTTGTGTTTTTTTTACCCCCAAAATGAAGGAATAAAATAAAATAAGAAATATGTCAAGGGGCGGAGCATGTATAAAGATGAGATCAGCAGGGGCCGGCCCGGTGGCATAGTGGTTAAGTTTGCGTGCTCTGCTTCAGTGGCCCAGGGTTCAAGGGTTGGGATCCCAGGCACAGACCTACGCACCGCTCATCAAGCCATGCTGTGGAGGTGTCTCACATACAAAATAGAGGAAGATTGGCAACAGATGTTAGCTCAGTGACAGTCTTCCTCACCAAAAAAAAAGATAAGATCAGCATCAAGGAAGGACAGGACAGCCTCTCAGTCTCCCTCTGGTCTTCCCTCTGCTCAGCTTCCCCTGTCTGCCCAGTACCTCCACTGTCACCTTCAGAGTCCAGGGCCACCCTCTCAAAAGGAAGCTCTGGTGTCTGGGGCACTCGGGACATGAGGCCACACACCTATCCTTGTGGGGATGGGGCCTCTTTGTGTGGCCAGGTGTGGGGCAGTGTGGGTCTGCATGGCACGTGCCTGCTTGTGAATCTGTACCTCTTCGTCAGTGCCTCTGGGCCTGGTTGTGTGGGATGTCACATGGTTCCCTCTTCTCTCTTTATGAGCCTCTGCTTCCAGGATGCCTCCTCCAGGAAGCCTTCTCTAACCGCCATGTCTCAAAGAACACCCTTCTTGTCCTCCTTCCTGCCTTTTTCTCCATAGTACCACCTGCCGTGTCATAGATGTATCTGCTTACTGCCTGTCAGCCCCACTCCACGAGCGCAGAGGTCTTCACTGCTGGATCCCCAGAGCTAGAACAGTGCCTGGCACACAGTAGGCATTTAATATTTGCTGCTTGAATGAACAAAGGAACGAACATGTGGTGTAGAGGGAGGGATCTCTGAAACATCCATGATGCAGTTTACCTGGGCCTGGGTATGGAGCTTATGTGTTGGTGGCTCTCTGTGTGGGGCCATGTGTCCCTCCACGTGCCTAGCAGGTGTCAGGTTCCCACCCTGTGGTAGACCTGTGTGTGGCAATGGGGGCCTCTCTCCAGGTGTGACTGCATCTCTGAGTGTAGGTTAATGAACACCATTGTGTGTGCGTGTGAGGGGCTCTGAGTGTGTGTGCAGGCACAACTGGGTGTCCGGATCTGGCTGAGGGTGTAGGCACGTGTATAATGTGTGTCCGCCTCTCTGAGTCTGCCTGTGGGTCTGGGAGGGGATGCGCAGCTGTGGCGGGGAGGAAGGAGGTGACAAGATGAGGGTCTGATTTCCTGGGCCCTTAGTCCGTGTATGTCATTGTGTGTATCTCCAATGGTGTTGTGAGTATGTGGACAATCTTCTGTTCTACTCACCCCCTACAACCACGTATAAAGCCACAGGCAGCCCCCACACTGGCCTCCCGCCCTGCCCCCAGCTCAGAACAGTGGGTGTAATTGCTCAGGAAGCACAAGCGGTGTGATTAATTATGGCTGTTGAATATGCAAATCAGCTGGGGGCTTTCCCAGCAGCCGCCTGGGTGCTGGCAATGATGCTGAGTAAATACACAGAGCTGAGCGCACAGGGCCCAGAATTCCCTCCTTGTACCTCTGTCAATTACCCTTTAATTTAGTAAGGCTGAGCTTCTAATTCTTTAATGAGCTTTTAGCTCGTTAAAGAGCCCTCAGGATGCTATTAATTGTTCCTCCCCAAAATACCTGTACCAGGGTGGGATCGGAGGTGGCAAAAGCTGATGCCAGCTGATCTGCATTCAAACTCTGGGCTGTGTATTGGATGTAATTTTTAAAAACGAGGGAGAAAATTCCCCTAAGGGGGAAGATGGCTCTTTGTTTAGCCCTACCCTCTGGGCAAGTTGCTCCGCCCCTGTGTTCCTCAGTAGCCTCATCTGCAAAATGGGGATAGTAACGGAACCTTCCTCAAAGGTTGTGAAGAGAAATAAATAAACCGATCCAGGGAAAACATTGGAGGAACAGTGTCCAGCACGTCGACGCTCAATCAATGGTCATTATTATCATGAGTAGTGGTGCTAGTTGAACTAATCACGGCTCGTATGGGCATAAAGATATGGTCTGTGAGAAGAGTTGAGCAAATGGTTCTTGGTAAGAAAGTGAGATAAATTTCGTGTAACAGCTGCTGAATAAATGACAAACAATAGGATATACTGGGGTATCTGAGGAAGCCATTTGGTTTAAAACTAATTTGGCCTGACCTTGTTTTTCCAAAAGGGCTGACATGGCCTGTTGAGCATGCATTGTACATCTGCTTTAAACTGTTACAATGCTCCAAAGAATGATGCCTTTAAAGGTGAGGATGTATCTTCCCCCATGTTGGCATTTTTTTTTTCTGCTTTATTTCCCAACGCGCCCCCCCAACCCCGGTACATAGTTGTATAACTTAGTTGCAGGTCCTTCTAGTTGTGGGATGTGGGACGTCACCTCAACGTGGCCTGACGAGCAGTGCCATGTCCATGCCCAGGATCTGAACCCTGGGCTGCCGCAGCGGAGCACGCGAACTTAACCACTCAGCCATGGAGCCGGCCCCTGGCATTTCTTTAAGGATAAGCATCTCTTCCTAAAAACTAAGGATTAATTACCAATCTTCTGTGCTCACCTTGTGACCGCTCACCTGCTGTGCCAGCAAAGCAATCTCGTGACAATTATAAAAGGGACATTCCTGTCATATGTGATGTATGCTCTTTGTTCCAAGACGGTATATAACCACTCTGTACGCCCCACTTCTTTGGTGCCCTTCCTTCCTTGGGGGAGGAAAGTCCCAGGCTATTGTCCTTAAATCTGGCTCATAATAAACTCACCCCAATTTTGATTTATAGATTATGGATTATTTCCCTCGACACATCCTTAGAGGAAGGGAGTAAAGAGGATAGGCGAGGAGAGAAGTCAGGGAGGGGAAGGTGGAGCAGAATGGTAGGAAATTTGGACCTGGGGAGCACACACCTCCAGTGACAAATTCACAGTGGTGGGGACTTTTGAGGACAAAGACATTCAACATTAAATTTTAACTTGTTGATTTTCCTTCAATGAGAAATCCTGGTTCACACGCATGCTTACGTGCTGACCTTCAGTAAAAGTTGGATTCATTGCTGTGTTAGTCAGGATAATTAACATTAGCTGCTATAACAAGCAATTCTTAAAAGTCTCCAGGGCTTACAACAATCAAGTTATTTCTTGGTCACATTTGATGAAGGTCTCCTTGGTGGCATGCCTCCAACTCGGGGAATGAGGACCCTTTCTAGTTCCATACAAGATGGCTTCATCTTACACCCGAGATCTCCAGGGTCACTATGGAATGGGGAGGAAGAGCACAGAGGACTACGAAGGAGGTTTCATGGCTACACATGCGCCATTGGCCAAGACCCAGTCACATGGCCCAACCTAACTGCAAGGGAAGCTGGGAAATGCGTTGTCAATTATGAGTGCCCAGGAAGAGGAAAATAACACATAGCACTGGTGTTACTGTATGCATTCTTGAGTTAAACATGTTTGGGAGAGGAACTAAAAGGAGACCCGCCCCAGGTCTACATTCCGATTGATAAAAGAGAGCACAGGATGAAGACATCAGCAAAAGCAACAAGACCAAGAGAAACACCCTCAAACGCCCTCATTGGTATTTGAGCATTTCTGGGTTCTTCACTGTGGGTGGGATATTCCCTCAAGAGTCCACATGGCTCTTCCCTCTCATCCTTCAGGTCTCTGCTCAAATGTCACCTCCTCGGTGAAGCCTCTTCTGACCACCCTATTTCAAATAACTCCCCATGCCATCGCTCTCTATCCAAGTAACTTGCTGGTTTTCCTTCACCACAATAGCACCTACCTGAAATCACATTATGTGGCTTTTGATTTGTATTTGTATTATTTGTTTCCCTTAGGAGTAAGATTCACATCTTTTCTCTGTCCTTCGTATCTGGAACAGTGCCTGGCACTGAATAAACACTTAACTGAACTAAACAAATGAGTAAGTGAATGAATGAATGAACTCACCAATTGACCTCTGGGGACTGACATCCTTCACAGAGTTAGGAATCTTACTAATGTTTATTGAATGAATGAAGGAATCCAGGGCAAGTATTCAGGTGGCAGAAGTAGTGGAGTCAGCCCTGGGTTTGGGGGAAGCAATTCACCCCACCCTGTTGCCGCTACCCACCCAGTCCCACCTGACCCAACTCTACTCACACCAGCTCTCCATCGCTCCTACCTCAACTCAGTAATGTCCATCAACTGATGAATGGACACACAAAATGTGGTATATCCATACAATGGGTGTAATTCAACAGTAGAAAGGAAGGAAGTACTGACTCATGCCACAACGTGATCCTTGAAACCATTACGCTAAATGAAAGAAGCCAGACACAAAGGGCTACCTATTGTATGACTCTATTTACATGAAATGTCCAGAATAGGCAAATCCATAGAGACAGAAAGATTAGTAGTTGCCTACCGCGGAGAGGTCTGGGGGAAACGGAGAATGACTCTTAATGGATATGAGATGTCTTTTTGAGGTGATGAAAATGTTTTAAAATTGATTGTGGTGATGGTTGCACAAGTCTGTGAACATACTAAAAACCATTTAATTATAGGCTTTAAGTGGGTGAATTATACACTATGTGAGTTCTATCTCAATAAATCTGTTTTTAAAAACCCTCAACCCAACATCTCACCCCCAATTCAAGTCAGTCCAAACCCAGCTCTCATCTTAACTGATCGTGTCCTTACTTAACAAACTGCCAATCCCCATTCATAGCAACTCCTACCTCGCCCAGTTCATTCTACTTCTCAAATCAACCTTAATTGAATTCAACCCAACGTCTCATTCCAAACCCTTAACTCAGTCTGCTCATCACACAACCTCCACATCGACGGGTCCCATCATTAACCCATCTCTTGACACATCCCTCAGCTCAGCCAGTATTCCAGGACGGATCAAGGTCAACTTGGAGATCTGGCTGTTTTCTTTTTAAGCTTGATGCCTTCCTAATAGGTTCACCATTTTTTTCCAGCTTTATTGAGGTGTAATTGACACATAACATTGTGTAAGTTTAAGGTCCACAACATGATGATTTGATACACTTATATATTGCAAAACGATGACCACCATAGTGCCAGCTAACACCTGCATCACGTCACATCATTACCATTTCTTTTTTGTGGTAAGAACGTTTAAGATTCGCTCTCTTAGAGATCTGGGTATTTTCAACTTTTCCTCTGGGGGCCTGAGTTGATAAACAGACCCATCACCTCCAGTGAGTCCTATTATAATTGGGTTCCCCACTCACACAGCCACTTCCACCAAAAGACACGATTAATTAAGACAGGTGGTGGCAGCTACCTCGGGTGGGACAAGAGCTAGGCCCTAAGAGAGAGACAGCCAGCACCAGATGAAAGACAGACACGCAGACACAGTTCACAGGTTTATTCTCACCCTTGAGATGCCAATTATGCCCTACGGCCCCGGAGGGGTGGGGATCATGCTAGAATCTCTCTCATCATACCCCAGCCTTCCCTAAGGAGGAAGCGGATTAAATACACAATAGAGGGGACTCTCCTTTTAATACAGAGCCAGGTATAAATAGGGCAGCACCATTAGGATCCTGATTCACCCCCACTGTCTTGGTCCTCAAACCACCTGGCATGGCAAGGTGTGTTGGGGGAGATTTGGGGGCGCAGTATTCAGAGCTGGGCTGAGGCAGCCGAAAGAGCACACAGCTCAGTCCAGGGAAGTCCCACTTCCCTCTGTAGTCTGACTTCAGTTCCTTCTCTGTGAACCCACCTGAAAACAGGAATGAGTGAAGGCGTCCCAGTCTGGGATCAGGAGGCGTCCAGTGCTTAACTATTGGGAAGGGGAGCACCAAAAGGCGTTGAGGGCACTGACTGAGGAGGGGGAGGCAGGCATGGGGGGCATTCAGCTCTGAGTTAGGAGTTCATTGCATGGAGAACCAGGGGTCGGGAGTTGAGGGCTGGGCGGGCGTGGAGCGGAGAAAAAGCCAGACTACAGTTGTGCCAGCTGGGGTGCGGCGGGGGGAGGCTGGACCCATGGGCCAGGAGAGTCCAGCCCCCGGCCCCCTGGAATGGAGAAGGCATATTGCTTGGCCGCGATGAGTAGACTCTCCTCTGGCTTCACAGTCACAGGAGATGATAAATATGGTGGCTTCAAAGCCTCAGCACCAAATGCGCCCCCTCTGGGGCTCCCTCATTGTCCCTCCCACCCGCAACGTTCTCAGCTGCTAAAGCAGACGGGGCCCAGCTCAAACCCAAACTTCTGGTTCGTCTGGCCAAAGTCGGTGGCCGCCACGTCCCACAGGGGCAGAAACCCCACACGGGAAGAGGTGAACTCCAAGAGGGTCCTCGTCTGTCCCTTGCGGAGCTGACCACGGGAAGACACGGATGGGGAGTTAGGGGAGGGCAGCCGAGGCCTCCCCTCCTCGCTCTGGCCAGCCCCATCACCCCCCTTACCCGGCAGCCATCATAGGGGACGGTGATGGTGGCTGCTGCCGTCTGGTTGAAGGACAGCTCCTCCCCGTTGGCTCCGAGGAAGCGGAGGGAGCGGCCGTAGTCGCCTGCGGCTTCGTCCAGCCAGGCGGCCGAGTTCTGGCAGGAGTAGGTGAAGCTCTGGCGGGCGGTGGCGCTCAGCAGTTTCAAGAAGGTCAGCTGTACTACGCTTACCGGGGACCCATCGGCGTCCACATAGGAGAACTGGGGGTGGGATAAAGCAGAAAGCGAGGGCACCCGGCTCACCTCTCCCTTCTCTGAGGAACCCACCTCCCAGCATCCTATCCATCCACAGACCCGCCACGTCCGCCAGGACCCCATCCTTGGGGCAGCCCCCCAGCCATCCTGCCATCCCTGGTTCTGTGAGCCCCGAGGCACGTGTGACTGGCTCCTGAACACTTGAAATGTGGCCGATAAAGCTGAGAAAGTTTTTTTCTTACTTTATTTAATTGTCTCACTTTAAATTTTTAGGTAATTATTTAATTTAAATGTTTTTTACTTTTATTTAATTCATAACTAATAACTGAGCCTCAGTCCAGTTATCAGAAAACTTAGGTCTGAAACAACTTGAGTATATGAATCCACTTCTTCAGTGGCAGGTTTTATGAAAATATGGATCAAGTATTTCCCATGAAATTTAGGACCCAAATTACGACGTGCCGTAAAAATAGAATATGCACCAGACTCTGAAGAACTCATATGAAAAAATTTTAAATGACTCAGCAATCTTTACGTTGATACAGCAATATTTAGGATATATTGGGTTAAATAAAATATATGAGATGACTGTCTTGGTAAGGCATCCTTTTTTGGCTTCCTTCTCTTCTCTGTATCATTTCCATGTTCCCCGATTGAATTCTGGAATCACCTCCCAGATAAACTACAATTGAGTCTCCGTCTCAGGGTCTGTTTTGGGGGAACCCACAGACACCCCCTCACACTGTATTATAGCTTTGTTTCCTTGCTTATCATCTCCCTCGCCCAGTCAAATACCGGCTGTGTGAAGTCGGGAACTGGGTTTCATTGGCTTCTATGTTCTCAGTCCTTAGCTTATACGTGTATGTTATATAAATTAACCCAAACCCGAACCCAATATCCCCCCACCCCTCACACCTGCTCTTCCTCTCATTTACATATCTCAGCATCTCACCAGACACCAGCCCCCAAGCCAGGAACGTGGGTGGCACCCTCATCTACCGCCCCTCCATCTAACCCATCACCAGGTCCTATTGACTTGACCTCTTAGATGTTGTTCCAAGCCATGCCCTCCACTCCATCAGCTCCAGCCCAGACACCCTCCTCACTTTCCTGGACCAACACATCTGTCTCCTCCTGGGTCTCCCAGCCTCTGGTCCACCCTGCCACGCCAGCCCCAGAGGCAATTTTCTAACACAAAGATTTGATCCTTTCCTCACTTAAACACATTCCATGGCTCCCTATTGCCCACAGGTCTTTCTGGGGAGGTGGCCCTAGCCCTCACCCACCTCCCCAGCCTCTTCTACCACATTCCCCCCGACACTCTCTAGAGCAGAACAAGTAGCCTTTTTCTTCTTTAGATTCACCAGGCCCTCTTTTGACTCTGGGCCTTTGCATATGCTATTCCTTCTGCCTGGAACACTTTTCCTTGTCCTCCCTAACTTGCTAACCCGACTCATTCTTTAGGCGTGGCTGAACTGTGACTTCTACCAGGAAGCCTGCAGGTCCTTCCAGCACTGCCTCTGGATTTCCACCCCGCCCTGGGCTTCCCCCACCGCACAGCCGATGCTGCCCCGGCCGCCCTCTTGCCCCAGCCTGCGAACCCCACAAAGGCAGAGGCAAGTCTGTCCTGTTCCTCTCACCCCTCAGAGCCCCTCCTCCCACTCCCCACGCACGGGTCCCACCAATTGGCATGCCATCGCCCACCCGGCCTCTGGCAGCTCACCTTCTTCCCTCGACGGAACGTGCTGTACCAGTTCCCCGGCTTCTCCTTGGACCAGGAGGCCAGTTTCACCTGGGAGAGGAAGTGGGGGTCAGTGTGGCAGACGCCTCAGGCGCCCACTGTGTCCTTTCTGCATTTCCCTCCCCACACACTGAAGGATGTTAAATATCTGGGACTCTCGGGCTGTCCTCTGCCAGCAGAGTGGACCTGGCCGGGGCATGGGGCAGCCCCAAGGCGCCGGAAGGCCCTGCCGTGGGAGGCAGCCTCAGCCAATGACCGACAAGAGCTGGTGGATAAACACCCCGGCTCCCTCTGCTCCCAGTGGGACAACTCGGGCACCTGCTCCACAGTCACCCAAAAGTCCCCGGATGGAACTCAGCCTCAGGCACCCCATGGTGATTTTTTTGTTGTGTGTTTTTTTTTTTTTTTTTTGGTTTGAGGTTTTTTGGTGAGGAAGATTGGCCCTGAGCTAACATGTATGCCCGTCTTCCTCTATTTTGCATGTGGGTCGCCACCACAGCATGGCTGATGAGTGGTGTGTAGGTCCACACCTGGGATCTGGACCTGTGAACCTCAGGCTGCCAAAGCAGAGCGTGCAAACTTAACCACTGCACCACCAGGCCACCCCCTCCCCCCATGGTGACATTTTACTATCACACTCCATCCTGGCTGCCTCCCCAGCTCCTCTCACTTCCCCTCCCCTTCTGGAGCCTCATGGGATCACACCCTAAATAAACAACTTGCCCTCAGTTCTCATCTCAGGGTGTGCGTCTGGGGAACCCAAATCTAGAACATTCTCATTCCCCTCTGCTGCCACTCTCTGGGCGAGAGGAAGCGGGGCTGGTGAGAGAAGAACAGGCCTTCGGTGTCGGCAACTGTTTAGGAAGCAAGTCCTGCCCTGGAGACCCCATAAGTCGGGGGATCTGAACTTGTCTAAACTTCTGTCCACTGCGGGGCCTGAGCTTCCGCTAAGCCAGGGCTCCGACCAAAAATTATAACAAATAGGGCCGCCCGGTGGCATAGCGGTTAAGTTCACGTGGTCTGCTTTGGGGGACCCTGCGTTCACGGGTTCAGATCCCAGGTGCGGACCTACACACTGCTCATCAAGCCATGCTGTGGCAGCGTCCCACGTAGAAGAACTAGAATGACCTACAACTAGAGTATGCAATTATGTACTGGGGCTTTGGGGAGGGAAAAAAAAAAAAGAAAAGGAAGATTGGCAACAAATGTTAGCTCAGGGCCAATCTTCCTCACCAAAAAAAAGAAGAAGAAGAAGAAGAACTTGGTTCTCCGTTCTGGGGCATTTCTTCTAAACTAAAAAAAAAAAAAAAAAGGCTGAGGTGACAGATCCTGATTCCAACCCAGACAGTCAGAGTCCTGAACCAGCGATGCTCCCCTCTACCCTTCACTGCTAAGCCTGGCATGTGGTGTGGGAGGCTGTTCGGCTCCCTGATGGAGAACCCTGGGATTCCTGGGGACCAGATGGTCTCCCCTCCCAGCACTCAGCCTGGAGGGCAGTGAGTCCCTGGGCCTGTGAGAGGGCAGGGTGGTGAAGGGCTGGGACTCTGGAGTCAGACTGCCTTGGGTAATCTCGTCACTGCTCTGTGCCTCAGTTTCCCTATCTGAGGGATGACGACAGAACTGCCACATCGGGTGGTTGGGACTCAGTAAGTTAATGCAGCTGAGTGCTCAGAACAGGCCTGGCACACACAGCACTATATAGAGCTTCGCCACCATTGTGGATTTCTTTCCCAGATTTTCTTGTCTGTCTTGCCCTTTAGGAGGTGAGCTCCACAAAAACAGAGAGATCTTTTTTTGGTTTTGATTCTTTGCTGTAGCCCCAGCATTTCACAGGACTTGGCATACAGTAGGTGCTCAATAAGTGCTGGTGGAAGGAAAGATCAGGTCCCAAAGCCTGACGTGGGGCAGGGGGCGGGGAGGCGCGGTGCCAAGGAGCCGCTTTGCAGAGCCCCTGCCCCTCCCGAAGACCCTGCTGGGGACTCACCATCTCAAACTTCTTGTCCGGGGAAAGACAGGTCTCCCCTCCCGCCGTGAAGTTGCAGAAAACCCTGAGCGCGTCCCCGGCACAGCCCTGGTTGGGGTCGATCCAGTATTCCCCTGCCGCAGAGCCAGGGGGGCGGTGAGCGGGCCGGGACCCGACGCCTCCCCGCCCCCCCCCCGCCCCCCCGCCAAGGGCCCGGACCTCACCATCCGGCAGGTGCGGGTGGTTGCGGCGCAGCTCGCTGCACACGAGCCCCGGGCGCTCGGCTGTGCCCGGGGGCCGCCGCAGCTGCTCCAGCTCCAAGCTCAGGGACGTGAGCGAGGCCAGCACCTCCTCCAGGCCGCCTTCCGGGGCCCCCAGGCCCGAAAGCGAGCGCCGGCGACGGCGCAGCCCGTGCAGATCCGCAGAGGGCCCCTGAGCAGAGGTGCGGAGGGGAGTGGAGATGGGGGAGGAAGAGATAGCAAGAGAGACAGGCAGAGATGAGAAAGAGAGACATGGGAGACCGGAGAGACACAGTAGTCAGGGGAAACGAGAAAGGGGAGGGAGAGATACAGGCAGGGACAGAGACACACAGGAAGGAGAGAGACATGAAGTCTCAGAGAAGGGGAGAGGCCAAAGTGGTAGGATTATGAAAGAGACAAAACCGCAAGGTCAGGCAAAGAAAGCAGAGGGAGAGAGAGAGAAAAAGCAGTGGAACAGTAATTAAGATAAACAGAGACAGAGAAAGGCCCAGAGAGATGCAAGAGATGGAGAGAGAGACAGGGAGAGAGAGATGGGGTGGGGACAGAGCGGAGACAAGACCTGGTCAGAGCCCCCATGGAGGTCCCCCAAACCCCCCCCCACACAACTTTCGAGGCACCTCCCTCCCCACCTACATCCCCTGAAGACTGCTGTGTGCCCCTCCCAGTTCTGGGCACTGGGGGACCCAGGGGGAACACGCCAACACAGTCCCTGGGGACTCACCGGGGGGCCGGGGGGGGCCTGGGGGTCCAGTGTCTCCACGGGGACCAAGGGATCCCTGTAGGGAGAAGTCACTTGGGGGTGAACACTGTCTATGGACCCCTTTCCGCCAACACACACACACACACACACACACACGCACACAATTTTCAGCAACAAGCATAAAGCTCATACTTTGTTTCCATACTTCAACATCTCTGAAATCAGCATCTCAACATCTTTGGCAAGTCATAGTTTACTTGGCAGAATTATTTTCTTTTATAGCAGTTTACAAAATAACGGTGCCTCTTACAATTGATGGCATCTTAGATTTGGTGAAATACACGGTGGGTGTTGAACAAATATTTGTTGAATGCATGATCGAATAAATAAATAGACAAATGAATGCGAAGGCATTGAGGGTTCTGGTGAAGTGGAGGGGGGTGGGGAGCTGGGATGTGGGAGCCTGGGGAAGAGCAGGTACTCACCGGGGATCCCTTTGAGCCCTTCTGTCCCAGAGGACCCTGTGGGGTAGAGACAGGGAGAGCTGGATTCCTGGCCTGGCCCCCCAAGGTGACCCCACCCCACACACCCCTCATACTCACCGCCACACCTGGAGGCCCAGGGTGGCCCAGAGAGCCCATGGGACCAGGGGGACCCTGGAGAAAGGACATCAGGGTCATGACGGCTGGAGTTCATCCTATGGTCCAGACACATCCCCCAGACAAGCCTCTAGTCCCCTCGAAACAAGACCCCAAACCCCAGACACACAGCCTCAAGCCTGCAAGTCCCCAGCTAGAGCCCCCCCCATTTTCCCCAGACCCTGGCTCCCCAAAGCCCCACACACACGTCTTCAGATGAGTCCCATTTTCTGGCTCCCCACCCACCCTCTCCATGAAACACATTCTTCCCACTCAGGGCAGGACACACACTCACAGCTTCTCCCTTGGAGCCAGGGGGACCCTGCACGCCTGGCAGCCCCCGATCCCCCTTCTCACCAGCCTCGCCAGGGGGGCCAATGAGGCCGATTAATCCGATGTGGCCCTGGGGGACACAGAGGCACGTGTTGGGGAAGAAGAGCGGCTGCTGAGAGACTTGTCTCCTAGAGCCGTGGGGTGGCGAGTTTGGGAGCAGAGGGGACCCCAGGCTCCCAGCCCTCTGGCCAGGGAGGGAGGTAAGGGGGAGGAGGGGGAGGTGGATTGGGGAGGGGGGTCATGGAAGGAGGTGCCCCTACCTTTTCCCCCTTGAGGCCAGCGTCTCCCTTCAGCCCTGGGAGGCCAGAGGGCCCCTGGAAGGAGAGCGAGGGTCAGTCGGTGGGTCTCAACCCTGAAATCTCAAGGTCCATGTAGTGATGGGAGGATGGCCAGATGGGAAATTACCCAGACTGCAAATGGGAATGACCAAGGATGTGGCCACGGGGGTGGTCAAGAAAGGGAAGGGATGACGAGAGATGCAGGAAGGGCTGGTTGGAGGACAGCCACTATGAATGGTCAGTGGTCAAGATCAGAGTGGATCAATGTAGACCACTAGGATGGAGGGTCAGTGTGGGTGGTCAGTGTAGACAATCAAGATGGAGGTCGGTGTGGGTGGCCCGTGTAGACCATCAGGATGAGTGGTCCGAAGAGATGGTTAGTGTGGACGGTCAGGGTGGAGTGTCAGATGCACAGTCACGAGGAGGCAGCCTGCACCCTCAGCACCCATGGTCACTAGATAGTCGCTGGAGCCCAGGGCGGTTGTCAGTGCCAGGCCCTCAGGGACAAAAGAGTCTCTTACCAGGGGGCCGGGGGGGCCTATCTGTCCAGGAGGTCCCAGGAGGCCTGGCTCACCCTAAGACGAAGCAGAACACAGAGGGGCTGCACTCTGCCAGAACCCAGTGTGGGCGCCCCCGCCCCCCCGCCAGGGCCAACTCGTCCGGATGGTGATGAGCAATGACAGGGTGGGAGCACCCCCACCCCAGCTCTATCCCCACCCCACTCACCACAGGGCCGGGGATCCCTGGAAGACCCTCGGGCCCCACACGCCCAGGGGGCCCTCGAGCCCCCGCTGGGCCGGTCCTCCCTGGGGGCCCATCAGGACCCAGCTCCCCCTGTAAAGGACAGGGCAAAGGAGGGGCAGAGAGAGTCAGGGAGCACCTGCTTCGCAACCCCAACCAGGAGCCATCATGAAGGGGAGGGAACTGGGGTGCCTGTGGTGGTCACAGGCCCCCTCCCCATTCTGGTGGCCCAACTGTTGGCAAGGGGTCAGGGCAGGGACCCTCCCTGGGTGAGGAGACTCACCTTGGCACCTTTCTCTCCTTCTCTGCCTTCTCGACCCATGCGGCCCGAAGGACCCTGAGGAGGGAAACAGTGTGAGGGGGCCTCTGCTGGTGAGTGGGGACCCATGGGGGGAGTGGGGGCCCATAGGGGGGAGTGGGGGCCTGTGGGGAGAGTGGGACCAGGCTGAAGCCAGGGCTCACAGGAGGCAGGTCATCACTCACCCTCTTACCAGGGGGCCCAGGGGGGCCAGGTTCCCCGGAAGCGCCAGGCGGACCCTGTGCAGATCACGACAGCACCGGGATGGCATTAGCTGACGTTGGTTAGCACCCCGCCTTTCAGGATGCCTCTGATCCAAAGACAGCCCTCCCCGAACATCCCCGAGCCCCAGCAGTCTCCGCCTCCTCCCTCAAGATGAGCATGTTCACAGTGACGCCCCAGAGAGGCGAGGCAGAGCATCCACAGGAGCCCGGGGTGTCTCAGTGACCCACCCCCTCAGCCCCCCAGTTCACCCACTCACCAGCCCCAACCTCTCCCAGCACCAGATCACCGCTTCCCCCACTCACCGGTCCCCCGACATCACCAGGGTCTCCCTTCTCCCCTGGGGAGCCATCTAGACCCTGTGGGGTCGGGGAGACAGAGTCAGGAGGCATCATGGGGGCATGTGAGAATTGGGGGGTGAGGCTGCGTGGGGAGTGAAGGTTGTTTGCTCCACTGACCTTGCCCAGGTCTGGGGGGCGTGGGGAGATGGGGACAGAATTAGGGAACATGCCAGGCTTGGGGATAGGGGAAGAAGGGCTCACACCCACCGAAACTCCAGGGTCTCCGGGGGGTCCCAGATCTCCAGGGAGCCCTGTGGGGCCCTAGAACGCAGAAGGGTGGATAAGCACATGTCTGAATCAGGGAGCTAGGAATGTTCCAGCATCATCTCATTTCAGCCTCTCAGCTCTGGACCCAGCAAAATCAAGGTCCCACAGACTCTGAAGCTCCTCCCTGCCCCCCAACCCAGACCGCCCCGAGCCCCACCGCTATGGCGGGAGGGTCTCAGTCCCCGCCTGACCCCAAATCCAACGTCAACTCTGACCCTGACCAGCATCAGTCTCAACCTCGGCCTTCCCAGCATGGCTGGAATGATTCAGCGTGGAAACCAGTTGCCCCCATCCTATGACATGTAACCGCTGTATTTCTGTGTTCATTCATTCAGTCAATCATTCATTCATTCCTTCATTCATTCATTCACCCATGTTCTGGGTTGCTTGTAGAATCAGCGCATGGGGCAGGAGACCCCTGGCTAGAAGTTGTGGGACAGGTTTGAGGAGATACAAATGCCCCTTCCCCACCTCTGCCTCAACCTCCCCCAGGACTCACCACGTTCCCTTTGGCTCCATCCTCTCCGGGGGGGCCCTTCTTGCCTGGGGGTCCAGCAGCCCCAGATGGGCCTGAGTCCCCCTTTTCACCCACTTCTCCTTTGGGCCCCTTTGCAGAAACAGAGGTCAGAGGTCAGAGTAGCCTGGACTTTCCAGGAGCCAAGGGTTAGCAGACCTGGATTTAGGAATCTGGGTGGTCTGGGACTTTCCCAGGGTCAGGGATCAGAGCAGCCTAGACTGCCCAAAGTTCAGAGGTCAGAGGGATCTAAGACCTACAGGAGTTAGCGGTCAGGATGGTCCAGTTGCCCAGAGGTCATGGGCAAGTTTGGTCTAGTCCATGTGCCACCCTGGAGTGAATTAGAAAAGGGGCCCCTCTTGAATTATGTTAAGTGAAATAAGCCAGTTAGAGAAGGATAATCTCTGTATGACTCCACTCATATGAGGAATTTAAAAATGTGGACTAAGAGAACAGATTAGTGGCTACCAGGGGAAAGGTGGGGTGGGGAGTGGCCACAAAGGGTGAAGTGGTGCACCTAGAACACGACTGACAAACATTAATGTACAACTGAAATTTCACAAGATTGTAACCTATCATTAACTCAATAAAAATAAATAAATAAATAAATAAAAAGGAAAAGGGGCCCCTCTGGGGCAGCTCATCCCCAAGCCAGGGCTCGAGGTTTAGATCTGAGCCACAGCCTGTCCCCTCAGCCCTGCACAGTTGTGCAGTGTACAACCTCGGGAGCTGTATGTAGCAGCCCTATCTGAGACCTTCCAGGGCTCTGTCATGGAGACAATCAGGGATGCCCTGGATCAATGGGACTAGGACTGCCCTAAGACTGTCGAGAGGTAAAGGTGGCCCGAGATGTCCAGGGGTCAGGGGTTCCCTGAGATGGGTGGCGGGCCACAGGATACAATCACTCACGGGGATGCCGGGGGTCCCTGGGGGTCCTGGGTCTCCAGCCTCCCCTGGCTCACCCTGCAGGAGGCAAAGTCAGAGTAGGGATGGGTCCCCTCCTGAAAGACAGGGAGGGGCTCCCCAGAACAGCCACGCCCAAGCAGGACTGGTTGTGCCTCGCCCACCCCGTGCAGCCCCTGCTGCCCTCTCTCTCACCTTCTCGCCCACAGCGCCCGGCTGCCCAACTCCCCCAGGCAGGCCTGGAGGACCCTGGGAAGACAGCAAGGGATGGAGGTGGGACCCTGGGACCCCAACAGCCTCCTCTTGGGAAACGGGTGTCCCACCTCCGAGGCGTCCTGGGCCCCCCCAGAGTCCTCACCTCCACTCCGCTGGGGCCATGGGGACCCCGAGGGCCTGGAGCTCCATGGGGACCCTGAAGGATGGTCAGAATAGCATCCAGTGACCCCATGCCCCCCCCCCCCAAGGTGCCAGTAACCACATACACCACCTGTGATGCTGGTGACCTGGATGATCCTTAAAGCGACAATGTGCCCTGTGACCCCCCCCCATCCGTCTAACGGCCACCTCCATCCTGCCCCTACCCCCTTCCCCGTTGTCCATACCATGGACCCTACGTCTCCGACTTCCCCTTTTTCTCCAGGAGGGCCCGGCAGCCCCTGCGGAACAAAGAAGCAAGATTGGGGCACAGGGCGGGGGGAACCAGAGACCGAACCCCCAAACTCAGACACCCACCTGCAGACCAGGGGGGCCGATCAGTCCCACGAAACCTCTCACTCCATCATCTCCTTTCTGCCCAAAGAGCCCCGGGGGTCCCCGCCGGCCCTGAGCCCCATCTGCTCCCTGGGAGACGGACGTGGTGGGCACAGTTAGGGTTGGGCTCAAGGGTTAAAGGTTGGCTCAGGGCCAAGGTCAGGATCGAGGTTCAGGGTTGGGGTTAGGGCTGGGATTAAGTTGCGGGAGGGTCAGGGTTGGGGTCGAGGGTAGGACTGGGTCAGGGTCCGGCCAATGTGGGACTGGAAGATAAGGATTGTTCTGGGACTGAGATGGGGGCTGTGATGGGGTTCAGGTTGGGGTTCAGGTTGGGACTGAGTCGGATTCCAGGGTGGGCTTGCGTTGGGTGTCGGCACGCAGGGGGAGGTCAGGGCTGGGGTTGAATTTGGGCTTGAGTTCCAGTGGAGGACACTGGCCCTTCCCATCAGGGCTCCAGGGGACGGTCACAAAGCCAGAAGCACTCACCGGGGCACCTGGGTGTCCCGGAGGGCCCCGTATACCTGTCGGTCCAGGAGGGCCCTGGGGGAGGGAACAGAGTCAAAAAAACTCCTCAAGTTCATGATTGGGGGGCACTGAAGATAATCACTGCCCCCCTGTGCACTCGCCCCACCAGGAGGTGACAGCTGCATCCCTCCCACCCTGTCCTACTAGCCACCAGCTGATGGGTCAGACACAGCGTCCATCCTAAGCGGTCCCCCGGAAGTCCCACCAGCACCCAGGACGACGCTGGCCCACTGAAGCTGGACGCTGCAGATGACGTCCTGGAGGGAAACTGGGACCGGATGCCTTGGCGCCCTCCCCCGTCTCCTGGGGCCGCAGCGACTCTGTCTGCGGTTGGCCCCTTCATTCCAGGTAGCTTGAGTGGCTTCTGTTGCTCGCTGGTGTCAAGATGGGGCTCAGGAAGGCAGGCAGCTCTGCGGCCTCCCCCACCCATCCTCCACATCCCCCTCCCCTCCCCAAGGGCCACCCCCTCCCTGGGTCCCCCACTCACCGCATCCCCCTTATCGCCCTTGCTTCCTTTGTGACCTGGGGCGCCCACTTCTCCCTGCAGAGGAAACAGGATGCAGAGGACCTGGCCTCCCCCACCTCATCCTCCCCCACACCCCCCTCCATGAGCTCTCTCTCACCTTGTCCCCTTCCTCGCCAGAAGGACCAGCAGCTCCAGGAGGCCCCCGAAGCCCCAGGGGCCCTGGGATCCCATCTTTGCCGGTGGGGCCAGGGGGGCCACGTTCGCCCTGAGGGAGAAGTGGCAGGGGGACATCAGGGGGCAGAGCAGGAGTGGGTCCCAAGGATGCCTGAGGAGTGGGGTGGGCAGGCACTTACCGGGGACCCCTTCTCGCCTGCGGGGCCAACAGGGCCCTGGCCTCCGCTTTGGCCAGGAAGCCCAATGCCTCCTGCTGGGCCCACAGGGCCGCGTTCCCCAGGGGAGCCCTGAAAACAGGGGTGAGGGGTCAGGGAAAATAGAAATAGCAGTAGTTCTCATTTATGGAGACTTTTCAAGCCGCCAGGCATGGAGTTAGGTGGTTCCTAGCACATATCCAATCTATTCCCCACACAGTGGCCACACACATGTCAAGTCAGGGCATGGCCCTCCTCTGCCCACAGCCCTCCATGGCTCCCATCTCCTTCAGAGGAAAGGAGAAGTCCTCCTGGCAGCCCACACAGCCCTCTCTCCCCCTCGCTCACTCCCCTCCAGCCACACAGCCCTCCTTGTTGTTTCTCCATCACACCACATACGGTCCAGCCTCAGGGCCTTTGCACTGGCTGTTCCCTCTGCCTACAATGCTCTTCCCCAGACATCCACGGAGCTCCTCCCTCACCACCTCAGGTCTCAGCTCAAACGTCACCTTCTCAGGAGGCCCTCCCTGACCAGTCAATTTCAGCTGCTCTTCCCCAAACTCCCCACTCTCTGTGCTATTTTGCTTTGCGGCATTCATCCGGGCTGATCTTGTCTCCTGGACCAGAACACAAGCTCCAGGAGAAAGGAGGTTTTCATATGTTGACGTCTGGCGTGCAGGTAAGTTATGTGTCAGACGGGTCATCTCACTGAGATTTATGACAATCTCTGTGATGGGGCCATGTCACAGACGAGGAAACTGAGGGTCTAGGAGCGACAGGACGGCCCGGCCAGTGCGTGGCAGAGCTGGATGTGCCCCAGGCCTGTCTGACTCCCCAAATAGTGGACTTAATCACGACACTGCCCAGCTCCCCAGAGGCCCCAAGGCCCCCCCACCCTGCCCCCCACCCAGCAGAAGGGGTTACACTTACGTTGGCCCCAACAGGGCCTGGGGGGCCTTTGTCACCCTTCAAGCCAGTAGGTCCCTGAGGGAGGAGACGAGCCACAGTCAAAAGCCCCCTCAAGGGTGCCCCCAGGTCCTATCCTCAATCTGGGGTGCTCACAGTTCCCACCCCCTTCCTGAGCACTGAGGTTTAGGGGTCTGTCTCCCGGGGTCCCTTTACTTTCACAGTTCCTCCCATCCAGGATGTCACCACTACTGAGCCCCTCCTTTCCTTCTCCACTTCACAGCCCAGCCAGGCACATGCAGGAGGAGACCCAAAGATACTCACTGGGTCCCCGCGGGCTCCTTGGGGTCCAGGAAAGCCCCTGGGCCCCGGTGTCCCTTCCTTCCCGAGGGGTCCTGGTGGCCCCAGGTCCCCCTGTGGGAGTGCAGAGGAGGCAGGTCAGGGTCCAGAGAAGGGGTATGTCCCCCCAGTCTGTGAGTCTGGGCCCCCTCCCCCACGGGGCTGATTCTGAGCCTTGAGGGGGCAGCGGGCTGTTGAGGGACCTTTGGGGCCACTAACCGAGATCTCCCCCGGGGAAGGGTCTCACCTTGGCCCCCTCTCTGCCCTCCAGGCCCGGAAGACCTTGTTCGCCGGGAGGTCCAGGGGGGCCCGGGGGCCCCCTCTCGCCCAGAGGCCCCGCATCTCCCGTCTTTCCCTGGAGAGGAAGAAGGCTCATCTTGAACAGAGGAAACCGAGGGTGGGGTCATTCTGAGATCCGCTTCCCCTCTTTAAGTACCCCATAACTGGTGCAAAACTGGGGAAACTTGTGGGGTCCACTCTGACCTGAGGACCCACGACACCAGCTGGTCCAGGTGGGCCTGTCTGACCTTGGAAGCCCTGGGGAGAAAAATTAAAAAGGGGGTGTCATGTAGGGGGAAGAAGCAGAGAGCCGAATGGGGTCAGGGGTCAGAGGTCAAGGGGTCGCTCACCAATTCTCCTCTCTGTCCAGGGTGCCCAGGTCTCCCGTCTTTCCCCTGGGGGCCCTGCAGGACGAGTTGAGAGAGAGTTACACAAATAATGGGCCTCCTCACTCCCTGGGTCCCCCTCCCACCCGCCCCCCAATCAGAGTGAGCTCACTCACAGGGGGACCCTTCGGCCCAGGGAACCCAGGAGGACCTTGCAGACCCAGGAGGCCCTGAAATGGAACCAGAAGTCATCACCTCATCCTTCCTGCCTGGCCACCCCGAGCCCCATGTCATGACAACAAGAACTAACACATAGTGAGCCCTTTCTGCATGCCGGGCATGAGACTGAGCCCTCTGCACACAGTAAGGCGTTTCATTCACCACTGCAGCCCTTGGGGTAGGGACTGTGGTTATCCCCATCTTGTAGAGCAGTACATTGACGCACAGGGAGGTTAAGCGACTTGCCCAAGATGACACAGCAGATGAGTGGCAGAGTTAGGACTTGAACTCACGGCTCTCTGACATTCAGAGGCTGCGCTCTTTCCACATTCTGTGTCATAATGTCTGCCTGCCTGCGGGGCTTGCCTCCCACCCAGCATCACACACACAAACATATGCACACACCTTTTCTCCAGGGATCCCAGGGGCCCCGTCCTGGCCCACGTCACCCTAGGACAGAATGAATGAGACTCAGGCTGCAGAACAAACTCAGCTGAGGAGGACTTGATGAGCCTGGGCTAGAGGGTCTGCCTGGGGTCCTGATCATGCCCACCCCATACCTTGGGGCCTGGCTGCCCCGTGGCACCCGGTTGTCCCCTCTCTCCTCTGGACCCCTGAATAGAAAGAAGCAAAGATTAGAAGTGAGAGGATGGGGGAGCCTGAGAGATAAGACTGAATCCTTTGGTCCCTGCCCTCCCTCTGTGACCCCCTCTCGCCCCACCAGGGACACCAACATAATCCAAACCGTCTTTCCTGCCCCCTCACAACCTCTCCACAAACTCTTCTTCCAGCTCTGCCCCCTAAGGGCCAGTGGGGTGGGGAGAGCTCCCCATTTTCTTACTGGTGGCCCCCGCTCTCCTTCCAGGCCTGGCTGTCCCGCTTTCCCCTGGGAGGTAAATCGGGTGAGGGGAAAGCAGAAGAGTTATGGTGAAAAGACAGGACACAGACACACAAACGCATGCAGTCACAGATGTAGAAGGATGTCTGCCACACATTTATGCACAAGCCTTTCATTCACACACACGTATAAATATAACTTAGACACACACAACCGTGCAAAGATCAGACACCCAATGACATGTATGATTGCACCTATATGCTCCACACCTACAAGCATGTTCCCCCACACAGATGCCTATTTATCACAGCTGCATGGCATGCACACATGACATGTGCCATCATGGCATGTTTTGGGCGATCCACAGCCTCAGTTGACACGCTGAACTCCTCATGTAATATGTCCCTTGTACACACGTGCACCCAATGTAAACACATACACACACGGATTCATGAGAGGACATGGTCCTGATAAACACATCAGTATACATACACTCGTGTGTTTACACAGTGTCCATTTACACAGCTGCAGTGCGCACATAACAAGACAATGCATGTGTGCATACACACTCAGTGTGCACAGAAGTACACACCTATGTGTGTATATCCATATCCTTTCACACACGTGTACATGACCCTTGCACACATGTATGCCCACAGTCACACAATGTACACTCAGGCTCATGCCCTCGTTCACCCAGTCACAGGCCCACAGGCTGCAGCCCACAGACCCCATCTGATCTGTAGCGAGAAACACACGAATGCCCACCACACACATGAGCACAGACACCTGCACCGTATGCCACGTGGGGTCACTTGCATGTGCCCTGCATTGCACATGGGGATACGTGTGCACACAAGTGCTTCCAGGCACAGACACAGCCACCCAGGGGCCCACCCCCCGTCACGCACAGCACACACGCTGTTCCACTCACGCAAGCCGTCCCCTCTCCCCTGATCCCTAGATCACGACTCACCCGCTTCCCTTTCTCTCCTAATGGTCCCAGGGGCCCAGGAAAGCCGATAGATCCCTGAGTGGAGAGAATCAGAGAGAAGAGATGGGGTGAGGAGTGGGTGGTGGGCAAAGTTGGCCCCTCATCCCATTCAGCCACCCCATCCCTACAGGCCTTTCCAGGCCACTGAGTCCAGAAGCTTCTTTGGTTCCCCCAGCCCCAGCCTCCTCCAGGGCAGCCCTCTGCCCTCCTGTCCCCTGACTCTCCCCATCTGCTCACTCCACTCCAACCACATTGGTCTTCTCAATGTTCCTTGAGGACAGCAGTACATTCCTGCCTCAGGGCCTTTGCACCGGCTCTTCCTTTGCCTAAAATGTTCTTCTAGCAGGTCCCCACAGAGCCAGCTACTCCTCATCATTTAGATCTCATTATGATGTCACTCCTTAGAGAGGCCTTCTTCCACCATCTTGATGACCACATCTGCCAAGTCACCCTCCGTCTACCACATTATCTTATTTTGTTTTCAATACAAATAATATTGTGTGGAAATGACTTTGTTCACTTGCTTACTTATTCAATGTCTGTACTCCCCAGTAAGACATAGCACTTATTCCCCACTGCCTGGCACATGGTGGGTGCTCACTCAGTATTTGTTAACTAACTGACTCCAGTCCATGCTGTCCTGCCCTTCCTGGAGGCATTCTCCCTCCACCTGGGGAAGACATCACAGGCTCTGATATCCCCTCCCATGTCTCACTGTGTTTTGAATCCCAAATCCACCACTGGGCTAGCTGTGTGGCCCTGGACAAATGGCGTAACCCCTCTGAGGATCAGTCTCGTTGTTTGTGGCCTGCGGATAACAACAATACCTCCCTCACAAGGTTTTGGTAAGGATTAAATAAGATAATGTGTAAAAAGTGTTTTTACGTGGTCTTTGGCACATAGTAATTGCTCAAGAAATGTGAGCCATCATTGTTATTTATGGAGATTATAACTGACTGCCATGGACTGAATGTCCCCAGAAAATTCATATATTTAAGCCCTAATCTTAGGTGGAGCCCTTGGGAGGCAAGTAGGTCATGATGATGGAGCCCTCATGAATGGGACCAGTGCCCTTGTCAGAAGAGGAGGAGCCTATCTCTCTCTCTCTCTCTCTCTCTCTCTCTCTCTCTCTCTCTCCCTCCCCTGCTCTCTATAAACCAGGAAGAGAGCCCTTATCAGAACCCAACCATGCTGGCACTCTGATCTCAGACTTCCTGCCTCCAGAACTGTGAGAAATAAATTTCTGCTGTCCACCCGTCTAAGGCATTTTTGTTAGAGCAGCCTGAGCTGACCGAGACACCGACCTCGACTTAACCAACACAGCACGCCTCCCGGAACACATTGCTCGATGCCCAAGACACGCTGTCAGGTCTTGGCTGGGAGGCCTCCCTCTAACGCCCTTGAACTTCTCCCACCCGGTGAGTTCTATTCTTAGCTATGGTTGAGTCTCTTTCCAAACCTGTTTATGGCAGTTGCCCTTGCTATTGGAGCCGTGTGACTTAATGAAAGTTGACAAAAACTGATGAGACGTAGGAAGGAAAACAGCGATGTCTATCCAATCTAAGTTAAATGGAAAAGACTCTGTATAAAGGGAAGTCAGTAAAAAAAATCACCGTCAAATTAGACGGCAAAACTGTGGAACTCTGGAACGATTCTGCACTCAGATTTCTTCCCAAGTGTCTTTGAGTTTCTGCTCTGCTTTATATAAATAAAAACTATAAATCGTCAGTGATGTAATGTGGGTATGGTTTAGGGAGACAGACATGTCTAAACTGTAGCCTCATTCATCAAAGCATTGGCAGACGAATGTACATTTTTATATAAGTACATTTTATTACGTTATAATTAATTCAAGATATGTAAGACATGGATTTTTTATGATTCTCCTCCTTACTGACTTTGTTGGAACTGTCATTCATTCCAAATAAGAAGGATCCTACAGTTTTATTATCAAAATCACCAATGTTATTATAATCAAATTGATGAGGTAAATACTACTGATATCTCTATTTTGCAGCTGAGCAAATGGGCTCAAGAGACTTGGCCAGGGGCTGGCCCCGTGGCCGAGTGGTTAAGTTTGCGCGCTCCGCTGCAGGCGGCCCAGTGTTTCGTTGGTTCGAATCCTGGGCGCGGACATGGCACTGCTCATCAAAGCACGTTGAGGCTGTGTCCCACATGCCACAACTAGAAGGACCCACAACAAAGAATATACAACTATGTACCGGGGGGCTTTGGGGAGAAAAAGGAAAAAAATAAAATCTTTAAAAAAAAAAAAAGAGAGAGACTTGGCCAAAGTCACATAGCAGCTAAGGAGTGGGTATTTGAACCCAAGTCTGTCTGATGCCAAACCCACATCTTACATTGTCTCTCAATGACCCATGGGGTAGACAACTCACCCCCCAGACCACAGCCTGGACCCCCAGATGTTAACCAGTCTCTGAACCCTGCCCTTGCCCAACCCCAGCCCCCCAGCTTCTTACCTTAGGGCCTGGACGTCCTGGGTAACCCGGGAGGCCCGGCACCCCAAGCTTGCCCTACAGAGACATTATGGGACAAAGGTCAGAAACTGCAACCAGGAGGTCAGAGAGAAAGGGCAGGATGGCTGGAGCATGGTGGCAGGGGTAGCAGGATGGGATTCAGGGACACATGGGTTCAAGTCCTGGTTGCTGCCTGCTGGGGACATGTCCTTGGGCGGGTCATTCAACCATTCCAAATCTGTTCCTTTGTCTGTAAAATGGGGAGAGAAATGCCTATTGCATGTGGTGGTTATGGGGAGAAAAATAAGATAATGTGCACGGAATCGCTCTGTAACGCCGAGCTGAGGAATTAAAGATGGTAGCATCCTCCCGAGGTCAGAGGTTAAAGAGCAGAGGGCAGAGGGAAAGAGCCTCAGGAACACCCACACTGAAGGTTGGGAAGCTGGAGGGGGTGACAAAGGTCCATTCACCTTTTCCCCAGCCGAGCCTGGGGGCCCCTCCTCGCCAGCCAGCCCCTCCTGCCCCTTCATCCCTTCAGGACCATCCTCTCCTCGGGGACCTGGGGGTCCGGGTTGCCCCTGGAATAGAAAGAAGATGCCCTGATATCAGTCCCCTGTCATCCCTGCTCCTCCCAGCACCCCATCTTAGCCCCAGCTCACCTCCTCCCCATCTCCCCAAGTCCCCCAGACCCACCAACACTTCACCTGGGGATCGTCTTACCCGATCGCCTTTAAGCCCTCCATCACCCTTGACGCCTGGGAAGCCATCCTCCCCCTGGGTGGGAGAGAGTGCAGAGTTCAGAGGTCAGGGTTTCAGGAAAGGGACACAGCCAGAGCCGTATTATTATGGCTCCCCTCCCCAGGAAGCTCCTTCCTTCTCACCTTCTCTCCTTTCTCCCCCTGGAGGCCCCGGTTGCCAGAGGTACCCTGAAAAGTAAAAAAGCTCTCCAATCCCTCCTCCTCTTATGAAGGGCCCCAAACTCAGTCTCCTGCCCCAAACCAGCCAGGACAGTCCCAAGAGGATGTTGGACAGGATGGGGGGGCAGCCTCAGAGGAAATGATCTTTCTCCAAAGCCTGTTAATGGGATGTACAAGAGGCTGCCCCTCCCCCCGCTTCCCACTGGCAGTCTCCCAAGGTCAGCTGTGTGGGGGTGTGCAGGGAAGGCCAAATTTCCCAGTAATTGATTCCCATCTCCCAGGGACACTGTGTCCACAGTTCCTTCTGGCAGGAGAAAGAGGATGAACATTCCAGGCCCGAGACTCACTCTAAAGGCAAAGGAATGTTCCCCATTGTACTGGCTACAATGCGACTCTGTGCCTGGCAACAAGGCGAGTCTGTGCTTGGCTACAGCAAGATGCTCCATGCAAGCCCAGATGCTGCTTGCACAAAACTCTGGGCTTGGGCAGAGAGGAGAGCTGCTCTTGGCTACAACGTAACTGAGCTTGGCAACTACGAGGAAATTGTACTTGGATACAGTATAACTGTGTGTTTTGACAACAGCAAGACTGTTTGCAGCCACAGGGAGGCACAATGTAAATGAGCTCAGCGACTACAATAAATTGCACCTGGATACAATATAGCTGTGTGTTTTTGACAATAGCATGACTGTCTCTGGCCACAGGGCAATTCACTTGACCACAACATAACTGAGCTTGGCTACACAGATGCTCTGACCTTGGCTACAATGTACGCAGACTCAGCTACAACATAGGCTTCAACTATATCTAACTCTGCGTGGCTACAATGTAACCCTGAGTTTGGACAGCCACAGGACTCTGTGGCCGGCTACAATATAGCCATCTCCTTGGATATACAATGTAAAAATGTGATGAATCAGCTCTTGGCTGCTACCAAACTCTGTTCCTAGACCACAGGTCTTGGACATACCTGTACTTGGCTACAACATAACTCGACTCAGCTACCACATAGATGTGAATTCCAATGTCCCTGCCCTTGGTCAACAGTGCACCTCTATTTAGCCACAGTACAGCTTGCAGCTTCTCCCACCATCACTGTGCTTGTAGGTCATGTGGCTCTGGGCTTGAATTAAAACATGAGCATCTACTTGACTACATGTGCTGACCTGTACTTGAATGTGGCGTGTGTGCTTATGGTGACATGGGTGCAGCCTCTAATGGCTTAACTGTCCTCAACTACAAGGTGACAGCTATGGTGTAATGCTGCCCTTTGGCTGTTTGGCTCCAAAGTAACACACACATTTCTATATATGGTCACTCAGACCCAAACCCCGCTCCCATTATCCTTTGCCTGGCAGACTGATTCCTCTCATCCCACATGCAGATGTTTCTGATGGAGCTGGTCCCCGAAGCCAATGCTGATGAATCATCCTCACCTGCAGGCCCCACGCATCACCTACCTTTACACCCCGAGGTCCAGGATAGCCCGGAGGGCCTGCTGACCCTGGTGGACCCTGAGATGGAGATAAGATCAGCGCCATCCTGTCCTTCCTCCTCCATGTTCTCAATACCCTCATTAGTCCCCGAGCACCAACCCTCATCCCCAACCCAGGCTCTCTACAGGTCACTCACCTGGATCCCTTTCTCTCCCGTGGGGCCTTCATGGCCTGGGTGGCCCTGGGAAAAAACCATTCAAACTTGTCAGAGACCCGGATTTGACCATCCAAATTCCCAAGCCTCCTCCTTTTTCTTCCTCCTCCTTCCAGCTCCCAGTTCTCACCGGAGGGCCATCAGATCCTGGGAGGCCTGGAATTCCTGGGTTTCCTGGGGGACCCTGAAAGATGATGAACAGTAGGGGGAGAGAGAGGATCTCAGAGCCTGGCATTCCACCAGGACCAGCCCTACTCAGATACACAGCGAGAGAAGGTTAGAGAAGAAGTCACTCCCAGTGGCCAGAAAATCTATGCCCAGCTCTGCCCAGACTTGCTGTGTCACTCCGGCCAAGCCCTTCTCCTCTCTGAGTCTCAGAAGTCTTCCACTTCTGGGAAGGTTGAAACAAGGGTTGTAAAAACAGTGCGAGAGAAATTTGGGGGGGGGGCCTCCCACCCATAGCTCCATCTGAAGAGGGGTGGATCTAGGCAGGCATGAGGCGACCCCATATGTCCTGCAAACAGTTGACAGGTCCAGAGACGGGCCCCTTGGCCCAGCTAAGTCAATCAGATTCTCTTCTGAAAGTTTGAGGTAAGGGACAACTTACCTTATAGAAACTATGATCACATGGTTTGGGGTAAAGAAACTATAAGGTCATAAGGAGCTGGGGACTGAGATGGTGACAAAATGGGACAACAGTGTGTAGAAATAGAAGTTGGGGGTGAGGACAGATGAAGATATGTGCAAAAAGAAGCCTGTCTGCCAGGGGAGATAGGGAACACGTGCAGAGAAACAAAGATGACACCACAGGACCTCAGAGGAAGGGCTTTCCTGGCCCTTGAATCTTGGTAATGCTTGCTATGATGGCTGCTGTGGGTCCCCCTGTATCTTGACAATATCCCGTTATGTAGTCTAGCTTTGGTGGGTTTCTATTTCTCACAACCAAACTTTCCCCAACAATGACACTTTTAGGACTTTTAAGACAACAAGGACACTCTGGACTTGTTTAGGGAACATTGCAATTTATCACTATCCAGAGCTAACAAAAAGGGCCCTGAGGGGTAGCTTTCCCTGCAGACAGAGTCGAAGGGAGAAGACATGGGGGGAGGGGGAGGTAGAGCTGTCACTCACCTTCTCCCCAGGAGTGCCAATGGGTCCCTGGGGGCCAGGGATTCCCTGAGGGTATAAAAAAGAAGGCAAAGGATGGCATGATAAGGAGGCAGTGAGCGCCGAGTTTGGGGAGGCTGGGAGTGGTCTGTGACCTTGGCTGGCCACCGCCACCCCGCATTATTGGGAAAGACAGCTCAAACCTGGGATCCAGGATTTCCCTGCTGTCCTGGGGGCCCTGGTTCTCCTGGAGGACCCTGGGGACAAAGTGAGGGTTCCATGAAGCTGAAAGGGATCTGGTGTTGAGGTGTCAGCAAAGTTGAAATGGGAGACATGGGAGTGGACAAGAACGTGGAGGGTCATGGGTCAAGGGTCAGAAGGGAGACCACATACCACATTTCCTTTGGCACCTGGAGCACCGTCAATTCCAACTACACCCTGGGGGAGGACAGGGTGTGAGACCAGAACAGACACACGTGCAGGAGCCTGCATCTGAGACACTGAGAGGTGGGCAGAGAAACCAGGCAACAGAAATGGCATGCAGAGGAGAGAAAGGCTAGAAAAGGACAGGCAGGGGTATGACATAGAGGGGTATGCATAGAGGAAGACATTCTCACCGGCCGTCCCAGGGGGCCGGGGGAGCCTCTGGGGCCGATCAGTCCTCGGGGGCCCTGCAAGGAAGTAGGAGCATTAGCCCAGCCCCATGGGCCCTGACTCTCTCCCCTGTGCCAGGCAAGGGGTCTGGGGGTCCCTGATACTCACTGGCTCCCCAGCCTGGCCAGTGGGCCCCGGAGGTCCCTCTGCTCCCTGTGGGAAAGTGTCATCACCTGGTTAGGGGAGACGTGCAGCCCTCAAAGAACCACCTTCCTCATCGGGGCGGCCCCTTCCAGGGAACTCAGGATCAAAGGGTGCAGCAGGATCCAGCCGAGTGAGCACACATAATTCGATTCAGGTTCTCTACCCCAATCCCAGGCCTGCAACCCTGAGTCTCACCTCCCAACTCCAGCACTAGTTCCCAGCTCCCAGTCTGCCTTTTTGAGCCCCACTGGACCCTCCTCACCCCCAAGTGCAGACTCTCATCCGTCACCCCGTCTCCTAAATGATCTACTCCACTCTGACTCTCATTTTCGCTTTCTAGCTTCCAAACCATCCCCTAAGTCTCTTCCAAACTTACCTTCGCACCATCCTCTCCTGGGGGGCCTGGCTGCCCCACATGGCCAAAGTCACCCTGGAGTGGGGAACGGAGGGGAGTTCAGAGTGGAAAGGTGGGGGTGGAGACCAGCCCCCCAGGAAAGGAGATGGGGCACACGGGGTGAGGACAGAGACGCAGGGATGGAGGCTCTGATGCTGGAGGCAAGGGGGTCGCCATGAATATTGGGAGGGGATTGCACGTGGGAGAGGGGCCTCACACACTCACCCTTTGACCCTTCTCACCAGGCAGCCCTGGGAGGCCATCAAAACCTCGATCACCCTGCACACAGAGACACCAGCTGAGCCTTGAATCCTCGACCCTGACAGTCCCTCTGAGTCCCAGTCCTGGCCCCATCACCTACCTTTGGTCCCGTTTCCCCTGGGAGGCCCCGAGCCCCATCTGCTCCTGAGCGGCCCTATGGAAGAGGTGACGTCATCAAGATACCCAGTACCATTTACCGAGCACCTTCCTGGGCCGCATCCTGTGCTGGGGGCTTGTCTGTGTACAAATGTAACCTTCCAGATATATCTCAGACCCACCCATTATTCTTCATCCCTGGTGCCTTTGCTCTAGTGCATGTCACCATCGTCACAAAAATTAAGAACCATCGTCTTCAGCCTCCACCAAATGCCCTGTTGCAGGTTCCTCACTGCACTTAAAACTGTCTGGAATTATCGTGTTCATCACTCCTCCACAATGTGCCAGTCTCCTCTTTTGCACATACTGTTCATTCTCTTTGGAATGCCCTTCCTCTCCTGTTTACCTGGCTATACCTCAGATCTCAGTCCAAACATTCTGTCTGCCAAGTCCTCCCCGACTCTGTGACCTGGCCAGACGCCTCTGTCACACCCTCAGTGGAGCTGCCATTCTCTGTTCTCAGTGCTCTTATCCCACCAATGACACCAGGAGACCCGTGGGGCACAGAGCCAAGGCTCACGTTGGGGATTGAGGGATGGATAAGGGATAGCTCGAGACCTAGGAGTCACTCACCATCTTTCCCTCTCGGCCAGGGGGCCCAAGAGGTCCCTGAAGGCCTCGGGGACCCTAGAAGAGAAAGAAAAGTAGGAAGAAAAAAGAGAGTAAGAAGGAGGAAGGATTTATTTTAAATCATTCCCTAGGAAGGGCAATCATTTCAAGGGTACCCCAGCCCTTGTCATTTTCCTCAACTAGAACATTATCCTGTGGCCCCAGGAGAAGACTCTTCCCATCCGAGCCTGTCCCCACCCCCACCAGTCTCACCTGTGGCCCCATTTCTCCCATCTCTCCTTTCAGACCTGGATACCCAGGGAGACCCTTGGAGGAAGAGAGATGGGGTAAAGCAGTCAGAACGTTACCACTCCCCACTCCTGAGTCCCCCTTTTCCATGTAGCCTCTTCACTCACCACGGGGCCTGGGCGCCCAGTGAGCCCCACTGGGCCGGGGGGCCCTTTCATGGAGAGCTAGAAAAAGAGAGAGGAGCAGAGTCTCAGGTCTCCCACAAGATCCCTGACACCCCCCCAAAAAGGCATCTTCAAGAGACAACTATCCACCTGTCTCCTGACTAGCCCACCTTATCCCCCGTCTCTGTCGTTCTCTCGGTGTCTTCCCATTAGCCCTCCCTCGGTCACCTTGTCGTCCTCCACTCACCTGAGCCTGTTGGAGTACTGCCTGGGCCTGGGCCTGCTGGAAGGACACTGGGGGTCCTTTGAGCGAGCTGCTTACAAACTGGAACTAGGGGCAAGTAGTGGTGAGGGGAGCCCCAAAGAGAGGCCCCCTCCTGAGTGAGGGCTCCACGCCCCAAGGTTGTGCCACCCTATCTCCTTCTTACCGGCATCATGATCACTGTGCCTGGTAGACCCCGGATCCCGTCAATGCCAGGGATCCCTGGGAGGCCAGCAGGACCCTGAGAGAGGGAGGGAGACAGAGAAGAATGAAGGCAGAGAGATAAAGGAAAGGATGGGAGCAGGAGGGGACAGAGAGAGAGAGAGGTGAGAGATAGAGATGGAGGAGGAGAGAGACACACACACAGAAGGGTGGAGGCAGAGAGATGGAAAGAAGGAGGCAGGGAGAGACAGAGAGAGGAGTGAGAGAGAGAGATGGAAGGAGGGAGAGAGTTACAAAAAGTGGCAGAGACAGAAAAAGAGAGAAGAGAGATAAAGAAAGAGAGACATAGGGAGAAAGACAGAGATGAAAGAAACTCATGGGTAGAGACAGAAGGAGAAAAGAGGGGATAGGCCCCCAGGGACAAAAGAGGACCAGAGTGATAATTCACAGATGGGAAAAGAGACGAGCAGGAGGGGTCAGCGCCAGCTTCGAGACGGTGTCCCAGCCTCCCGGACCCATGTTCAGACATCCATGCTCCCAATCTCAGCCCCACAGCCTGAAACCTCACTCCCCCAGAAGGATACACCCCATAGGGAGTCTCTTACCGGTGGACCAGGGTCCCCAGGGAATCCTGGGGGACCAGGAGGACCTGAGGGTCCAACCACCCCCTGTTGGGGACAGGGGAACAGAAGTCATGAGAAGTGCAAAGACTGAGCCAGGCTGACTTCCGAGCCACCACTGACCCTGACCCCATGCTCACCTTCCCACCCATCACCGAGCCATTCCCCGCCCCTCAATACTATACTGACCCACACGACTCCCAGCTTTACATCCCCCACCCCTATTTTGACTCATCCTTTGAGACTCAAATATCCAATAGTCATTGAATGATCCGGCAACATTTCACCCCAGGGGCTCAAACACCCCAACTGGAAGAGAAAGCAGAAAGAGGAAAACACAGCCATGACTCACTCGGGGTCCAGGGGCTCCTGGAGGTCCCTCAAACTGCTGTCCCTGAGGGAGAAATGAGTGTGACCCCCATTCTAGCCCAGACCCCTCCACCCGCTCCCGGCTCCACACCCCTCACCTGTTCAATCACTGCTGGTTCTCCTTTGGCTCCCTTCTCTCCGGCGCCCTGGGGCAGGGGAGTGGAGAGAAGAGAGATGTGGGCCCAGGACTCAGACACAGAACTCCCAGCTAATTGACCTCACACTTGTCTCATGCGCCTGCATGCACGCACGCACTCCTGCACACAAGCTCCACCCTCAGAGCTGCCTCTGCTGTGGTTTCTTCAACCGATGTGTTCTGAGCAGCCTCCAGCTTCAAGCTGGCTATGCAGCATCAAGACGAAGAGCATGAACTCTGGAGCTCATGGGGCTCTCAGTCCTTTGTGGTCCTAATCCCAGAGCTGCCTCTCACTAGCTGAGTGATGTTGGGCAACTTAATTCAACTCCTACAGCCTCGCCTGCAAAGTCGGTGGGTGAACGACGACTATACGTCCCATGGGAAGATGAATAAGTTAAAACAATGCTTAACACCTAACAGGCACTCAGGGGGAGTCGGTTAGGATTATTCACTTCCTCCCCCGTCCAACACCAAGGCTGGAACCTGGGCTCCCCTCTCTGTCTGTGTGATTTCCCTAGGCAACCTCATTCAAACTCTTGACCAAAGACAGCATTGCTCTGCAGATGAGTTCCAAGTCTTTAACTCCAGCGTAGACCATCTCCCTTGAACTCCAGAATCTTCTAACCAATCACCCGCTTGACATCACCATTTGGATGCCAAACAGGTGTCGGCAATTTAGGGCATCGGAAATGAGATCCTCGACCCTTTCCACTGGCTCCTCCTGCAGGCTTCCCCATCTTATCTGGTGGCGCCACCGAGCATCTACCTGGTCCTCTTTGCATCTTTCTCCACCTCCAGCAGCAAGAGCAACATGGAGCACGGCCCAAATCTGTCCACTTTTCTCCGTCCCCACCGCCACCAGCACCCCCTCATCCAGATCACAACTCTGTCGTGTAGACTTTTTCCCCTGCTGCCCCTCTGGCTCCCCCTACAGTCCATACGCTGAGCAGCAGCCAGAAGGAGCTTTTAAAACTGCAAGTCAGATCGTGTTGCCTCTCAAGTGGCTTCTCATCTTGCTTAGATTAAAAGCCAAAGGCATGACCCTACCCCCAGAGCCATCTATTAGCACAATGCCTGTCACGTTAACACAGTGACTGTTGATAAATAAAAACCACGCGAGGCTGGTGGGAAGACATTCTAGGCAAGATTTAAAAAAGCAAAAGAGAGGATGTGGTTGTGTGTGGCTCCAGGCAGGAATCTCTTCCCCCGCACCTAACCCAGCCACCCAGACTCACAGGAAGGATCTGGAACTGGGTCTGCAATGACCGTTCTGCTGCCCAGAAGTCAGGCCACATGGTGGGGCGACCTCCTTCCATGTCCTCCTTGGCCAAGCTGGTCTCCAGAGTTCCCAGTTCAGTTTCGCTGTCAGGATTCAGGCTTTCCTGAGGACATTGGGGCAGGCCAAAGTTTGCCCCTGACCTCCTCATTGTCTGCCACCACCGCTGCCCTGCCCAGCCCCGTCCACTGCCCACCAACCTCTGTGATCGCGATGTTGTGGCCAGTAGTCACAGCGGTGGTGAGGACCAAAGGTGTGGGAGTCAGAGACAGAGTTGGAGCTGGGGTCTCTGTCTGGGGGATGTCAGTGGAGGTCTGGAGCAGGGACAGAGGGAGAATCCGGTCTGGAGGCAAGACAATCAAGACAAAAGGGAGGCAAAGGAGGAGACAGCCCTCTCCCCTGGAGGACCTAGTCTAGGGAGAAGGATGGAAGCGGATTCTCAAAAACCATCAGAGGCATATAGGGTAGGCGGTGTGCTGGCTGGACCAGGACAGCCAGCAGGGGGAGCTCTCACGTCTGGAGGAGGGGCGGCGCTGGCCTGGGCTGTGAGGCCTGGAAGGCAGAGTGGGGCTGGCTCCAGAGCCCAGTGGTCAGGGTCAAGGTCCAGTACTTAGGGCCAGACTCCGGAAGCCTACCCCACGTGTCCACTCCCAAGGCAGAGCTCAGCAGTCAGCCAGCCAGGCTGCAGGCAGAGAGGGAGCAGAGTTCCTCCTGGCCTGGACAGCTGCAGAGGAACTGGGTGAAGGGTGCGAAGAGGGTGGTGGGGGCCAAGGTGACAGGCTAGGGCTGAGGAAGGGGATGGGATAGGCTACTCCTGGTGTCCCCGTTCTGGGACTGGAGTGATCATTTCTTTCTCCTTGCTGATGCTGAGAGCAGATGTCATGTAACCAGCAACTCCCCTAACCAAGGACCCCAGTCAGTGGCCCACACCAAGGACCCCTACCCAGTGACCCACCAACTAATGACTCCCATCAATGGTACCAATTATTCTTACAACCAGTCACCCGTTAGTGACCCCACCCCCAATTAACGACCCCCATCAAAGACCCCTGGCCAATGATCCTCACTAAAGGACCTAACCAGTGACCCCCTCAATGAATAACCCACGTCATTGACCTCCCACCAATCATTCCTATAACCAGTGACCCACCAGAGGCCCCCCAGTTAGTGATCCCCATCAATGACTCCAATCAGTTTCTCTCCCATCCAGTGACCTCCCCAACCAGGGACCTCAACCAGTGACTCCCCCGCAACTGATAAGCCCCACCAGTGACCCCTAATCAATATTCCCTTAACCAATGCTCTTCCAAAATGAATACCCATGAGTGAACCCAACTAGAGCTCCCCAACTAATGACCCCCAAACAGTAATTCCACTAACCAATGACCTATTAGTGACTTCCCAACTAATAACCCATCAGGGACTCCGAAACTAATTATCTTATCCATGACCCCCTAAAAGTCACTCCTCCAACTAATGACTCCAATTGGTGACCCCACTAGTGCCTTCCGATCAGTGGTCCCCCACTGAGAACCTCCCCAATTAATTATCCCCAGAAATGACCCCCCTCCACCACTAATCCTAAACTAGTGACACCAATAACACCAACAGTGGCCTCCATCAATGACCTTCAACAGTGACCTCTAACTAGAAACCCCCCAAACATTGACCTCAATCATCATCTCCCCACAATGACCCCCCAACCAGCAATCTCAGTCAGGTAGGCCAAATAGTGCCCCCCCAATTCTAATTAGTGGCTCCCCCAATGAATAACCATCACCAATGATCCCAACCAGTCAACCCCAAACAATGACACATTAACTAATGAACCCCTCCTTCACCCCAGCGAACCAACACCCTTAAACAGTAGCCCTCACCAAGAATCCCCTGATAATAAGGTACTCTTCTGGTGTGTCCCCTCCCTCTAGCCCTCCAGAACTGGAGGTTGGGGTGACAGAGATGGGAGAGTTCAGAGGACAGGACCAGCACCCCCCAAGCCATCAGTCAGCTGAAAGAAGTCAAAGGTCAAAGATGGGAGACTAGAGGCAGAGACTTTGGGTGAGGTGCCAGCAATCAGTGGAGATCAGAGACCAGAGGTCAGGCAGTCAAAGAGCAGAGGTAAGAAGTCGCAGGTCCCTTACCTGGTTCTCCAGGGAGCCAGGAGGTGGACTCGGGGTCAGAGTTTCCTTGTTCTTCTTCTTCCTGCCTTTCCCCTTTCGACCTCGCCCTTTTTTCTTCCCTTTTCCCTTCCCCTTCCTTCGAGGGGGAGGGGTTTCTGGGTCACCCTGGGGGGCCTGGGAAGAGGGCCCCAATCATGTCTGGAACCCCTCAATGGCGGCCCCATCACTCAGGTCACCTGAGGTCATGCTGGCACATGGTCCATTGGTCCTGTGCTTTGAAGCGAGGGCTCACTTAGCCCTGTGACCTGAGGTCAAGGTCAATCATATGATCTGGGGCCAAGGGTCACTCAGTTATGTAACTCGAGGTCAAGGTCACTCACGCCTGTTGGAGGGCAGGGATCAAGCTGCCCCATGGGATGTGGGTCAGAATTCACTCATTCCTATGACCTGGAGCCAGGGATGACGAGCCTCTCACTCACCCCTGTGGCTGTAGGGTCCAGGTGGGCACAGCCGGGAAGGTACCGCTCACAGGCCTGAAAGGCAGCTTGAGGATCTGGGCTTATCAGCAGCTCCTGAATGTCTCCCTGGGGAGGGGGGGGGCAGTCAGGGAAGGGAGCCAGAGGCTGACTCTGACCCCGTTCCAAGCACCAAAGCTTGGTGTTTCTCCACCCAGAACACTCTAAGTAGAAGGACGGGGTGGCCCCACCCCAGCGATCCTTCTGCCCCTTAAAACTGAGAGAAGAAAGATCCCATCAGGGTCACACCAAATCTCGACCACAAACCACATCCCACAACATCTGTCTCATCAGAGGCACATTTGTTCCTTAGCTCTCGGGCACATGGTGACTCCCACTATGTGCCAGGTGCCCTTCAAGGTACTGGGGATAAGGAGGGGAGCACGATAGATGAGGTCCCTGGCCCCCTGGAGGTGACACACATCACAGAGACAGCACAGTCACCCCCAACAATCACTACGCCCAAACCACATCTGTCACACAGCCACACAACACCACGCCTGGCCGGCATTCAATGTCACAACTGCCCCACATACAATTACGCACCATCACAACAACCAGCGCAGGCGCATGTCACAACCTTATCCTTCCCCCATGAGCCGAGCATGCATCATCACAAATTAGTTTTATCACTCTACAATCTCACAGTCGCACACCGCTAAGATGCGCAACAAGGTATGGCACCCCCTTCTCTCAGCTTCCAGGTGCTAGATGGAAGCTGGACATCTCCCTACTACAATCTCTTGCCCAGATTCAGGGGGTGGACAAAACTCTCTCCCATCCTCTGCCTCAGTTTCCCAGGTCACTGAAGCCTTACCTCGAAAGTCTCCTCCCCAAGGTCCTGGGTCCCCAGCACAGTGAGTCCAGCTGTGCTGATGAAGCGAGGCCCCTGGCCCAGCACAGGCAACTGAGGTTCACAGTCGGCCACCAGGGTCACCATCCCACCATCCACACTGACCGCCACACGGTGCCACCTGCAAGGGGACAGTCTCAGCCAGGGGTGCTTCTCACCCCATCTCTGCCTGGACCCCCACCCTCCCTACACTCACCTGCCATCCGTGAGGTTGACTCGCTGAGGAAGGGGGCGGAAGGGGTCACCTAGGAGGCCCAGAGCGGGCCCCAGCGCCAGGCCCAGCTGCCGGGCACCGCCCTCATCGTAAATGGATAGAAGGACAGACTGGTTGGCGGGCTGGCCCCGCAGAGTGACCAGCACGGAGAAATTCTCAGGAAAGTGCCCATCTGGAGGGGACAGAGGGAAAAAGGCAGCTCAGGTGGCCTAGCAGAGTGACCCACGTTTCCGGGGTGATCCCCAGCCCCTCCTGCCTTGACTCACCTGGAAAGAGCTCCCTCGTGGGGACGCCTAGTGTGCTGGCCTTGCCCACTCGGAATGCCCGGTCGCCCTCCGGGGCCCTCTGGGGGCAGAGGCCAGGCCCCACAGGGACCCCAGCCTGGCCCCCGCGCACACCCAGGACCTTCAGCACATCCACGGGCTCAGCTGCAGGGGGAAGCCAGGGTGGGACAGTTACAACAAGCCTGGGACTCCACGGGAATGGCTCAGGTTTGGGGGGCTCAACCCCCCACTGTGTTTGTGGGTCAGAGAGAAGGAACAGGCCTGGGACCCACACCCCCCACCACCCACAGCTGTTCCGGCCTCATCAGCCTGTTGACTCCTGTTTTTTCCCTTGGTTTTTGGTGAGAAAAAAGCAAAGCTGACCTAGTTCTGGGATGAATCAAAGCTTCCTGGCCTGAGCCCCAGAGCCAGACGGTCCCCCCCCGCCCCGTGCACTCCCCCACACGGGTTCCCTGGGGCTGCCTCCTGAGCCCGAAGCCCCCTTGCCAGGGGAAACCCGCTTGGAGAGGAGGGGCTCCTTGTGTGTGTTCTTCCCCCGCCTCCTCCCTCTGAACTCCTCCCTCTGACCATCACCCAACACCTCCTCGCTCTGACCTTCACCTCCCCTGACTTCTTCCTTCTGGCTGCCATCACTCATGACCTCCTCCCTTTGACCCCTGCCACTTCAGACCTTCTCCCTCTGACCACTCTTTCTCTGACCATCCCCAATGACTTCTCCTTCTGGTCACCCTCTCTGCCCTCCTCCCTCTGCCTATCTCAGTCTCCTCCATCTGACATGTGACCTCTCCATTTCATCACCCTCCCTGCCCTCCCCCTTGGAACCCCCTCTCTCTGATAACCTCCTGACCTCCTCCCTCTGACCCTCTCCCTTTCATCCCAGCAAAAGGAGGGACTGGTCTGGCCCAACCAGATCCTAACCCCAGCCGTCCTATCAGCCCCGCCCCACGCCGCTCGGCCAGTGCTAAGTGGAACCACATGGCTTGGGCAGGGGTGGGCGGGTGCTTCCCTGGGCCCAAAGCCCCTGCCTGATCTCCCCTCCACTCGGCAGACTGTCCCACTGACCCCCTGACCCAGCCTCTTGGCAGGAGCCAGATTCTGCCGACTCTGCCCATGACCTCACCCTGGGGGCGGCTCTGCTGACCTCACCATTGGGAACCAGGGTAGGGGGCCAGACTTGGGGGAGATAGGGTCTTGGATGAGCGACCCCTGTCCCAGCTCCTCCTGGGTGAGATCTCCTTATCCTCCAGCCTCGGATCCCTCTTGCCCCCAGCCTCCAGCCTTCCCTCATCTCTCCCCCTCCCCGCCCTCTCTCTGTCCTACTTTCTGCATGGGTCTTTCCAGGTCTCCATCTGTGTCCAACTCTGAATCAGTGTCTCTCTCCCTCTCTCTCTCGCTCTCTACTTTCTCGCTCTCTCTCACTCTTTAGCTCTCTCCGTCTCTGTCTCTCGGTATTTCCTTGGCTCTCCCATCTGTCTCTCTCTGCGTGTCTCTATCTCTGTGCCTCCCTCTCTGTATCTCTGGGTGTGGGTTGCTCTCCGCATCTCTCTCTCTCCATCCACACTCCCCTCTCCAACCCCGTCGCCGCCACCAGCCCCATCTCTAATTGCCTGTTCTGTGGCTGGGCTGTCATTAAGAGGTATTTGAGTTACAGGCCCCTGGGGCTGAGATCTGGGCTCCCAGGCTCCGCTGACCACAAGGGTCACTTCCCCACGGAACGATCATCCCAGATGGGGCCAGGCGAGGGCTGAGAGCCATGACCCTACCCTGCGTGGCTCTCCCAGGCTCTCTCCTCGCCCAGACCCCAGGCTGTATTCAGTGGGAAGGGGTCTCCCCATGACCAACTGCTCACTCACAAAGTCCCTGCCGGCATCGAACCCAAATGTCTCCTGCTTAGATCTTGTGTCCCTTCTGTAATGACCTTTCAGAGACTGACTGCCCTTTCTTTTCACTGCTGGCTTCATGACAAGGAGACACACAAGAGGCATTGAGTCCTGCCTGCAGGGCCAGGGGGTGGGGGTCTGTCAAGGACCCAGCCCGCCCTTCCCCCACAGTCTCTCCTCTGTGCTGGTCAGGGCCCCGGGGAGACATTGGATGGGGTCTACGACACGGAGGGAGGCAGACAGGGGCCCGGCTGGGACACGGTTGGGGTCCCCTCAGATGCATAGGAGAACATGGGTGTGAGTGTCTGTGTAAATGTGTGTATATGTTACTACATACATGTATGAGATTGTGCATTCTATATATCGCGTGATTCTATATATTGTGTGATTCTATATGAACCAAGGAATGGCCGAGTGTGTGATTTGTGCTGTGTCAACGTGTGTGAGTATTTGACCCACCATGGAGAGATTAGATGCAGCTCTTTGACTGGTGGCTGTGTGTCCTTGTGAGTCTGGGTCCTGCCGGTGAGCTCGCGGCTCTACGGGTCACACAGGTGAGTCTGTGACTGTGAGGCTTACACTCGAGATGGGGGGTGTGGTTATATGTGAGCGTGTGGCCAAGGCAGCCAGTGGGTGACTGGTTGTGAATGCCTATCGTGTTGGAAGGATGCCAGGGAAAGCATGTGTGATAGTTTAAAAGCGTAGGAGGGTGACAAAAGCTGTGACCATGTGGCGGGTGGCTGATGGGGTTGCCTGGACGTGAGCACCCGTGTTTAACATTCCTAGTGTCCCCAGGGACTTATATTCTGAACGATGCCTGCGATTGCACGACGGTGTGCATGTGTGAGCGTGGGAACGGGGCATAGGCCAATTTGGGATTGTCCGTGTGAGCAGGCATCTCCCCGGACTCCAGAGAAATTGTAGTATAGTGTGCGTGCGTGTGTGTGAGTGTGCGTGTGTGTGTGTTAGGGGGCTGAGTTCGCCTTAGGGAGGGGTTTCCAGGAGGGCCAAGTCTGGGATCTCTCAGACCAGAGAAGCCCCCTCCATCACCACTTGAGGGACTACGACCTTCCGGATCCCCGGGGCGCCCCCTACCCGGAACCCTCCGGGGCGGGGCACGGCGTCCAGCCAGATGCGCGCAGCTGGGCGTGCGTCAGCGCTGACTCACCCGTCCGGCGGCCCCCGGGACCCCTGGGGGCCCCTGAGAAATTCCTCGGGAAAAACACTGGAGACTCCCTCAGCTGGGGGGAGCAGCTTGCACTCCCGCCCCCGCCCGCGCTCCGCCCCGCCCCGCCCTGCGCCCCGCCCCGCCTCGCCCCTCACCGCGGCCCTCGAGGTCCTGTCCATGGTGCTGATCTCGGCTCTGGGGAGCGCGGGGTGGGGGGAGGGGGGAAGGGATGGGGAGAGGGGTGGTGGTGCGGGCCAACTAGGGGCAGAGGAAGAAGAGGGAAAGTGGGGTGAAGCCACCTGGGGAGGCGCAAAGGGAACTCTGCAGCCTCGGTTAGCCCCCTCGCATACTCACCCCACTCACCATCCCCCTCAGAATCATCCACTCACGTTCTCACGGGCAATTACGTACACCCCAAAAATCACACTCCTCACAGGGTCACCTAGAGACACACAATCACACTCGTAACACACACACGCAATTATTCTCAAAATCAGCCCCGCACACAGACACACTTGAACATCCACAACTCACAATCACACACTCGCCCAGGGATCACCCCGTCAGCCACATCCACACAGTCATCGTCAATCCCACACCCAGGCATACACACAAATTCGTCCCAAATGGCCGCACACACATTGCTACACGCACACACACGCCTCTGAGTTGCATTCATTCTCACGCACTGGCCAGTAAAACATGGTCACACGTTTCTCCGCCCGCGTCCCCCCAGCCAGCTGTCACACCCACAAATCGCCCAGAGTCGGACGCTCGCGCCCGAACGCCACCCCGTAGCCACGCGCAACACGCACGCCCCTGCGCACGCCCCCCGTTCCCGACTCCACTCCGTCTTCGGGGGCCTCGCCGGCTCCTGCACCTTGAGTCCCATCGCCTCCCTCCCGGCTCACCGGCCTGCGTCCGGGGCAGAAGCTGCAGCGAGGCCAGGAGCAGGCAGAGGCCGGCCCGCGGCTGGCCCAGGCCCCGGCGGCTCCCCATCCCGGCGGGGCCCGCGCGCGAGGCGGGGGACCGGCCGGGGCGGCGGCGGGGAGCGGCGGCTCCAGCGGCTCGGTGCCCTCCCTCGCGGCGGCCGGCTCCGCTCGGGATCCGCAAGAGACTGCCCGAGACCCCGCCCTGGCCTCGCCCTGCGCTCCAGCGCCCAGCCAGGCGAGGCTCGCTGGAGGGGAGGCGGCTGACAGCCGGCGGAGGGAGTTGGGAAAGTTTGTGCCGAGCGCTGATTGGCCGGCGAGGGGCGGAGCCCTGGGCGGGGAGCTGGGCCCTCTCGCCCCACCCCACAGTGGAGGAGGAGGGTCATTCCCACTCGGCCTCGGGATTCCGGGTCCCAGCCTCGCTCCAAACCCTTTCCTCCTAAGAAACTCCCTCAAAGGCGATCTTAGCCTCATTCAAACCTTCAGCCTCCATCCAGGTGCAGCTTTATACCAAATCCTTTCTGTCTCGACGAGGCTCCCAAATGGGGTGTCAGCCTCACACCGACTCTCACCCACCTGCCTTACCCCGGTCTCTCAGGCCCACACTAAGAGGTACCAGCTGCACCCCAAAGCCTTCCCTTCAGGTCCCTAAATAAGAGATCCTCAGCCCGCCTCAGACTTCACCCCAGATTCCAAAATGGGGTTCCCAGCCTCACCCCGAACCCTCATCTCTCCGCCCAAATGACAGACTTGGATGTCCTGGCCCCACCCCCAAAGCCTCACCACAGATTCCAAAACTCCGTTTGTTCATGATTTTCTTCAAACTCTTAGTCTTCAAATAAAGGGTCTCCTCCCCCATCCCTAGGCCTCCTCTCCCTGACTCAGGTCTTCAGATGGGTGCCCCAGCCGTAATCCCAAACCCTCACACACGTCCCCACTGAATGGGGGGGTCTGGCCCTCTGCCAAAGCAGGGCACGGCCGCAGGGAGGGGTGGATCCCTGCCTTTCCTGGGGTGAGGCAGGGACCCCCCTCACCCCGCTGGGACCCCCCAGTGTGAAGAGGCCCCAGGGGGTCAGGTGGAGCTGTCTGTGCAATTGAACAAGCAGAGACCTGCGGGATCTGCCAGAGCTTCTGCGGGAGGAACCCAAAGGGCGTATCCTGGGCCCTGAACCGCACCCCCACCCTCCCGGCCATGGGGAAGAGGGAGAAGCCGGCTGTGCCTTCCTCCCAGCCTCTGACTCCTCAGACAAAGAGTCTCTGTGTCTCTGGAGAGGACGGGTGGGGCCCATCTGACCTGAGGGGGAGATGGGGGCCCCCAGGGAGTGGGGAGGAGAGGGAATAGCCCCAAGCTGCCCCTCCTCCTTCCCAGAGACACCAAACGCTAAGACTTCCCCAGCTAAAACTCTCATACATTCCCTGCCCTGCCCTGCCCTGCCTTGCTGGGAAGTTCTTCCCAGAGTCTATGGCCACCATCTGACATTTCTCCACCCACTTCCATTCTGAAAGGACCCTTCGAGGACCACTCTCTGTCACCTTCTCTCACTATCATCCTCCAATCGAAGATTCTTGGCCCGGAATAGAGACAGGGAGAGAATGCCCTGCTGATTCCCCGTTCCCTGTAAATCCCCCCAGCCCTGAATAATTTACCAGCCTAATAAAAAGACCCCATTTCTGCGCGTAGCAGTGAGGAGAGGAAATTTTTGACAGATAAAGGACACAGGGTGTGCTGAGGCTGAGGGATTGCCCCCAGCTGCCCACTCAAGGTCAGTTCAGAGTCGGAGGCCCCCGGGGCCCCTTCACCCTGCAGGATCAGTTGGAGGAGGCAGATGAGCCAAGGGTGGGTGACAGGAGTCAGGTGCTGGCCAGCAGGGGTCACCCGTCCTGGGAGGGATCAACATGGCCGAGCCACCGCGGACTGTATTGATCTCCGGCTGCTCCACAGGAATTGGCCTGGAGCTCGCAGTGCAGCTGGCTCAAGACCCCCGGCAGCGCTTCCAGGGTAAGGGGCCAAGGGCAGCCGAGGCGGGCAGGGGTGGGCACGGCTTCCGAGGACCCCCAGCCCTCCCGGCACTGGCTCCACAGCCCATCCCTTCGGCTGCATGTGTGTGGGCTTGGAAGCATCCCCTGATGCAACGAATATTTCACCTACCGAGTGTCAGGCACTGTTCTAGGTGCTGCAAATGCAGCTGCGAACAACATACAGAGACAAAAACCTCTCCCCTGGGTAGCGGGGTCATGGAAGAGGGAAGGGAGGACAGACAATAAGCAGATTTTTAAATTGTGTAATATATCTAACGCTAATAATTTTGCTAAGAAGCAAACTAAAGCAAGAGAGAATGTGGTGGGGGGAGGGAGGCGGGGTGGGTGATATTTTTAGAAGGGCTGATGGGGAAGGCTTCTCTGAGGCTTCACTCGGGCATCCCCTGACGCTCCCCTCCCCTAGTCCTCCCCAGATTACCGCTCCCAGATAAGCCTCTTAAGTGACCCTGACCTTGGGGGTTTACGGGGGACCTCTAGGTCTAGCGACTTAGCCTTCTGCAATTCTGGAGTCAATTGTCCCAACCCGCACCCCACCCATGGGAACCTCTGACCCAGAGCAGGCCGGCATTGAAGTGGGCAAAGGGCTGTTACTTAAGAGAGGCTGCAGGGGGCGAGGGCATTGCCCCAGTTGGCAGAGCTGCTTCATCCAGCCCTCTGCCCTCTGTCTTAGAAGCATGCACAACTTTGGGCATGACAGTCTGAGTGGCAGTGTGCAAGAAAGTAATTGTGCTCTGTGTGTCCCTGTGGGCAGATGGATGAATGGATAAAACTGCTGGTCAATGATGTTGATCGAGCGCTTATGATGTTCCAGGCTCCGATCTAAGTGTGTTGCATCTAGTAAGATATTGAATCTCCATGTCACCCCTGTAAGGTGGCCACTATCATTTGCCCCAGCTTAGAAATGAGACTGAGGCACAGACTGCCAAAGGTCCTTGCCCAAGTTTGCCCAGCCGGAAAGTGACAGAGTGTGGATTTGAACCCAGGCAGCCCAGCCCCTGGTACCATACTTGTCACAACACTGAATATAGGTGCCTGTGGCTCCCCTTTCAGCTGTGCAGCACTCATGAAACACACAGGCCCACAGATAACATGCAAATACCCCCAGGAGTGTGCATGTGTGATTGTGCATGCACTCGTGGGGGAGTGCAAATATGTATACGGGTGCCTGGGCTCAGCACTCAGGTTCAAATCTCAGTTCTGACACTTTTTAGGGGTGGGACAGGCAAGGAACTTCACCTTGCTGAGCCTCAGTTTGTTCATCTGTATAATGGGGATAACTTTATCTACCTGTTATGGTTACTACTGATAAATAGCAAATCACCCCAAGATTTACGGTCCAAAACAACTGTAATCATTCACCTTTCATGATTGACAAAGGTCACGAAATGCGAAGGGCTCAGCTGGGAGGTTCTGGCTCAGGGTCAAAGGCTACAACTAGAACAGAGGAGGCTGGAACATGCCAGGCCTGGGCAGGCACCTCTCTCCCTTCCAGCAATCTCAGGGCTTCTCCATGTGGTCTCTCTACCTGGACTAGCTTGGGCTTCCTCCCAGCATGGCGGCCTCAGGACAGCCCCACTGCCACGTGCTGGCTGAAGGCTTCAAGAGTGAGTGTTCCTACAAACAAGGCAGAAACTGCAGCACCTTTTCTGACTCAGTCTCAGAAGCCACACAATGTCACTTTCACCACATCCTATTGGTTCCCATCTTGTCACAAGATTCAAGGAGAGGGGAATGAGATCTCATGTCTTGATGTGGGAGCAACAAGGTTCTAGAAGAGCATGTGCAATGGGAGATACTGTGGCCATCTCTGGAAATGTTAGTGACCTAATCATAGGATTCTTGAGAGGAGCAGAGGTAGTGCTTATAAAAGTGTTTAGCACAATGTCTGGCACATAGTAGGTTGACAATAAATCAGAACTTATGTTGATGATGTAAATGTGGCTATTCATACTACAATATGCATGTATGTTGACCCTAGATGTGTATGCATTTCTTTTCTCCAGGCAATCTGTTCTATATTTATGGTCTCGCCTACTAGGCTATGAACTCCATAAAGACAGCGACCTTGTCTTTCTTATTTCATGCAAGAGTCTCAGCACCTAGAATAGGGCATGGCGTGTAGTAGATGTTCAATAAATGTTTGTTGGATGGATGGATGGATGGATGTAGAGATGGATGGATGGAGGGATGGATGTAAAGATGGATGGATGGATGGATGGATGTAGAGATGAATGGATGAATGGATGGATGTAGAGATGGATGGATAGATGGATGGATGGGTGGATGGATGGATGTAGAGATGAATGGATGGATAGATGTACATAGAAATGTATGTGCACAAGTGTGCATTCGAGGTTGTGTGGTGAATGTAAGTGTGTAAACCTGTGGGTCTCCATCCCTCTGTGACTGCTCATGTGAGATCACAGAAACATGTAGGTCCACACACGAGAAAGGAGCCCAGTGCCTGCCCCCAACTCTGCTCTCTGTCCCCAGTGGTGGCCACCATGAGGGATCTGGGAAAGAAGGGGATGCTGGAGGCAGCTGCCGGAGAGGCTCTGGGTCAGACCCTCACCGTGGCCCAGCTGGACGTGTGCAGCGATGAGTCGGTGGCCCAGTGTCTCAGCTGCATCCAGGGAGGAGAAGTGGACGTGCTGGGTGAGTCTGAGCGGCTCCTGGGGCCACTGGCCGCCTCCCTGGCCTAAGCACAGAGCCTCATCAGAGCAAGGTCTCTCCAGCGTCTGAACGCCAGCCCTCTTGCTTCACCAGCAACCTCTGGCCCTGGACAGAAGGGGTAGACCAGTTGGCTCAGAGCCCAGGATACCCATCAGTCTCTTAGAAACACAAGAAATAAACTAACTGAGACCTGGGAGTAGGGTGGATATTATGGAATAGAACTTCTCACGTATGGAGAAAACCATACGTGGTTGGGAAAATTATTTTGATGAGTCATTTGGGGAAGGGAGTATGATGAAGAAGCAACTCATGGTCCCCAAAGGGTCTTCTAAGAATGGTGAGTCTGGCTGTTTTGATACAATTTTGGGTCAGAGCTGAATTGCTCATGCATTAAGGGAGAGGCTGTTCCCAGAAGCCCTTCCCTTGACCTGGGCTCAGGATTCCCTATAACAAATGCTAAACGTAAAAGTCAAGGTTCCACATTTGTCTACCCAAGACACCCTGGACTGACCCTGGATTTGGAATGGGGGCGGGGGTGCTTCCGAGACTGTCCCTGGAGAAGTGACCCTAGAAGGGGTGGGAGGACTTGAAGGTAACCCTTACCTCTCCCCTTAGTGAACAATGCTGGAGTGGGCTTGGTGGGTCCCATCGAGGGGCTCAGCCTAGCTGCCATGCAGAAGGTCTTTGATACCAACTTTTTCGGGGCTGTCCGTCTGGTCAAAGCTGTGCTTCCTGGCATGAAGAAACGGCGACAGGGCCACATCGTGGTGGTCAGCAGTGTCATGGGGCTGCAGGGTGAGCCCTGGGGACCCACCCCTGGGAATCCCCCCAGTGTCTGACCCTCCCCAGGCTAGAAGGATGGCAAATAGGTTTTAGTTCCTATTCTAAATGTGCCTGTGTTGAGAAGGATTCTGAAGCCCGAAAGGAGAAAGTTCTGGAATAGATTAACCAGGTCTGCCATGGTGCAGATGTAGGTAGTGGTGTTATAGGTGCTGCCAATGGCCATCCACATTCAGCATCAGCCCCACTTCTGGACACCTCCAAAAATCTTTCCCAACCGTCCCCCAAACCCAAAGGAAGCATCATAACCACTCCTAAGACTCTCCCTTGCCAAACACCCCCCACCAGGCCCCAGAGATGTCTAGATTTGGGATTCTGAGGTTCCACAGAAAAGAGAGCAGTGATTGACTAGTGATGTCTGCTATGAGCTGCCTATGGAGGCCACCTACTTGCCATCCATACTCCTGGGTCTTTCCTCCTTGAAGCCCGTTAGACTCTCTTCTCTAAGGAATCCGCCCTATCAGTCACCCCACCACGGAGAAGATGCATGTAGTCAGCCCCATCCCTTTGGTGCCTTGTCCAGCTGCTCCTCCTGACCTCGAGGGCCACAGTCACTGGCCAACAGGGCTGATAAGGGCCCTGCTGAGCCGGGTTTGCGCTCAGGGGCCCTGGGGATCCCATGCCCACGTGGTCCAGGGGGTTAGAGGATGGAGGGAAATAGGGGAGATCCGGGTGGAGAGCAGATGGAGCACTGTTAGGAAGAGGGGGCACCTGGGTCCCCAAGACAACCTCATCCTGATGCCCTATGCCGGGATCCCACAATGCCAGACGCCCATCACCTTGGCCCCAGATATCCCTCATTCTGAGCCCCAAACCCTCTCTGTCTGTCTGCCGAAGACTCCACCCCTCTGGACCCACAAAGCCCATCACCCAGACCCCCCACGGGCCTGCCTTCCTTCAATCCTCTCAGGTGTCGTGTTCAACGAAGTCTACGCAGCCTCCAAGTTTGCTCTGGAGGGATTCTTCGAGAGTCTAGCCATCCAGCTGCTCCAGTTCAACATCTTGTGAGCGGGGAGTGGGAGGAGGCGCGACTGGGCTGAGGCCAGGAGATGGCGGAGTGGGGCGGGATGACGTAATGATCCTCGTTACGTAATCACGTAATGATCCTCGTTACGTAATGACGTAATGATGGGGCAACTAGGAGAGCGAGAAAGAAAGACGGCCAGTGATGGGCGAAACCGGGCAGCAAGTGGGTCGGGGCGCCAGATCCCCTCCTCTTCCTCCGCTCCCAGCGTCTCCCTGGTGGAGCCCGGCCCGGTGGCCACCGAATTTGAGGGGAAGCTGATGGAGCAGGTTTCCACGGCCGAGTTCCCAGGCACCGACCCCGACACCCTGCGCTACTTCCGGGATTCCTACCTCCCAGCCTCCAGGGAGCTCTTCCGCAACGTGGGGCAGAGCCCACAGGATGTGGTCCAGGTGAGTGGGGGCCCCAGAGCCCCGAGACATAGCTCGGGTATGTGAAGGGGCCCCTCCCTTGAGAACCCCCCTCTCCCTGGGTCCCAGAGCTCAGGGCTCCGCCCCACAGGCCATCGTCAACGTCATCGGCTCGGCCAGACCACCCCTGCGCCGACAGACCAACGCCCGCTACTCCCCACTGACCGCGCTCAAAGCCGTGGACCCCTCGGGCGGCCTGTATGTGCGAACCACCCACCGCCTGCTCTTCCACTGGCCGCGCCTCCTCCACCTTGGCCTTCGATGCCTGGGCTGCGGCTGCCTCCACCGCCGGGTCCAGCCCCGCTGAGCAGAGCCTCGCCCGCCCCTCCTCACCCCTGAGCAGCCAGGCCTTTCTAGTCCACACCCTGCTAGAGGCCAGTACAGACTCTGTGTTCATTCATTCAGTCAGCAAACTCTGCCTGACCTGCTCTGTGCCTGGGCATTGCCGGGACGCCGGAGACCTCCAGGCACACACCCCTCCATGGTCAGGGCTGGGGCAGAGAGAGCCACCCCGGGGCCCTGGGCCGAGAAGCCCAGAGCAGGGAGCTAGAGTGGTGTCTGGGAAGGCAAGGGAGGCTCCCTGGAGGAGGAGGCATTGTCGATGGACTTTGAAGAATGGGACAGGCTGCCTCATTCAACCTCAGGACTTCAGTGTCTGGAGCCTGGGAATACGAGGATGATCCAAAGCCACCTCCACACTGAGCTGGGTTGACTAAGAGGGCTCCAGACTGTTCTGGTCACGCACTCCATCAGCAAAACGTGTGTGTGCACACACCAGCAGTGGATGCATATTTTTCCATAAAATACAGATTTATAACCACTAGAATCGCTATATTAAATATTTCTTAAAGCTTGATTTCTTATGTCTAAATAAAAAATTGAAAAGCAGTGGCGTCCACCCCACACCTGTTAGAACGGCTACTATTAAAACAACAACAACAACAAAACAGAAAATAACAAGTGTTGGTGAAGATGTGGAGAAACCGGAACCCTTGTGCACTGTTGGTGAGCATGTAAAATGGCGCAGCCGCTGTGGAAAACGCTATGGCGGTTTCTCCAAAAAGCAAATGGAATTATCATATGATCCAGCAATTTCATTTCCAGGTATTATCCAGAGGAATTGAAAGCTGGGTCTCAAAGAGACATTTGTACCCTCGTGTTCATAACAGCATTGTTCACAACAGGCAAAAGGTGGAAGCAACCCAAGTATCTGTCGATGGAGGAATGGATAAACAAAATGTCCCTCCATACAATGGAATATTATTCAGCCTTAAAAAGGAAGGAAATCACGACACACGCTAAAACACGGGTGAACTATGGGGACACTGCTGAGTGAAAGAAACCAGTCACAAAAAAGACAAGTACTGTCTGATTTCACTCACAGGAGGTCCCTAGAGGAGTAACATCCACAGAGACAGGAAGGAGGATGGTGGGGCCCGGGGGAGGGGGAGTCAGTGTTTAATGGAGACAAGAGTTTCAATTTTGCCCCCAAGACAGTGTCCTCAAGTCTGTGGGCCCTCCTCGGGGGACTTGGGAAGCAATGGACTCTGGGTGTAAATGCCGGCTCTGTCCCTGGTTCACAGGGGCAACTGGCCTGGTGATATGTCCTATAAAGCAGGGCAGGAGTAACTGTGCAGAAACCACGGGGAAGGTCCCCTCACTGTTCCATTTCACTTGGAGTCGTGGTTGTGGCTCGTGTTCAGGTACCCCCTTGGAGCGCCAGGCTCTGGGAGAAGTTTGTTTATTAGTATTTGCTCCATGGCCTGACGAGATGGAGGCACTCAGAATCTGCCCTGTTCATCAAAAAAGGAAACTGAGGCCATCAGGAGCGGAGGGGAGGGGCAGGAAGCCAGGTCTGTCCAACTCTGTCTCTGCCGCTCTTCAAGGGTCTCTAGCAACCTCTTGGAGGAAAAGGGAAACTGAGTCCGGGGCCCTAGAAAGAGGTCTCTGAATCATGCAGAGATAACGGGGGCTACTTAGTGTGTTTTGTCAAATCAACTCCTCCTTTCCCCTCCCTCATGTTGGATTTTTGAAGCATTGTTGGAATACCTGCAAAAAAATATATGAAATTAGATAGTGGCGATGGTTGCACAGCCTTAGGAATATACCGAAATCCGCTGAACTGTGCACTTCAAAATGGTAAATTTTATGGTACATGAATTATATCTCAATTTAAAATTCAATTAATTTTTTGTGTTTGAGGAAGACTGGCCCTGAGCTAAGATCTGTTACCCGCCTTCCTCTATTTTGTATTTGGGATCCCGCCACAGCATGGCTTGACGAGCAGTGCTAGGTCCTTGCCCGGGATCCGAACCTGTGAACCCTGGACCACTGAAGTGGAGCACATGGACTCAACCACTACACCACCAGGCCAGCTCCTAAAATGAAATTAATTTTTTAAAGGACTAGAGGAAGCACACATGTGCAGGAGGTCCTTGGTTTGCCCCAGGAAGCTCACCCCAAGAGTTACATCCATTAATTTCCTCCATCTTTGGCTTCTGGTTGGGTTGGGTTCTGCCAATAGGAGGCATCAACTGGAGATCAGAGGGTGCAAGGGGAAAGACCAGGTGTTTGTCCCCCAGGCTCCCTCCGTGTGGGGTCCCTGTGGATTAGCTTCACCCCAAAGGTCTCCACTGTCCTGAGTTTTATGTCTAACATCCTCCTGCTTTTTCAAAAACTCCCTTAAATAAATTATTTTAAAACACAAATTTGGGCTGGCCCAGTGGTGCAGAGGTTAAGTGCACACATTCTGCTTCGGCAGCCTGGGGTTTGCTGGTTCGGATCCCGGGTGCAGACATGGCACTGCTTGGCACGCCATGCTCTGGCAGGCGTCCCACGTATAAAGTAGAGGAAGATGGGCACGGATGTTAGCTCAGGGCCAGTCTTCCTCAGCAAAAAGAGGAGGATTGGCAGCAGTTATCTCAAGGCTAATCTTCCTCAAAAAAAACAAAAACACACATTTATCTCCTTGTCAAGAAGGAAAAGCCATCATAGTCACCATCAGTGAAGCCAAACTCAATATTTATTTGCGGGTGGGGCATATGATATTCCAAACCCCTATTCTTAGATTCTCAGTGCAAGAAAATACTAGATTTTCTCTACCAGCTTCCCTTGCAGCTAGAGGGTGAGCATGTGACTCTGATTCTGCTCAGCGGATGCACAGGATTTAGAATTGAGAGCCGGCCACCCGGAGAAGGAGGCATCAAGAAGAGGAGGTGAAAGAAGGGACAGGAGTGTTGCATTGGCAGGTTGGCAGCAGAAGCCAGAGCTGCCGGCTGGTGTCAGGGGGGTGACTTAGGCTGTGGCCTCAGCCGCTGCCTTGCAGCCCCACTTTGTTCCTTTCCGTCTTCCGTGGCTGGTGATGCCATGAGCCCCCAGCATCCACGCGATACATTCCTTTGCTGCTTGAGTCACCTCGAGTCAGTTTCTGTTACATATTAGAAGGAACCATCAGCAACCCAGATGGAGGCTATAAAAACAGACGCAGCGGGGGAATAAAAGCTTTTATGAACTTCTAGCTGGATGCTATTGCTGACCAGCAGAGATTGGCCAACATTCAAAAGGTGTTAAAGACACACTAACCCTCGGCTCTGGATTTATACCCACGTCCACCCACTCTGTCCTCCTCGTCTTAGCAGGATCAGTCCGTTCTTCTGGTTGCTCAGGCCAAAAATCTTGGAGTCATTTCTGCTTCCTCTCTATCTTCACAGCTAATCTGTCAGGAGATCTCGTTTGCCTGACCTGCAAAATATGTTCAGAACCAAGCACTTCTCAACACCTTCTTGGCCCCCAGCCTAGTCTAGTCACCCTCCTTTCTCACCTGGAGGATCGTACCAGCCTCGTCCTCCCCTCTCCTCTTCTGTGTTTGCCCCCCTACAATCCACTCTCCACGCAGCAACTCAGAGGACCCTTTGAAAACATCTTCTGAATCAGTAAAATGTTCACAATGGTCTTTGAGAAATTAAAGGATATTTTAAAACACTTCTAGTCTCAACTGCCCATTTCTTGGTCCCCACCCCCACGCCTGCCTGTTATAACTTGCTTGAGTTATCCATCCAGATTTTCTTTTTGATTATACAGAAAAAAAAAAACCCTGGTGACTGGATAAACAAATTGTGGTATGTCCATACGATGGAACATTATGCAGCCTTAAAAATGAAGGCAATTCTGACACACGCTATAACATGGATGAACCTTGAAAACATGACGCTAAGTGAGTAAACCAGTCACAAATCTAGGACGAATCTATTGTATGATTCCATTTATGGAAGGTCCCTAGAGAAGTCAGGTTCGCGGAGACAGGAAGGAGAAGGTGGGGGTCGAGGGCTGGTGGAGGGGGAGTTAGTGTTTAATGGGGACAGAGTCTCAGTTTGGGAAGATGAGAAAGTTCTGGAGAGATGCATGGTGGGGGTGGTTGCACAGCAATGTGAACGTACTCAATACCACTGAGCTGTGCGCTCGAAAGTGGTTGAAATGGTGAAATTTATGTTGTGTATATTTTACCACAATTTAAAAAATGAATATGGGGTATTTTAGTGGAAAAAACTGAATATATACTTTTTTCTCTACCTTTTCACAAAAAGCAGCATACAATACACGTAAGTATGAACTTTGGTTCTTTTTTGGAATAATATATCTTGGAAATTTTTTGATAGCAGCCCAAGAAGACATCCTCATTCTTTTGCACAGCTGCAACGTATCCCGTTGTGCAGATGGATAATAATTTATGCAGTTGGTCCCGTACTGACCAACCTTTGGGCTCGCTCCAGAGTTTTGCTATTATATCAATGGCTGCAATGAACAACCTTTTGTGCATACATCATCTCACATATGTGCGAGTGTTCCTGTCATGGGATTACTTGGCCAAAGAAACGATGCATTTGTAATTTTTATGAACATTACCAAATTCATCTCTATTGGGAAGGACTGAGGTCCATCTGTTAGCGAGCTCACTTCCCCCCAGCCTCACCACACTCCGCATTACCAGTCTTCTAAATTTTTGCCAATCTAATGGGTAAAAATTAGTATCTCACATTTCTTTCATTTTAACTTGCATTCCTCTTATTATGAGTGAGCCCAAATGTCTTTTCATATGTCAAAGAACCTTTTGTGGACCTTCTGACCACATCTTTCAATTTTTTTCTATTGGATTGTTTATATTTTTATTATTTATTCCTAGAAACTCTTTACATATTATGGAGATTAGGGAGTCTGTAATATGAAGCACAAACACTTTTTTCTGGTTTTTTTGTTTGTTTGTTTTTCAAGCTTTTCAGTGGTGGTATTTGGCCTTATTTTTATGTTGTGGAATTGTTCATCTTTTTTGCTGTTGTTACTTTTGGATTTCGAGTCATAGTAACAAAGGACATACTCCAACTGATTCTATTAAAACAGGAAGATTATGTCACTCTTCTTTTCAAAAACTCTCCAATGGTTTTCCTTCCTATATGATTCAAATCCACAACTATGAGGCCTCCTACATGATCTAATCCTTGAATATTCATCTCAGATTATCTCCCACTTTCTCCCCTACACCCACTCCATTCCAGGAACACTCACCTCCTTGCTGTCTCTTTTTTTGAAGAAGATTGTCCCTGAGCTAAAATCTGTTGCCAGTCTTCCTCTTTTTGCTTGAGGAAGATTGTCCCTAAGTTAACATCTGTGGCAATCTTCCTCTGTTTTGTATGTGGGACACCACCACAGCCTGGCTTGATGAGCGGTGTGTAGGTGCATGCCTGGGATCCGAACCTGCGAACCCCAGGCCACCAAAGCAGAGCATGAGAACTCAACCACTACACTACCGCGCCAGCCCCCTTCTTGCTTTTTTTAAACACTCCAATGCACACTCCCACCTCAGGGCCTTTGCACCTGCTGTTCCCTCTGCCTAGAACACTTTTCCCAGATATCCACATGGCTCCCTCCTTCAGCTCACTTAGGTACTCAAATGTCACTTGCTGAGAGAGGCCCTTCCCCTGTCATCACAAGATAGTATATGTCACTCTACCCCTTGAACCTGCTTTATTTCTCATCACCAGACATATACTACAGTTATTTGGTTCTTGCCTGTCCCCACCCACGAGAATGTCAACTCTGTAGAGAGGAGGTGGTTGTTTGTTCAGCCACATCCCCAGTACCTACGACATGTGGCACGTAGTAGACACTCAATAAACATCTGATAACTGAGGGAATGAGTGGGTAAATTAATGCACCAAAATGAGATTCTCCTGGATGGAGCAAGGTTTTAAAGACCTTTTTCTGCTCCCCAAATCGCCATGCTCCCTCTCTCTTTCAGGCCTTTGCACGGGCTGTTCCCTTCCCCTGAAACAAAACCATCTTCCTTCTCCCACCCCTACCCCTTCACCCCCTTACTTGACTGAGACTTTCCTGTCTCAGCCTAAATACCGCTTCCTCCAGGAAGCCTTCCTCGACTGCCCGGAGGAGCCTCGGAACCCTCACAGCGGCTTATTTGTGGGTAGTTCTACCTGCCCAGGCTGTGCGCTCTGCAGGGGCGCATATCATTGTAATTGCACGGGGTTTCCAGACGCAGGAAGCAACCCCAAACGTGACAGCTGGGTTCTCCTTCCTCCGGCACAGCAACAAGCTTGTCCTGGAAGTTCTCGCTGCCTGCGGAGAGCGGGGGAGGGGAGCACGGGAGGCCCTGAGGGAGCAGGAAGCAGGGCCAGTTCATCCGGTGGGGTGATCAGAAGCCCTCGAGGGCCAAGAAATGACCCGAGGAGGCTGGGCTGGGACTGGAAGTGACCCAGCTGGGCGCATCCTGGTCCTTCCGTCCACGCTGTGAAGCCCCTGGCCTCCGCCACCTGAGCCGCCAGCGGTGCCTCTCGGAGCCTCGGTTTCTTCCTCTGTGAAACGGCATCGCGCTGGAGAGAAAATTCCTACTAAGTGCAGGGACTTAGGAGGCGCATCACAAACGACAGCCGTTCGTGGTGACGTTGACGTGGGCACCATTCCTCGCCCCCTGGGTCCTGCCCGGCCTTTCCCGGGAAGCCGCGGGCTGGAAGCCCTGGAAGAGGGGGCGTCAACAGAGGCCACACAGCGCTGCCAGGCTGCCCCTCCCGCCCCCGCCTCCTGGCTGCAGACCCGGGGTCCCGGGGAGGGGAAGGCGGGCGGAATCCGAGAGGCGGCAGCTGCTCCGGGCGTGCAGCCAGCGCGCCGCCCTCCGCCACCGGCATTCCTGCGGGGGAGGCCCGGGCCACCGCGCGCCCGCCCGAGGCCCGCCGGCGCCCTCTCGTGGCCACGCGGGCGAGGCTGGACCTGACCATTCACGCCTGGGGCGGAGCCGGGTGGGACCCGCAGCTACACCCGTGGGGCTCCCTCTCCAAGCCGGTTCAGGAGCTCAGCTCCATCGCTCAACCTGCTGTGTGACCCTGGGCGAGTCCCTCAACCTCCCTGTGCCTCATTTGCTCCACAATTTGGGGCAGGACATTTCACCTTTTGGTGCCTCGGTTTTGCCATCTGCAAAATGGGTCAATGGGCTATTCGATTGCTGGGAGGATTAAAATAGATACTCCAGGGGAACGTGGCTACAGGAAACATGCATTCCCCAAGGGCGGAGGGGTTCCCTTCCGAGGGTGCCGTGTCCCCAGCGCCTACAACAAGGCCAGGCATGCAGGAAGTGCTCCAATTTATTTTATTCATTTTCTAATTCGTTGTGGAGTAAACGCTTATCATTCTTTTGGGGGGACCTGGATTGGGGTGAGGTAGAGAGCGTCTGACATGTGAGTTCCTGCTGTCGCTCCTTCACCCGCGCCCACGTCCGCCTCCATCCGTTTGTTCGTTGGCTGAGGCCTGTTTGTTTTCAAAGTGTTTCTACTTCCTCTGCTGCTCATCGGTACCCAAGGGCGGATCTTCCCTTCCTGGCTCACCCTCAAGTCAACACTGAAACGCACGGGAGCCACAGGCCTGGGCACGCTTCGGAAAGCCTCGGATGTGCCTGCCTGCCAAGGCTTCACACTCGGGAGCCAGAGACACTGGCCCTGCAGGAGAGAGCCCAGCCTGGAGAGAAAGGCGGGAGGGTCTGAGAATAGAGCAGCTGCCGCCCCTCACCTTTGCAAAACCCCCTGTCCTGGACACCTGGGGCCCCCTGGAACAGAGTGGGGGATGTGGACGCCTGGTGTGGGGACGAAGATGTGAAGGGGAGAGCTCACCCCAGCCAAGGGAGAGCCGAACAGAATTGGTGGAGAGTCCCTGAGAGCCTGGGACAGCGGTGGAACATGCTGCCCTACATGGACACCAGTGTTCTAGAACCTTCCAAATTGGGTCTCACCTGCTTCCCTGATCCAGGCCTTCATTTGATGCAGTGGATTTTTTGCTTCATAAGAGATTGTTTACCGTAGACTTAAGAGCATTACCCATCCTCAGAGCTCACGTCACTGACACGGGGAGAAGTTGCTCCACATCCCGGGGCCTCAGTTTCCCCTTCTGTACAACGGGTGGCAATTCTTACTGCAAGATGGCTGTGAGACTCCTGTGAGTGTGCACAGAGCACCTAGAACAGTGTCTGGCACACAGGAGCTTCCACCTGCCTCACTTGTTTCTGACACACTTGGTTTTCCAGCTCTCAACAAAGACAGTCCGGAAAGCAGGCATGCGTTGGACCCAATTCACAGGAGGCTGTGAGGTTGGAGGAGAAAGTACTCCTCGGGCCTTTAGTGAGTTCTCGGTCAATGTCCACACGACACAAGCAGGGCCTTTGTCTGTGCTGTGTCTCCAGCATCCTAAGTAGGGCTGGGCTCCTAGTAAATACTTAATGGATCTTGGTTGGATAAACATACATTATCATTATTTTCGGGGGTCGGGGGCCTGCCAACAAGCAAGACTCGCCAAGCTGGCACTCTTGACTTCACTGAAGATGGAAGAACCAGACAGACTTGTCTGCAACCCCACACTTCTGAGAGGCAGAATCACAAAGCGAGGTCAACATTTTCTCAGGCATCATAAACAGCCAGCGAGAATTGTTTCAGGACAGAGAAAGCCCTTCTTCCAGGAATGCTTGAAGTGTGATGTGTTTTCATTCCTGGTTTCATATGTATAATTTGCCTTCTGGAAAAAGGAGCCCGGCGAGACGGGCATAAGTTTTAGAAACAATGGACAATGGTCACAATTTACCAAGCATAATTGTCTCCCGCGAGGAAGGAGAAAAACCAGGCGGCGCGCCCTGGGTGCAGAAAGATCTGATTCTAGCAAGAGAAATTGACCCGTGCATTTCCCAGAGGGTTCTGTTATGGGGGGCGCTGGGGCCATACGGCTGAATGACAACTGGCTGTTTGTGCCTGTGATTAGGAAATGAAAACATACACCTATCCTCTCCCACTGCAGGAGCCGCCCCAGGAACTCTGGCCAATTTCACAAGAGCGGAGGTGGGGACAACCCTATCTGCTCCCTCCAGCCAATCCCAACCAAGCCCTGAGTCCAGTGCACCATCCACATGGCCCAGGCTCCTTGCTGGGGGAGGGGAGGGCTTCAGGATGAGACCCCGTGGCTCACGGGAAGGACACCCCCCCTGCCACTCTGGCTCCCAAGGTGGGAGGCGGCTGGAACACTGCTCAGTGCCGCTGTCCACAGCCCCCAGTGGAAGCTTGACTGAGAAGGGAGGAGCAGCTCCCTTTCCCCTCATTGAATTTATGGGGATTCCGCCCCCCCCGCCCCGGTCCATTTAGATATTAACTCAGCTGGGACAGGCCAAACAAACAGACCAGAGCTGGGCTGACAAGAGGACAGGCCCCTGTGACCTGGGGCCCCACGTCATCCTCCCACTGCCATGGATGTGCCCTGGCCCCTGGGGCTGCTTCTAGTCCTCTTGGGGACCCCCCTCACCCATGCTGAGCCGCTGTGAGTCTGGAGGCCTGAGGGGACTCTGCCAGCTGCCTGCACATCTGCCGTCTGCATGAGTCCCTGTGTGCGACCCCGTCTGTCTCCGCCGTGGCTTCCCCACCTTGAGTCCCTCCGTGCTCCTGTTTGTCTGCTGGCAGGTACATCCTGGTGACCCCCCGAGTGCTACGGGTCGGCAGCCCCCAGAACATCCACGTGCAAGCTCACTCCGACTGTGGGCAGCCCCTCACCGGTCCCCTGGAGGTGAACCTCATGGTGTGGGACTTTCCCATGAAGAGGACAGTGGTGGCTACTAGCCAGCTCATGCTGTCGCAGGAAAATAACTTTATGGTCCAGGCACCGGTGACGGTGGGTGATGGGCCAGGATGATGGGTGGCTGCAAAGGGAGGCTTTGGGTCTGCAGCAAGGGTGGAGAGGGGCAGACTCTCGAGGGACTTCCCACGAAGGACACTGGAGAGTAGACACAGGGCCTGGATAGGCTTACTGCTCCTCTTATGTCCTGCCGGCTTAAATCCAAATTCGGGTAAGACAGGGTTCCAAGAACGGCCATGATCAGCTCATTGGATGCCTCTGGGTGCATTAACAAAAGGCGCCCTCTGCTGGTGGCTTTGGAAGCCAATCATGGACGGGATTGCAACCCTCCTGGCTGGATACCTTTGGACGTGGCTGTCTTGCTCCCAAAGGCAGAGCCAGAAGGCCCCCTTTCAATTGCTTCTCCAAGATCTGGCCCAGAGCTTGGGCCCCAGGGTTGGAGACCCCAGCAGGGCCTGAGGAGTGCGGGCATCTCTCCCCAGATTCCCGAGAGCCTGGTATTCCCCCCACAACGGGGGAAGCAGTATGTCATCATCCGGGCAATGTGGGCACCCATCTCATCGTCCTCCTTCATGGAGAAGCCGGTGCTTGTGGCTCCCCACGCTGGCTATATCTTTATCCAGACAGACAAGACCATCTACACGCCTGAGCACTTGGGCACAGCCCCCAGGACTTGACCCAGGGCAGGCGCTGACTCTCGTTCCTGGTCTTCCCCGCCCAGTACCCAACATGTCCCAACCCCCAAGGTCTCCTTCTGTCTAACATCCCCCCACTTCCTGAGATCTTAATGACTACATCCCCCCTCTCCAAACTCTCTCCCACGTTCAGGGTCTTTCCTCCTCCTCCAGTTCAATACCGGGTGTTTACCGTGAACCACAGGATGGGTCCCGTGACCAGGACATTCACTCTGGACATCAAGGTGGCCTCTCCTGATGGGAAGGTGGATCCTGGACACTGGGGTGATATCATAGGCTGAAGGCCTGGGGACATGACCCACCCACCCCTTGTCCCCACAGAACCCAGACGGGATCACTGTGATGAGCCAGGATCTGCAGGCCAACAGAGGTTTCTTCGTGAGCTCCTTCCGCCCGCCTCCCAGAGCTCATCAGGTGCCCCGCCCCCCCGGGAGGCCCAGGGCTGGGAGGATGGAGGCTCTTCTTCTCAGTCTCCGTCCCTCCTAACTCTCTGTGCCTCAGTCTTGGGACCTGGAGCATAGAAGCCAGTTACCAGAGTGCGGCCAGGCAGAAGTTCAAGGCAGCCTTTGACGTGAAGGAATATGGTGAGCAGGGTGTGGTGGGGAGGGCCAGGTGGGATACGCAAGGAGCAGGGCTGGTCTCATGGTGTACCTACTGTGTGCCGGGGCCTGAGCTGGGTGCTGGTGAACAGGACCACATCTTCCAGCCCTTGGGTGTTGCCAGAGTCACCGAGGAAGGAGCAGGACAGGGAGGGGATGAGGGGGACAGTAAAATGCTGAGGGCGTCCACTACCTTTCCTCCACCCAGTGCTCCCGTCCTTTGAGGTCCAGCTGAAGCCAAACAAGACTTTCTTCAGCCTCAATGATGAGGCTCTGGGCGTGGACATCTGGGCCTGGTGAGTCCCCTTTGGCCCAGCCTGGCCAGAGGACGAGGCACGCCAAGAAACTGAATGAGTAGAGAGAAGCGGACCACTTCTGTAGCCCTTAGGGTATGATAGGGGGGATCTCTGCCACTCGGGAGACACTCTTGGCCACCTATACTGTCCTATGAGGTTGTGAAGACCACTTCTGCCACCTTTGAGGTTGTGCAGACCATCCCTTCAGGCCTCTGGGTTTGGACAGGCCATTTCATCTACCTAATGGAGTTGTACCACATCTCATGGTTTGGACCATCTCTGAAGGTCCACGAGGTTGCACAGGCACCTTTTCTGTCTTGTGAGGTTGCCCAGAGCATCTCTGCAGTTCTATGAAATTGCAAATGCTATATTTGCTGCTTTATGGGATTTATAGACCATCTCTACAGCTCTGTGAGGTTGTACAGGCCATGTAGTCCACATAAGGTTGTAAGGGCTGTGTCTGCCACTTCTTGACATCATACAGACCATTCCTACAGCCCTGTCGTGCTTTCCAGACCACCGAGTCTGCCTGATAAGGCTGTACAGGCTACCTATACCATCTTGTGAGATTGCACAGGCCACATCTGCAACCCAAAAAGGCTTTAGGGGACATTATTTGTCACCTCCCAGGGTTGTGTGGGTCAGCAATGAAGCCATCTAAGCTTCCAGGGGCCACTTCCACCACTCTCAACATTTCACCACCATTGCTGCAGTCCCATGAAATCAGACAGGCCATCTCTGCAGCCACATGAGGTTCTGTGGGTGCGTGAGAGCCAGTCGGGTGGCACTCCATCCCCCAGGTATACATTCAACGAGCTAGTGGATGGATACGCTCTGGCCATCTTTGGGATAAAGCAGGATTCCTGCCGGATCCCCATCCAAAGTTCACTGCAGAGGGTGGAGGTGACTGAGTTCTGACCCCTCCCCCGCCTCCCATCTCCCCTCCCTCATCTTCCCTCCACCACCTCCCCCCACTGCCTCCCCTCCCCCACCCTCTTCCACTCCCCAAGAAAGCTCTTCCTCTCTCCTGCCCTGAGAGCAGATCTCAGAAGGCCAGGGCCACGTCTCCCTCCGGAGGAACATGCTGATGGATGCATGCCAAGGCCCAGAAAAGGACTTCAAGGAGATCTCAATCTTTGTCAATGTCACTGTGTTCTCTTCAGGTACCACCCTCACTCGGGCCCCTGGCTGAGGTCATGACAATCTGTTCTTTCCCAGCCCAGACACTCTGAGACCTCAGGCCACCTCCCAGCCTCAGTTTCCTCATCAGAGACATGGGAAAATACCAGAAAGCCTGGGAGGAGCTGAAGTTGTGTTGCTCTCTTTCTCTGCCTTCACCAAGATGGGTCTCCCATACCAGCAGTCCCGCCACCCCCCCAAGAGACTGAACTTCCTCTGTAGGTCTCACAATCCCCTTGTCTCTCCGTGGGGTGAGGTGGTCCAGGCCGAGATTTCCGGGGTGAAGATCGCCCAGATCCCATACAGCATCGAGTTCATCAGGACACCCCAGTATTTCAAGCCAGAAATGTCCTTCCACTTCAGGGTCAGAGACTAAGTTCACGCCACCCAGAGACTCAGGGCTCCCTCCCCCAAAAGATGCCTCCCCCAGGGAGACAAAAACCCACACTGGCCTCACTTGCCCCCCACAATTCATCTGTCTGAGGACTGAATCCATCATAAGCCCCACACCAAGCCCAAGCACCCCTCAGGTCAAGACCCAGGTCCCCTGAAGTAGGCTGATGGCCCCAGAATTTCTCTATGGGGGGCTTAGGGGTTCATTTTGAGGCTGCATTTGCACAGCAGGCTTGCCGTTTTTACGTGCAATCATTTGGGGTAACTCTGAGATGTCTGGTGGCCATTAGGAAAACTAGAAACATCCTTTGGTGTCAATTGCACTCAAGTTTACCTCAAGCCCTCCACATCTCCTCCTACCCTCTCCACCTCCAATTTCCCCCCACCCCACTGCCACGCCAACACCCAGAGCCTCCACATAGGGTTGTGCATCGTAAAGACTCTAATATGAATGGTGTCCCTGGTGTTGTTCAGTGAGCAACTTGCACAGCTATGCAAGCCGTCCTATCCAGACTACACTTTCAGTCCCCACTTCTCATGCCAAGACACCCCCGCACCTGTCCTTCGTCTCACGCTAGATTCCACCCTAGGTTTTGGTCTCAAATCCTGATGGGTCTCCAGCCTCCAAAGTCCTCGTCCACTGCCAAGAACACAAAGTGTACACTTCGTCCAATGGGGAGGCCACTCGGTCATCAACACACGTGGAGATCTGGACAAGCTGCCTATCGTGGTACCGACCTGACAGGGCAGAGATGGCGGGATTGCGTGAACTGGGAGGGTTGGGAGTTAATTGCCCATTGCTCTCTCCAGGTGGAGACAGATGAGTCTCTCCAGTCCGGGGAAAAGGCTTCAGCCACCATGACAGCTTGGCCCTACTCAACTCAGGACAGGTCAGAGAACTTCCTGTACATCGAGGTGAAGACATTGGGCACAGAAGTTGGCAGCAACTTGCAGCTAAGCCTCAACACAAACCATCGGGACTCGACAACCAAGGATGAGATCGCTTACTTCACCATCCTGGTCAGGGGCTAGGACCGGGACCTGAGTCAAGGAATTCTTTCCCTGGAACACTCTTGGCTAGCTGGGTTGGAGGAACTGTGATCAGTGGTGTGAAGGTAGGAACCATCTGGGGCGGGCTCAGATGGGACTGTGGGTCTCCCTTGTGAGCTGGCCCTGCCCTTCTCATCCTTGGCCTCCCTTGTCTCCAAGGTCCTGAGTAAGGGCCAGATCATGTATGCCAAACGTCAGCCAAAAAGTCTTCAGAGTGCCCTCACATCAGCTAGCATTCTTGTGGCTTCAAAGATGCTGCCCTCCTTCTGCATCCTGGCCTTTTATTTGCTGCCCAGAGCAACCAGCCAGGACCCTGAACTTGTGGCCGATTCCGTATGGATTGATGTGAATGACACATGCATGGGGATGGTGAGCCAGACTCCCTAAGTTGCACATCACTATCAAAGAGCTGAGGAGAGGGCATGTCAAAGTTCAAGGACTCCCAGTCTGGGGGCAGACGAGAGGAAGTGGAAGAGATGTGGCCTTAAAAGCTCAACCTAGGGCGTGGAGAAGATACAAGTAAATGCATGGGGTTGAGATTGGCCTGGTGGAGTTCTCTGATGCATGGACATGAAAGTGGAAGCCCCTTGATAGACTATGAGTCCCTCTCCCTGACTTCTCTCTTTTTCCTGGCTCAGCTGAAGGTTGGCTTGAAAAATGACAAACGTCCCCAGATTTTGGAGCCCAACAGCCGGGTGGAGGTGAAGGTGACAGGTGATGCAGAGGCCACGGTGGGGCTGGTGTCTGTGGACAAGGCTGTCTATGTCTTGAACAGCAAACACAAGCTCACACAGAAGAAGGTGAGAGTATGTGGGCTTTTGCCAAGAGGTTGCCTGGAGGTTCTAAGTGGAGCCTCAGTTTCTTCAGCTATTAAATGAGCAATACTGATGCTTGAGAGGGTTCAAGGAGCCAGTGCACAGCATGGGTTGGAAGGTGGTAAGAGCTCAATAAATGAGAGATGGTGTGAGAATTATTACTTGAGCAGCAATTCAGTGCACCATTATGCCTTCCCTGGAGGGGTCATGCAGGCTCCACATACAGCGTTCTCTCTTGCCCTCCAGGTCTGGGAAGTGGTAGAGGAACACGACATTGGCTGCACCGCAGGCGGTGGGAAAGACAGACTTGCTGTATTCAAGGACGCTGGATTGGACATGAAGATGAGCACAGGGATGGACACCCTAGCAAGTTCAGGTATAGGCAGTGGTTGGGGCAGGAGGAGGGCAGAGGCAGGGGCCATGCGGCCTAGTGGTTAGGAACGTGGAGTTTGATGTCAAACAGGTGGGCTAAAATCCAAGACCCTACCACTTACCATGGGCCAGTCACGTTTCCTCTGAGTCTTATCTCTCTGTCCATAAAATGGAGATAATAATAGAAGTAACCCACTCTGTGTTAGTTAAGGTATAGGTTTGGCCACATGTATCAGAGATACAAATGAACAGTAGCTTAAACTGGGTAGAAGTTTACTTCTCTCTTAGTAACTATGCAGAGGTCATTCTGGGACTCAGATTCCTTCTAGCTTGTTGCCCTGCCATATTTCAAGATGGCGCCTCACCAGGACCTCATGCCAGACAGCAGGATGGAGAGAAGAAGGAAGAGGTAGACAGTCCTCTCACATCTCATTGGCCAGAACTCAGTCACATGGCCCCACCCAGGTGCAAGGGAGGCTGGGAAAAGTAGTCTTCATTCTGAGTGATGTAAAAGATAGAAATTTAGTTGCCACAGATGAAGGGGGAGAATGGATACCGAGGACAACTAGGAGTGTCTTCTTTAGGCTGTAAATAGTGGTATTAATAATAGTTTCTGTTTACTACAAGCTGGACCTTGTGCTAAGTACTTTTATATGCATGATCTCATTGATAGAATTATGATTATACCATTTTACATAGCTGGGGAAATTAATGCACAAGAGGTTAAGTGACTTGCTGAAGATTGCACAGCTTTTAAGTAGCAAATTTTGAACATCAGGAGACTGTGGGATAAAATGAGGTGATGCATATAAAACCCTGGGCATACAGTAAGCACCCAGAAACTATCAAGGATGTTATAATGATCTTGACAATTGTCCTCTCACTCTTTCCTCTGACCCCCAGAGTGGGACTGCCCCTGGAGCCCCCCTCCTACCCGCCACCGCTGCTCCCTGAAGAGGAATGCAGGTCAGAGGGGATGCGCCCCTCGTGGCTCCCTAACCTACTGTATTCATCAAGGCTTAGAACAGAGATGAAACCACTGTAGGTACTTCAAGCAGGGAGGGAGGTATTTAACGAGGGGAGTTTGGTGCTTTCAAAGTCATCAGATGGGCAACAGGAGTAAAAGTTGGAAGGTTGCTTGCTGGGACTCAAGATCACCCCACCACAGTTCTTGCAAATCGTGAAATCTCAGGAACCTGCAACCGATATCTCTCATGGGGCTGACGAGTAGATGGTGGAACATGGAATTGTGCCCATTGCAAAGACACGCATAGACTGAAGCCCACCCATCACCTATTGCTGCTGCAGGGAAAATGGCCTTCACATCTTTCTAGCTTTCAAATCGTACACAAGAGCATCTTGGTGGCAGAATCTAACTCCATCGAGAACCCCAGCAGCAAGGGAGTCTGGGAAATGTAGTTTTTAGACGTCTAGCCTCTGGGATACAGGAGGGAATGTAGATGAAAGGAGACAGGAGTGCTGAGTATGAATGAATAGGATGTAGCAATCCTGCCACACCCGAGGCCAGGGTGTGGACCGGAACAGGAAGCTCTGAGCCCGGAGTTCAAGGAACATGGGAAGCAGTACTGGGTGGCGTTCGCTGAATGGATTCTATCAATATTAGATTTTTCAGTCTCTTTGAGCAATGCTGGTGATTCTGTGGATCTAAATAAAAGGACAGTAAGTGGACTCTAATGAAGATTGAGGTAAAACCCTAATTCTAATTTCCATATCAAAACTCATGCTAACCTTCTGGGAAAAGTTTAGAAAAACTGTGGTTTTGTTTATGGTAATGATCAGCGATATTATTTAACTACAGGTGTTCTAATCTTGTGATGGGGTGGAAATGAGATTTTTTAATTGCCATAGTATTTTTATCTTTAAGCACATCCCTTCAGTTGGCTAATTTAGAAGGATTCCACTTGACATCATGCTTAACAGCAAGTTTTATGTTTTCATTTAAAATATATATATAATGGAAATTGGGAGTCAAAATGGCATCTTGGGGGATTACCAATCCCTGTCAAAAAAGAAGAAGGAAGAGGAGGAAGAAGAAGCAAAAAGAAGCAGCATGAATTCTGGTCCCATCTTTGCCACTTGTGAGCTGTGTGGCCTGGGCCAGTGAATGGACCTCTCTGTTGCTCACCCTCCTCATCAGAACTCACCACATGGGTTCAGTGTTGGGGAAGGCCCAGGCAAAGTGCCAGGACCAGCATCTGCCAGAGCTGGGGCTAAATAGAGGCCAGGTGTACACGGCATTGGGGTGGATGGGTCCCAGCTCCCTCAGGTCTCTCTCAGCCCCTCCTCTGTCCCTCTAACCCTGGCCCACAGTGAATAAGTTTGAGACAGAGCTGGAGTGAAAGTGCTGTGAGGCTGGGCTCCGGGAGAGCCCAGTGGGACTGTCGCGTGAGGAGAGGACCCGACACGTCCACCACGGGCCAGCCTGCGTCGCCGCTTTCCCGAGCTGCTGCCATCTGTCTGAGGCCCTGACTCAGGAGGCCCGAGAGGAGCAGCTGCTTCTGGGGACAAGTGAGGGGGGTCACAGCAGGGGGCCCAGGGTTGGGGGGCTCCGTGAGGGGCACGGAGTGCCGGGGGACAGTCAAACGGTGATAAGGGCCACAAGGGGATGGCGTGGGAGCGCCCCACTGAGGAGTCAGATGGGCCACGGGGGAGACACAAAGGAGACCCCTGCCCCATGTCCGCTCCTTGCAGTGGATGAAGACAAAGACTTTGATGACATCTTCCTGGACGACCTGCCCGTCCGGACCTGGTTCCCTGACAGTTGGCTCTGGAGGAAGATTACTCTGCCAGAAAGTGGATCAGGGTAGGACCACAACCCCCATGCCAGCATCTGGCCCCTGGTCCCTCCACACATCGGTCCTGGCCAGTGCCCCCACCGGTGACGTTGAGCTCTCAGGATTGTCCCAAGATAGAAACTTTCCTGAATAGGGGCACAGATCCCAGTAGATCCCCCCAGATGATGACCCTCTGGTGATAGTGTGTCAGTGGAGTGACCCAGTGACCCCCCCCCAGAGTGATCATAATCCTGGGACAGTGACCCCTGATCCACAGGCTTGCTTCAGGCAGCACAAACTCACTGATGTCCCCCCAACGCCCGCCGCCGCCCTGCCCCCGGCTTCCGGCAGCATCTTGCACAGCAGCATTCTCGTGAACGTGCCTGACTCCATCAGCACGTGGCAGTTGGTGGCCGTCAGCCTCAAGGCTGGACAAGGTAACCCCACAGACCAATGCTGAGAAGATGGGAGAGCGTCCCGCGCCGGGACAGCGGGCCTCCAGGTCACTCCGACGCGTCTGCCGCTTCTAGGTCTCTGCGTCTCGGGTCCCTTTGAGTTGACAGTCAAGAAAGAGTTCTTTGTGGATCTTAAGCTGCCCTCTTCTGTGATCAGGAACGAGCAAGTCCAGATCCAAGCCATGCTGTACAATTTCAGGGCCCGCCAGGCCAAGGTGAAGCCCGTGGCTTTCCTTCCCCACCGAAACATCCGTCAAGGGGTTGGGTGTTTTTTTTTTCTTTTTTGAGGAAGATTAGCCCTGAGCTAACTTCTGCCAATCCTCCTCTTTTTGCTGAGGAAGACTGGCCCTGAGCTAAGATCCATGCCCATCTTCCTCTACTTTATATGTGGGACGCCTACCACAGCATGGCTTTTGCCAAGCGGTGCCATGTCCACACCCGGGATCCGAACCGGCGAACCCTGGGCCGCCGAAGTGGAACATGCACATTTAACCGCTGTGCCACCAGGCTGGCCCCACGTCAGCATGTTTTATAAAGGGGATGGAGAGTGTCCATTATTTGAAGGGTCCAGTGAAGTGGTGGCCCTTTGAAAAAGCTTCTATTTTCTCGTTTAAACCTCACAATGACCTCATCAGACAGATGCTATTATTTTCTTGGTTTAGAGATGAACTGAGGCACAGAGAGGTTAAAGAGCTTTTCTGAGATCACACAGCACATAAGAGGCCGAGTAGGTTTGAATTCAGACGGGGTCATTGCTTTCAACCACTGTGCTGTGCTGTCACCTACTCGGGACTCTCAGGGAAGGAGCAGGGAAGGGACTGTGACTCTAGGGTCCTGGGTCACCCCTGTAACTGATCACCCTACCCCAGGTCTGCGTGGAGTTCCCCTACAAGGAGCTACTCTGCAGCGCTTCAAGGCGGGAAGCCCCATACCGCCAGGTGGTGGTTGTGCCCCCTACTTCCTCCAAGACAGTGCTCTTCGTGCTTCTCCCACTCAAGATAGGCAAAGTGGATGTGGAGGTCAAGGTTTTGGGCCTCAGGATCCAGGATCACGTGAAGAAGACGCTCCTGGTCCAGGTAATAGGCACCCACCACCTCTTGCTGCCAGTGTAGACAGCAGGGCCTCCCCTGCACCCCAGGCTGTGTGATCCATCATAGAGCCCCCACTTTGGGACTTTGGAGTCAGGGTGAGTTCAAATCTTGTCCCTGCTGTGTGACCTTGGGCAGCTTACTTAACTTCTCTGAACTCCACGTCCTTGTTTCCAGGATGAGGATGATCATCATAGCGGCGAATAATCAGAGCTGTGAAAATTATGCATGACCAGCGCGTGACCCATTGAAAATACTTTGTTTACTTAACACACATGTTTAGCCCTTACAATAGGGTGCTTTAAGAATAATAATTCATTGAGCCCTAGGAACAATGCTGGGAGGTAGGAACTATTATTCTCTCCCTTTTATGCATGAGGAAACTGAGGCACAGCAAGGTTAAGTAACTTTCCCAAGGTCACACAGCTAGTAAGCAGAAGAGCTGGGATTTGAAGCCAGATATCAGGGCTCCAGAATCTACTTTAATAGTTAATCAATGTTTCCTCCTACGGTCATTGTGATCATCATTATTATTACTGTTGTTGTTTTTCACTTGCTTCCTCATTGCATCCCACAGGCAGGAGGGTGGACAGAGCTGCTCTCCCACAGCATCCTCCTGAACCCCCAAGGTTAGTGGGGTCTGCAAGGAGCATGTGGGATCCCCACCCCTCCCGGGCCATTCCAGGGCAGAGGGAGGGGCTGACCTGACGGGGTGCGGTCAGGCGGGCGGCCTGAGCTCCTCCAGGGCTCTGCGCCCTCTGGCCTCCCAGCCCCAGAATCTGCTTGTCACAGAAGGTTGTGTCCACTCAGGTCAGACCCAGACAGAACTGGTGCCAAAAAAGGACATTTTGAACCAGATGCCCGATACAGAGGCCGAAGTGTTTGTCAGTGTCCAAGGTACTGAAGACAGAGCCGGGGGGCAGCTCCCCCAGGGCCTGCCTAGGCACAGACGGTGCAGGAGGGGCTGGGGGTGCCCATGTGGGGCACTCAGGGAGCCGTGGGGCTTAGGCCATTCCCGAGGTGACCCTGCCCACCTGGCAGGTGACATCCTTGGCAAGACCATCCTGGGCAGCCTGACACCCACAGAAACACAGCAGCTGCTGAGGCTCCCGAGGAGCTGCCCTGAGCAGATGCTGAGCTCCCTGGCGCCCATGATCATCCTGACCTGCTACCTGGATGCCACGGGCCAGTGGGACAAGGTCGGGGTGGAGCACAGGACCCAGGTGATGAAGAACATTGTCAGCGGTGAGAGGGGGACCCTGGCGGGGCCTCAAGGACGGTGTCCGGGGCTCTCTGGGTGGAGGGCTGGGGTAACGCCAGGGACCCTCCCAGACAATAACACCCAAACTCTGACTTGTCTCCCAGACGACGTGATACCGAGTCCCACAGGGTACCCGCAGCAGGGCCCCCAGGTTCTGCCTTCACCCTGCCCTGTCTCCAGGCTGGAGTCTGACAACGGGCCCCCTGGTTCACCCCAAAGCCCCAGGTTATGTTATATTCAGACAGTGTGTCGGGTTAGACTCACCCCTGGTTACACCCCCAGGGAGGCCCCAAGCAGAAAACCCCCAGGGGGTGGCCTGTTGGTTCCACCTGAGTACTCACACCTTCCCAGCCCCCCTCCAACCCCCCAGGGAACCAGAGATGCACCCCGCTCATGACACCCAGACAGAGACCCTCAAGTTAATTTGGACACAGACCCGTCTCCCTGGCTACACTCAGACATCAACTCTCCATCCAGGAGCTCTCGAGAGTGAGCTCCAGATAACGCCCAGACACTGTCACCCCCAACGTTACCCCAGAAGAGCAGACCCCCAGGGAACCCTCAGGTAGTACCCGAGTAACAACGCTCAGAGTCCTCCCGAGAGGCGCCCCCCCAGACGACACTCAGGAGGACCTTCCACCAGGCGGCACAGACACACCGACAGCCCTAGTTTACAGTCAAGAAAGAACCCCCAAGGAAACTGGCACGTGGTGGCCCCCAGAGTCCCCTCTTTCCTGAGTGTCACCTTCTCTGATCCCTCCGAGTGATTGTTCCTGGTCACATCCTCCCCAGACGACCCGATGGGGTGGGTTTCCCAGATCACCCCCAGACACGACCGCACACGGGCTCCCACGGTCACACCTGAGAGTGACCTTCGTTTACACATGGGCCCAGCAGCCCCCTCCCTGATGCACCCGGACAAGCCCCCTCCTCCAGGCCACCTCTAGATGTGACGCACTCTCAAGTCACACCCACACCCTGTCCTGCTCCAGCCCAGATGATGCCTGACACCTGACCCCCACACCCACCCCCGCCCCAGCCACACCCAAACCCTCCCCCCCTCCCCCCCCAGCCCCGCTTTCCTTGCAAGCTCTCCTCCACCCTATCCTGCAGGTTACACTCAGATGCTGACCCACAGGCTTCATGACGGCTCCTACCACTCCAGCAAGGGCAGCCGCGGAAGCACCTGGTAAGGACGAGGACGCTGGCAGTCCTGCCCAGCCCCCCAGGAAGCCCAAAGGGCCAGCCTGGGGCTTGATGACCCCAGGGGCACCCACACTGCAGGGCCTTGGGGCCGGCGGCACAGGCAGACTGGGGAACGGCAAATGAGGGGTCGGTCTGGAGCCGTGTGGTCCAGGGTGTGGACTCCTCCAGACGGGTGTAGATGCCTGTGTCCTAGAACCCCCCTGGGCTGTCATTCCTGGTCCTCACCCACCCTATCTCCCTCCCAAAAGGCTAACGAGCTATGTCTTCCGGGTCTTCACCCTGGCCTACCACACCGCGACCGTGACCACGATCAACATGCACACTCTCTGTGCCGTTGCCAACTGGATCATCACCCGGAGGCAGGCAGAGGACGGGCGCTTCTTGGAGAAGGGCCCTGTGATCATGGCGTCCATGCAGGTGCCCACCGTCCCCCTGCCTGGGCCGCTGCAATAAAACCCAGGGCTCTGGGCACTAACAGTGGAATCTCAAGCCCCTGACCTGCTCTCAGGTAGAATGAGAAGAGGGAAGAGCTGAGGCTTGGTCCCCAGCATCACGTCCCCTGCTCTGGACCGCCCTGCACTCCATTGCAATGTGCGGGAGGCTGGGCAAGGCTGGGACCCCATCTCTCCCTCACCCCCACATCAAGCAGGCCCCAGTCCTGGCCCCCATGCCTCACAGGGCCTGCGTCCTGCCATCCCCCTGCCAACACAGCTGACCCTCCCAAGTGTCCCTCCACACTAGCCTCCAGAAACAGCTTACAAACAGTCCTGGAGGTCTCTGTCCTGCTCAAACACTTTTCGTGGCTCACACTTGCCCACGACTATCTCTCTGCTATCTCCCTCTCTTCGTGTCTCCTCTCAAGCCTCACCCTTCCCTACTCCCTGCTCCTGGGTCCCTCCACCTCAGCTCCGTGTCTTAGCTTATGTTGCCCTTTCTGCATGACATATCCCCACTCCAGCCCTTCTTTTCCCCTCACCTGGCCAAATTATGTTTTCTCAGATATCACCTCCTCCAGGAAGGATCCCCTGAATACCAACCCTCTGCCTGTCTCCATCATTGCACCTATCACATTAGGCATTCATTCATTCATTCATTCATTCATTCAACAAACATTTATCCAGCAACGGCTGTGTACCAGGTCTTGTGCTAGGCAGAGGGGAGACACAGCAGGAAACAAGATAGATACAGCTTGGGATGGGGGGAGGAAAAAGTTCCCCAAAGAATTATAACTAGTGATTAAGTCCATGGGCGAGAAATACCAGGAGAGAGTATTGAATACGGGTCACGTCTGACCCTGGGGGTGTCAGGGGAAACCTGCAAAAGGAAGTGGCAATAAAGCAGCAACCCAATGGAGGAAGAGAGCTGGTGGGGGAAGAATGGGAAAGAGAGCTTCAGGCAAGGGAAGCAGCATGTGCAAAGGCCCTGAGGCTCCAGCACATTTGACAACATGTAAAAGAGACCAGGGTGATCAGAGCCCAAAGCTAGGGGAGAGGACAGTCCATCCTGAGGCCTGAAAGGGAAGAAAGATGGCGGATCCTGGAGCCTGCAGGGCATTGGGGGCCTCAGTGAGGATTTGAAATAGTCTGCTCAGGGTCTGCTTTTTCCATACTGTGAGTCCTACCAGGGAGGGAAGAGGATCTGGTTCACTGGCAAGTGTCTGCTGAATAAAACTCTGGATAAAGGAATGAAGCCAGCAAAGACAGATTGCACCTCCAGGGGGAGGAGGACTCAAGGAGTTGGAGGGACTGTGTGAGCGAGAGCCTGACGGGAAGGTGGCACAGAGAGGTTACAAACACAGGTTTTACGAAAACAGACGAAAATCAGCCAGGCAATAAGTCTAATGTCGATGTAAGCGATGTGGCATGTTAGCAGTGGTCAGGGGAGGGTTGCAGGGAAAGGGGGATCAAGGTGATGGCGGTGTGATTTTGGAAGACTTCATTAGGAGATGATAAATGTACAGACCAGGAGGTGAGAGAGCAAGTCATATAGATAATGAGGGGAAGAGTGTTCCAAGCAGAGGGAAAAGCATGTGCAAAGGCCCTGAGACTGGAATGTGCCCAATATGTTTGAAGGACAGAAAGGAGGCCAGTGTGAAATAGAGTGAGCAAGGGGAGAGGGGGATGAGGTGAGGGCAGGGAGGGGATGGGACAGAGGTTCCCTCTGCAGGACCTTGTGGGCTACAAGGAGGATGTGAGCTTTTTCTCTGAGTGAGGTGGGAGCCATGGTAGGTTCTGAGCACAGGAAGGACGTGACCTGATTCGAGACCTCACAGGCTTCATTGGCCACTGTGGAAGGAAAAGACCGCGAGGGGCGTATTCATTTCCTATGGCTGCTCTAACAAAGTATCGCAAACTGGGGGGCTTAAAACGCCAGAAGTGTATTTATTTTGTCAAAGTTCTGGAGACTAGAAGTCCAAAATCAAGGTGTCGGCAGGGCCATGCTCCTTCTGAAAGCTCTAGAAGAGAATCATTTCTTGCCTCTTCTAGCTTGGTGGCTCTGGGGTTCCTTGGCTTGCAGCTGCATCGCTCCATTCTGCGTCTCCATCTTCACAGGCCCTCCTTCCTTCTGTGTGTCTTCATGTGGCCTTCTTATAAGGACACTCACCGTTGGATATAGGGTCCACCCTAATCCAGTATGACCTCTCTTTAACTAGTTACACCTGCAAAGACCATCTTTGCAAATAAGATCATATTCTGAGGTTCCGGGTGGACATGAGTTTGGGGGCGGGGGGCACTGTTCAACCCAGTGCAGGGGTTGAGGGTGGAAGCTTGGAGACTGCAGAGGAGTCCAAACCCTAAGTCAGTCATTAACTAGCAATGGGGAGACTTCACCTCTCTGAGCCTCCGTTTCCTCATCAGGAAAACGGAGCTGCTGCAAGATACTCTGAGGTAGCATAGAGAGTTTAGCCCAGCACCCTCCGTGGCTGTTAGGTTTTGTTAGTAAGGCAGACCTCATACGGGCAAATCTCAAGATGGCCCCTCCTCCTCCTCTCTCCTTCCCTCTCCCCATCCTGCTTTCAGCATCATCCAGCCCAGAGCTGAGCATGTGGGAGTTTTCAAGGTCGGGGAGGTTGGAGAAGATGGCCCCAAGATGCTGACGGGACCATGGGTATGGTTCTGCATCCACAGGGTGGCTACCAAAACTCTGAGGCAGACGTATCACTCACAGCTCTTGTCCTGATCGCCCTGAATGAGGGGAAGGAATTGTACATCAAGGACGTCCTGGTGGGACCCAAAGAGGAGGGCAGGACCTGCAGGGTGCCATAGGCCCTCCACACAGGGAGCTCCCCCACCCCCGTGTTCCTCTCAATGGATGCTTCTCTTCTAACTCCCAGACCCCTTTCCCCCGATCACCTTCCTCTAGCCTCCTCTCTCTGACTCTCTAGAATTTGATTGCCAGCATGAAGAAAGCCAGTGACTTCCTGGAACAACGCCTCCCCAGCATTCAGACAACCTTTGCCATAGCCATAGTCTCCCATGCTCTGGCCCCCACCAACAGCCCCAAAGCCAATGGCTGCCTGGACATCTTTGCCAGCCATGGTGGGTGTGGGGCCACTTCTTAAACAACTGTGTGTCTGCCACAGTCATGGCGGTGGAGGGAGGGGGATTGCGTGGTCTCAAACCCAGCAATGAGTGCTTCGTCACTCAGCATTTACTGAGCACCGATGGTGTGCCAACTCTTGATCTTGGTTTCTCAGATCCTGAGAAACCAAGGTGAACAAGATTGATAAGGTCCTTGCCCTCAAAGGCCCCACCACCCCTGGGGGAGGCAGGCAGAAGACAAACAGATCAACAGAGAATTCCAAATTGAGATAAATGCTGAGATGAGAGCATACAAGGTGGGTGGGAGAGATGACAAGGGGAGGGGAGTATGGATTAGAGGGCTCAGAAGGCCTGTGGGAAAAGAGGACCCCTGAGCTGCTGAAAGATGAGAAGGCCAACCTGTGTGAAAGGCGAAGGACATTCCAAGCTAAGGCAGTGGGGCATGCAAACTCCCTAAGTGAGAAAGTGCTTGTTGTGGTCAAGGATGGAATGAAGGCCACTAAACGTGGGTGATTGAGAGGGCTCTGCCTCCCATGACCTACCCGACCTCATTCCAAAGTCCTTATCCCATCTTCCCCATTCCCCAAGTCAAGAGGAGTCGAGTTAGGAAAACTCACTTGCAGTAAGACTGGAGGGACCTGGAGGAGCCTCCTGGAACCTCGATTTCCTATCTTGAAATAGTTAGAGTCCCTGTCTCCTAGAGCGGTTCTGAAAATACAGTGTCCGTAAGCCCCCTCAGAGAATTCCACGTAAAGTAAGCGCTCAATAAAACAGCAGATGAGAACAATCGGGCCAGATGACACAAGGGGAGGGCAGGTCTAGGTAGGGGAGCTCTGATCTGGGTGACCAGGTGGCCATCCGTTTTCTACATAAAAGCCACTGGCCAGTGAACGACTCAGACAAGAACTCCCTGTACACCATTGAGGCCACGGCCTACGCGCTGATGCAGAAGCTGGAGCTGGGTCGGCACAATGAGACGTACGCCGTCATCAAGTGGCTCCTGGAGAAGAGGGAGCTGGGAGGCGGTTTCCAGTCCACCCAGGTGACCCGGGGTCTCGGAGAGGCGGGGCTGGGGGCGCTGGCCGAGGTGCTGACGCGGCCAGGCCCCCGGAAGGAGCTGTCCGTGGTGCTGCGCCCGGGGCGCTGTCTGCGGTGCTGATCCGCGGCCTCTGTTCCAACACCCAGGCCACGGCGGTGGCCGGCGAGGCCCTCACCCGCTTCAGCCAAGCTGTCCCCTTCGAGGGTGTCCAGGACCTCCGAGTCCAGATCAGCGCCCCTAAGAGAGCCTTCAGCGTGGAGTGGCTCATCGATCAGAACAATGCCTACCAGCAGCGGTCAGCAAAGGTGAGGCGCTCAGGGGCAGACGAGAAGGCCACACAGAGGTGGCATCGGACATGAGGCCAAGAGCCATATCCCTGTCAATCTCCCTCCCCAAGAGTATCTCGCAACCATTGGCAATACTGTCAATGTATTGATTCATTTATTCCACAAACATTTCCCCCACGTGCCAAACATTCTCCTGAGCATCAGGGGTACATTATGAAAGGTCTGTGGTCCCTGCTTTCATGGGACTTACAGTTTAGAAAGAAACGGAATCAATATATTCTATTTTAGGCTCTCTGAACACAGGGAAAAGAAAAAAGTGTATAAAGGGGAAAATAATCTGGGTGTGGGGAGTAAGGTAATTTCCATGACCTTATCCCATGGAGGAGATGACATTTACCTTCAATCATTCGACCCATCTTTACTGAGCACTTACTGTGTGCCAAGCACTGTTCTAAGTGCTGGAAATATAGCCTTGAACAAGACAGAAAAAAACCCTGTTTCTGTAGAATTTTATATTTTAGTCGGGGAGACAGACAATAAAGACATGTGAATAAGTAGAACATATAGTGTGTTAAAGGCTGGCAAGTGCTATGGGGGGAAATAGCAGCAAGCGGGTAGGGACATCAAGGAGTTGCAATTTTAGATAGGATGGGCAGGGAAGGTCTTACCAACAAGGTAACATTTGAGCAAAGTCTTAAGGAAAGGAAAGAGTGAGCCTGGTGGCTATCTAGGCAGAGGGAACAGCAGGTGCAAAGGCCCTGAGGCTGGAGTGTTCCCAGAATGGCAATGAGGTTTAAGCAGGGATGATGCGATTGGATGTGAATTTGTAAAATTTTGCTCTGGCTGATGACGGAAGAAGGTATGTGGGGGGCATGAGTCGATGCAGAGATGCCAGGGAGAAGGGTCTTGTGGGGGTTCCATGCCTGGGGAACTTTGGAGATGCTATGGATAGATTAGACAGATGTACATTCGGACATAGCCTGAGTCAGCAGTTCTGGTTGATCTGTGACAGGGTACACACCACAAATGTTCTATCAAGAAGGAAAAGTAGGAGCTGCCTAGTGGTGTTGTGGTTAAGTTTGCGAGCTTCAGTGTTCCGGGGTTCACTGGTTCAAATCCTGGGCAAGGACCTACACCCCGTTCATCAAGCCATGATGTGGCAGTGTCCCATATACAAAATAGAGGAAGATGGGCACAGATGTTATCTCAGGGCCAATCTTCCTCACCAAAAAGAAGAAGAACAAGAAGGAAATGTAAAACTATCTGCATGGGGAGAGCTGGGCATTGAGTGAGCAGACCCCAAGTTAGGGAAATAATGAGACGCCAATGCCCTTGCATGCTTTCCTCCCACCCCCACTGCATTCGAGCCATGTTTGCTGCTTCCTCCACCTTCCAATCCGCCTCCTTCCTCCTTTCAGTTCTCTGCTCAGGACGAACTAGAGATCAGAGCCAGCGGCAGAGGAAGAGGCACCGTCTCGGTAGGTCTGGTGTCGCACCCTCGAGATCCTGCGCTGGAGCCCAGGGCCCCCAGTGGGTGAGAAGAGAGGCCAGACTAGACTCCAGGACAAGATCAAAATCAGCAATAACTTGAGCTACCATTTAGGGCACTGCACTTTGCTAGGAACGAAGCTGAGGACGCCTCCAGCACCCCCTGGGAAGCTGGTAAAAATAAGGACTCCATTCAACAGGTGGGGAAAATCGAGGCGCAGATAGAGTTTCATTTGCTCTAAGTCAAGAGTCAGGGGAGATAGAGGCCTCTGGACCCGTTTGCCCCTCCATGCGAGTCCCTGGAGGGGTGTCTCCTTCCTTGCCCCCCTCAAGGGAGACTCTCCCTCAGGGTGCCTCCCAAGGCGCACCCTCCCCCCACTATCTGAGCCAGCAGCCCTGTTACATCTTGCAGCCTCATGCCCTGTGGCCCAGGACGACAGCCCTCTCATTCAGCAAATTTGAGGCAGCCTACCATCCTGCTTCCAGCAGTGGAGTCACGGGTGAACCCCTGCCTCCGTGGTGTGACCTGGGGCATGTCACACTCCTCCCTGAGCCCCAGTTACACTTCCATTAATTGCAGTAAAAAAAAAAAACAGCTCCACGGTTGCATTAGCTGCATTTCAAGGGCTCAAGAGCCGCAGGCGGCTAGTGGCTGCCCTCTGGACAGCAGATGGAGGCAGCTGCCATCCTCGCAGAAAGTTCTAGCAGAGCTGGTCTAGATGCCATGGGGTGTTCTGGCCGCTGCGCCCATGGACTGAGGGGCGGGCTTGGCTGTGAACTCCCCGCAGGGGCAGAGCCCCGGGCAGGCGAGGGCTGGAGCAGGGAGGAAAGGGGGTGGGACGGGCTCTTACTCCTTCCCTGCCCTGCAGATCTTGACCATGTGCCACAGGTCCCCAGAGTCCTGGGAGCACACCTGTAACCTGTTCCACCTGAACGTGACTCTCCAGAATGCCCCGGAAAGTGAGCCTGGCCCCAGGGAAGCCAACTCGGCATTTTTATGATTTTACTTGAGCTCTCATTCAGGAAGCACAGTTATTGCTTTATTCAGTCATTCGACAAACGTTTCGTGAGCATTTACTACGTGGCGCGCTCTGTTTATTGGCCCTGGGAACATAGGCATGAAGAAAAAATATACCTTCTTCCCCTGGAGCCCACATTCCAGTAGAAGGAGACAAACAGTAACACAACAACAACAATATAACAACAGTACAACAATAACAATAACACAGTAACAGTATATTATACTCTTACTGTTATTTATTTATAATAAATTAAAAAGAAATGAACCTACATTATAAAAAATAAATATATAGCATAATAGCCAGTGATGATAAGTGCCACGCAAAATAAAGTTAAAAAAGATGATTCAGACTTAGAGGAGGTTCCAGGGAAGCTCTCTGAGGAGGCGGCATTTGAGTAAGAGAATAAGCCATGAGGGATCTGAAGGAAGAGCATTCCAGGAGGGCAGAACAGCAGGTGCAAAGGCCCTGAGGCAAGAATGAGCTTACCTGGTTTGAGGAACAGTGAGGAAGCCAGTGTGGCTACAGAGGAGCAAGGGGTAGAGTCTTAGGAGAAAGAGTTGGAGAAGTGACAGGGGCACATGGCACAGGGACTTGCAGGCCACAGTGAGAAGGAGAGAGAACGCTGCCATTGGGAGCTCACCGCCGGGGTGGGGGAACAACCCTCTCCAGTCTCAGGACTTTTAGGGACCAAAAGTGACCAAGCTTTTGGCTTGAGCCCCATTTCTTAATAATAGTAATAAGGATAGTAATAATAACTGACGATTATAAAGCACTGATCTGACACTGTCTTAAGTGTTTTGCTTGTATTAACTCACTTAATCCTTACAACAACCCTGCTGGGTTAGGAATCTTATGAGCCGCTTCTCAGATTAGGAAACCAAAGCACAGAGAGGTTAAGCAACTTGCCCAAAGTCACACAGCAGACAGGATTTGAACCGAGGAAGCTAGTTCCCGAGGCTGTGTTACCCAGCCTCTAAACATCTGCTTTCTCTCTGCAGTGAATAAAAAGGGGGAAGAGACCTTACGGCTCCGGATGGAGACAAGGTCAGGGTACCAGGATCTCAGGCTGGGCGGGAGGAAGGCCTCACTTCTTGGTAACCAGATTCCCCAGCAGCTTTCCCTGTGGACGGAATGGAGGGGGGACCCGCCAAGCTTGCCTCTCTGTGCCTGCCCCTCACCCTATCTCTCCTGCGGCCCTGCCCTGCCGGTCCCCCATGCTGCCTCCTACCCCACCCTCCCATGCTGCTCTCCCATCCAACCCCTCATCCGGCCAGGTCCCAGGATGGCGGGCTCCACCATGGCAAACATACTCCATGATCCAGGTACCCAGAGCCGCCTCCAAGCTCCACGGCTCGCCCGCATCCTCATCTCCTCCTTATGCCCCAGCCCCACCCCCAGTCCTGCTCTGCCCCCCATATCCAGTGCCTGCTGAGTGCCAGGCTCTGCTCTAGGAGCTGGAGGAACAGCTGTGAGCAAGGCAGCCCCTCCGGCCCCAGGGGAGCTCACAGCCTATCAGGGGAGACAGGCAATAACCAAACTGATCACCCAGAATCAATGTAAAGTGACGGTTGTCATTAAGTGCAGCAAAGGAGCGGTCCATGAGCCAGAGGAGGGCAAATGAGAGAACGATGTGGTGTGTGGGCCAGAGAAGGCCTCCAGAGGGAGTGATGCATGGGCTGAGATTGCAAAGATGCAAGGATTTTGCAGGGCAGAGTGGAGGAGGGAGGATTCCAGGCTGAGAGAACAGCGTGTGCAAAGGTCCAGTGGCAGGAGAGAGACTGATGCTTAAGACCAATGAAATGGAGGCTGGAGTGGGAGGAGGTGAAGTAGAAGAGTGAGACAAGGCATTTGATAAAGGTCGTTAAGCAAGGAGATGACATGTCAGAATCCTGTTTGCTGAAGCTGTATGCTGCTGGGGGCAGAGGAGCGACAGGGAGACCCAGGAGTCCAGGCGAGAGATGACGGCAGTGGGAGGATGGGGGAAGGGACAGCAGGAAAGTGGGAGTAGACGGGAGCTGTGAAATCCCCAGGGTCCAGGGTGATCGAGAGGCCACGATGACCATTATGGAGGTCTCCCTGATCACCGGCTTCTACCCCAACCAGAAGGACCTCAAACAGGTAATAAGGGTCCAACCTGCCCACTGGTGTTGCCCTGGCAACCCCCACACTCCCCGTGTGTGCCCAAGGCAGCATCTACCCAGGTCAAGTCCGGGGGTTAATGCCCCACGGTCAGCAGCCATGCCCTCTTCTGGTTGTCTCCCTGCATGACCTTGGCCAAATCCTTGCCCTCAGTTTCCCCAACTGATTGGACAAGGGCTGGGAACTCTGAGAGTTACCCCGCACTGACTGGGGCTCCTGCGGCTGGGGGCCCCAGGGTCTCTGACCACATGTAATCCTCACCCTCTGCCCCAGCTCACGAGCGACGCGGAGATGTACGCCTTCCAGTATGAGACCAAGACGAGCTCCAGCGACAGCACCGTCGTCCTCTACCAGGAGAAGGTGAGGGAGGCCGGGGGTCCTGCGCCAGAGGCCTGTGGGCGGAGACCCCGCGGTCAGCGCCTTGGGTGGGGTTGCCAGACAGCCACGCCGTCTGAGGCCGGCTCCTCAGTGGTCAAGGCCACGTGGTCGGTGGGACGGCCAAGGCCCTGTGGTCAGTGCCCAAGGGTCAGTGGCCCTGGTCAGCTCAGACAGCACCCTCCTCCCTCAGCTCTCCCACAAGGAAGACACGATGCTGGGCTTCCGGGTCCACAGGATGCTGAAGGCGGAGTTCCTGCAGGCCGCGCACGTCACGGTCTACGACTACTAGGAGCCTTGTGAGCAGGGGTCTAGGGTGGAGGGGGCTCCCGGAGGGGAAGAGGCCTGTGATGGATGGGCCGGGAAGGAGGGCGAGGGGCGGGGCCAGGAGGTAGGGTGATGGACAGGGCCAGGAGGGCGGGCGGGGGGCGGGGCCAGGAGGGAATGGGGCGTGGCCAAGAGGGGCCTGCGGGGTTGAGAAAGGCGCTGGAAGGGACCAAAAAGGGTGTGATGACAAGGGGCGTGGCTTTCTTGAGTGGTCGAAGCGGTCGGTGTGGGCCCTGGAAGGGCGGGGCCAAGAAGAGACTGGGCGTGGCCTGCTGGGGCTGGGGCGGGCAGGAAGGGGGCGGGGTCTGCAAAGGGGAGGGGCCTGTTGAGGGGGTGGCTGGAGAGAGCTAGGCGGGCGAGGCCTGCGGGGGGCGCGGCCAGGAGGGAACCCTGCGCCCAGGAACGCTGGCCCAAGGCAAGCGCAGGCTCTCGACCCCTCTCGCAGCCCGGAGGTGCAGCTCCTTCTACAATCTGCCCACAGAGCGATCTTCCCTGCGGAAGATCTGCCACAAAGACGTCTGCAGATGCGCCGAGGGTGAGGTCGTGGGGACGCGGGGGCCGGGGCTGCAAAGAGATGAACTGAAAATAAATAGCAAAATGGTAGACCTAAATTCAACCATACAAGTTGACCCTTGTGATGACGACAGTCCCGGCTGACACCAAGATTGAGGTCCCACTTTGTGGGGAACCTTGATGCGAAGGCACTTCGCTGAGAGGTGCCCAGATTCCTGATCCACAGGAACCACAAAGTAGTGAAGCGACTTTTAGCTGCTAAATTTGGGGATAGCTTGTTATGTGACAATGGATAATACAGTGGCCATCCTTGGAAAATTGAATCGGCCACCACCTGGGTCCTGTCCAGCATCTCTGGTCGTTTGGGGTCTCTCAGTGAGCCTGTCTAGCTCTTCACTCTCATCGGAGACCCGTTTCTCTGCCCCGCTCAAGCATGGCAAAGTTACGGGGGCCACCCAACGGCCAGGAGTGAGCTAGCAGAAGAGGAGGGATTTGACCCCAGGACTGTCTCACTCCAGATCTTGAGTTCTTGGTCATAGTGGCATGTATACATTGTAGACGACAAAAAGGAGACGTGTCTTAAGAACGATAACCATAGTTTCTTTGTGTGTTGTTCAAATATCTGCTGATGTCCCCATTGTGTCGTAGCCACTCTCAATAAATCTTCATGTTACTCTCTCCTCCGTTAGAACATCAGTTCCTCGAGGGTAGAGATTTCTGCCTGTTTGCTCGTTCCCAGCCTGGCACTCAGCATTTATTGACTAGATAAGACCCCGTGTCATGCGGGAGCCTGTGGCATGTCCTGCCTCAGCGTCTCCAGTAGGTCTGGGGTGGGCCTGGAAAGCGGCCTCGTAACAAGCCCCCAGGGAGGCCCTGATGCTCTGGGAGGTTTGAGACCCCCCCAGCTCTGCTCTCCCTCCTTCTCCCATCGCACTCCGCGCCTAGAGCATCTTGCATCTCACACACCACCTCCCTCTGGAATACCTGGAATGCTCCGTCCTCCCGCAACCAGGGCATCCACAGGGAGCATTATGGCTGTTTATCGATGCCCCTGGGGACCACCTGAAGGCAGAGTGGGTCTCTCCTGTCTGTGTCTCCTGTGTGTCTCTCATTTAATCCCACAATAGGTGCCAGGACTCTGATCCCGTTTTACAGATGAGCAAACAAAAGATTCAGCCATAAGCTCAGGGTCTCGAGGGGCAGACTCTGGTCTGAACATGCATCTGGTACCAAGAGTCAAAATAAACATTTATTGAGCACCAATTATGTGCAGGCTCTGGTCTAAGTACTTCACGCACATTAACACCTTTTCTTCTTTCAGCAGTTCCATGAGATGGGGGCTGGTATTTGTCCCATTTTATACACGAGAAGACAGAGGCCCTGAATGGGGGCGTATCTTCCTGGAGTGCCTGGCAACAAAGTTCTCCATTTAATCTCAAACCTTGTTTCAGAAATCTGGACTTTGTTGTGTGTGTGTGTGTGTGGTTTTTTTTTTTTTTTTTGATGAAGAAGATTGGCCCTGAGCTAACATCTGTTACCAATCTTTCTCTTTTTCTTCCTCCCCAAAGCCCCAGTACATAGTTGTATATCCTAGTTGTAAGTCCTTCTGGCTCTTCTGTGTGGGACGCCGCCACAGCACGGCTTGACAAGTGGTGTGTAGGTCCAGGCCCAGGATCTGAACTGGTGAATCCCGAGCCACTGAAGTGGAGCCCGCAAACTTAACCACTAGGCCACCAGGCCAGCCTCATGCGTGTTTTTAAGCTACTTGTTTTCTTTGAATGTCACCATGATGAAGTCAGACAGAAAAATAAGTAGTTCAAAGGAAAAAGATCTGGAGAATACACATCAAATTTAATATCCCGGGGCAAGGGGGAGTTGTCATCCCTTATTTTATTTTATTTTATTATCATTATTGTTATTATTATTATTGCTGAGGAAGAGTTGCCCCGAGCTAACATCTGTTGCCAATCTTCCTCCTTTTTGTATGTGGGCCACTGCCACAGCATGGCCACGAATGCTGTAGGTCCACACCCAGGAACAAAACCCAGGCTGCCGAGGCAGAGCACGTCAAACTTAACCACTATTGGGGGCCGGCCCGGTGGCGCAGTGGTTAAGTGCACACGTTCTGCTTCTCGGCGGCCCGGGGTTCGCCGGTTCAGATCCCGGGTGCAGACGTGGCACCGCTTGGCAAGCCATGCTGTGGTGGGCGTCCCACATATAAAATAGAGGAAGATGGGCACAGATGTTAGCTCAGGGCCAGTCTTCCTCAGCAAAAAGAAGAGGATTGGCAGCAGATGTTAGCTTAGGGCTGATCTTCCTCAAAAAACAAACAAACAAACAAACAAACAACTTAACCACTATGCCACCAGGGCTGGCCCCTATTATTACTTTTAATGATACGTGAAGACATTCTAGCAAAAAGATTCCCCAAAAGACAGATATACAGAAAAAAAAATGAGACACCCCCCTCATCATAAGCTCCCACTCTTTGCCCCTCCCCAGAAACCAGAACTGTCCACAGTTTGCTTGCATGTCCTATAACTTAAGGTTTTATTTTCCTGGGTAGGTAAAGACTTACTCTTTCTAAGTCAGACATTTCTTAATGTTTAACTTTGTTGTTTTGTTGTGTTTTTTTTTTTTTTTTGAGGAAGATTAGCCCTGAGCTAACATCCGTGCCCATCCTCCTCTACTTTATATGTGGGGCACCTACCACAGCATGGCTTGCCAAGCGGTGCCACGTCTGCACCAGGATCCCAACCAGTGAACCCTGGGCCGCTGAAGCGGAATGTGCAACTTAACTGCTGAGCCACTGGGCCGGCCCCAAGTGAAATTAATTTTAATGACGTATTTTGCTTAACCAACATATGCCAAATATTGTGACTTCCATTTGTAATCAATATAAAGTCACTAAAGAGTTATTTTACGTGTCTTTGAAATCCAGTGTGCAGTGGACACTCACAGCACACCCGGAGTAGGACCTGCCACGTTTCAAGGGCTCAAATGCCACATGCGGCCAGTGGCTACCCCGTCAGACCACGCAGGTCTGAGTGGTTCATCTGTATTAACTCATGGAACCCTCACAACGACTCTATTCCCGTTTCAGAGATGGGGAAACTGAGGCCGAAAGAGGTTAAGAAACTGCTCAAAGAGCTAGCCACTGACTCGAACCCAGACTGTCCGGTTCCGAAGTGTGCCCGCCTTATGTCTACACTTCTCGTCCCCGATTCTGGCCTGAGAGAGCGTTGCAGTCGGCTGGCCAGTGTCCGAGTCCTGGCGACGCCACTTCTAAGCTGGGTGTCGTCCTGCGTAATTTGTTTAATTGCCCTGAAGCTCTGACTTTTCATCTGAACAAGAGACAGTGGCACCTACCTAAAGGCCAAGGGACACCACCCAGAGAGCCTGGCGCCCAGCAAGCCCTGGAGACACGCAGAGTCTTTTAGCCACGGTGATTTCTTCACCCCCTCAAACCCAGCTTTTGCACACGCTGTCTTCCTGGAAATGTGTTTGAGGCTGATTTCGAAAAACTCGAACAATAGATTTCTGTGCTGTGAGGGACATTCCACCTGCCACGGGCTACATGAATTATGAAATCCCAAATGACTTCTCACCTTTTAGGTGTCCCTGTCAAACATCTATTTCCAGGGTTTCGCACGTTATTCTAAACAGGAATTGGATTTCCCTTACTGTGTGTTTTTTGGTTCTGATGACAAAAGTGATGGATGCTTAAAAAAAAACGCAATTGTTAGAGCAACAGGCATTGTGGAGAGTAGAGGTGGTGCAGAGACGGGGGTGCAGAATGGTTTGTGTGTGTGCCCAGGGCGGGGAAGTCTCTCCAGCGCCAGCAAGGCCCCAGATGTCATAGCATCAGATTACAGAAAAGGAAAGAAATGGTTAAAAGAGCGTGTTTAATGCTTTCCTGAGTTTTGCCAAGCTGCCCTCTCCGACGGTTCTCAAGGGACAGCTTCTCCAACAGTCTGGAGATTCCCCGCTTCCCTGCACCTCTGGACATTCCCAAATTTCCCCCAACTGAGGGGTAAATTGACTGGATTGTGGAAAGCGCATAAACGTTCCAATTGTATCCATTTCCTCCACAATGAAACGTACGCTCACCCAGCTTAAGCCTCAAGGGGTCCAGTTGAAGGTCAAGATTTTGCTGCTTTTGGCACGAGCTTCACCTCCCTCCACTCGCCCCCCTGCTCGCTAAGCCTCAGCCACACTGGCCTTTAGCTTCCTGGCAATGGATCAGGCCCCTTCCCACCTCAGGGCCTTTGCACATGCTGCTGCCTCTCCCCTGCACCATTTCAACTGGGTAACTCCTATTCACCCTTTAGAGGAACCTTGAACAGATTCCTGAAACTATTTTCCCATTTGCAATAATATTACCCCCTTCGTAGCATTGCTGTGAGGATCAAACGAGATACCTAGTTTCCAACACTTGGCACAGTGTTTCAGAAAATGTTAGGATTTCAGCTCAAGAGGCAGCTCCTCCAGGAAGCCCTGCCTGACTAACCTGCACAAGTCAGGTTCCCATGTGTTATCCTTTCTCTCGAGTCTCTCCACTTCTCTTTTTCGGTATATACCATATATGTGATTACATAATTGCTGGGGATATTATGTGCATCATGTTTCTCTTTCCCATTAAGACCATGAGCTCCGGAAGGGCAGAAATGGTGCCCAGCACCACACTTGCCACCAAGAAGGCGTCTGATGCATGTCTGACAAATTAATGAATGGATGGATCAAAGAGGCGCCATCTTGACTCAATTATACTAAAGTGTCAAAGGCTACACTTCTCATCACTATTCTCAGTACATCCATTTGCTCCCTCTCTACACCTTTTTGTAAAGGCAAAAGATAAAATGCAGTAATGCTCGCACCACGGCACAAACAAGGCACATCTGGCCAGGCCACAGTGGCCACAAAGCTTCCACGAAACCGTTGGTGTGGAGGCAGCGTCCTCATGCGGTCACTGGGAATATTCGTCTTTCTGTTTATCTACAAATGCCGAAATTCAATACTCGGGTTGTATCTTCTGTTTGTCCTTCCAGATGGACTGTCACCCTTCCCCCTCTTGCTCTGTGCCCTGGGAGGCTGACAGCATGACTGGCTTCCGGTGCAGCCAATGAAATGCTCCAGCAGGAGGTGGGAGGGGAGAGAGGGCGGGGTCTTTCTTTCCTTCCCTAAACGTGGGCTGGACCCAGTGACTCAATTTTAACATACAGGACGTGGGGCGGAAGTGACGCCATGCAACTTCTGATGCTGGGTCATAAAAAGATACAACTTCCGCCAGGCTGTCCTTCTCTCAGCTCACTTGCTTGGGGGAGGCCAAGTGGGGAAGGCTGCACACTCAAACAGCCCAAGTAGGGAGGAATCGAGGTGGGGAGACCCCTGGCCAAGAAAGCCGAGCAAAGCCACTCCTGGATTCCTGACCCACCGTTTACTGTTTTAAGCCACTGAGTTTGGGGATAATGTGTTAGGCAGCAATGAAGAACTACTGCAACTGGTAACAACAGTCCCACGCTCCCACCTCAGGACCTTTGCACTTGCTGCCTGGAACTCTCTTCCTCCATATCCTTCAGGTCTCCCCACAGATGTTATTTCTCACAGCCTTCCCTGATCCCCTCTTTATCCAGCCCCCTACCCCTGTTCATTTTTCATCCTAGAACTTATTTCCTGTCCCATTGTATGTTTGTTTCTTGTCTGTCTCTCCCACTCGAATGCCAGCTCTATGAGGGCAAGAATCTTTGTTTTGTTCCAAGCTGTGTCCACGTGCCTGGAACAGCACCTGGCACCGAGGAAGTGCTCAATATGTTGGCCATTATTATGAGAATCCAGCAGACCTGATTCACGTCCTGGCTGGATCAGACTCCTATCTGTTTCCTGCCCACTTGAGGCCCACCCTGGCCGGGGGATGGGACATAGCTGTGACCTCTCTCTCCACTGGGTAATTTGTAAGTGACAACTCTAATGGGGGAGCCGCTGCACGCCTCCTCGCTCCCCTCAGGACAAAACCCCAGGTCCTCTATGCAGCCTGCAGGCCCCATCCCTGCCTGAAATGCCACCTGTCAGCCCCAAAGAACCATGAACTCTTTACATTTGCTAATAGAGTGGGCTCCAGAGACCCCCACAAACAAAACTTTGAGGTTCAAGTAGAAAACATTAGAACATCTATACTTTTTAATCCATTTTTCGTGTGCTCAAGAATATCGTTATGTAAGAAATATATTATAAAAGAGTCTACAGAATCTATTGATATGACCATATTTGCATGTCCTTTTTTGGGGGGGGGGGTGAGGAAGATTGGCCCTGAGCTAACATCTGTTGCCAATTCTCTTTTTTTTTCTCCCCAAAGCCCCAGTACATAGCTGTATATCCTAGCTGTAGGTCCTTCTAGTTCTTCTATGTGGGACACCACCACAGCACGGCTTGATGAGCGGTGTGTAGGTCCGTGCTCAGCATCAGAACCGTGAACCCCGGGCCACCCATGCAGAGCTCATAAACTTAACCACTGGTCCACTGGGCCAGCCCCGTGTCTGTCATTTATAAATAGATACCCATGTGGGGATGGAGCCTGGACATCAGTACTGATAGAGGTGCGGAATTGAAAAGCAACTTTTGGAGTCATTTATCCTAACGCGATTTTGACCCCCAGGGGCATTTGGCAATGTCTGGAGACATTTTAAGTTGTCACGACTGGGGGAGGGGCGCCACTGGCATTTAGCGGGTAAAGACCAAGGGCGCTGCTCAGCACCCTACAGTGCACGGGGCAGAGCCCCACCGCAAAGAACTATCCAGCCCAAACTGTCAATACTGGTGAGGCTGAGCAGGCGCAGCCTAGCGCGCCAGACCCGCTCCTGCCGGAGCTGCTTCTCTCCCCTACTGCATTCCTCACCTAGCTAAGACCTCAGACTTCAAGGACTCCCCCAAGAAGCCATCTCTGACGCCCCGAGGCCGGGCCAGAGTCCCTTCTAAGGGCTCCTCCAGGGTCCTGTGCCAGGTTAGGATTGTCCTGGCCCCCGGGGTTCTCAACCTTCGGATTTACAATGCAGATTCTCAGGAAGACCCAGCCAGCCATATTCTGCAGGACTGCTAGGGACCAGGAATCAGGGTGTTTTTAATAAGCACCTCCCACTTCCCCCTACTGCCTGTCCCTTTGAACAGGCACATAGTAGGTGACCCAGTGACTAGTTGAGAGGCTGCTGCAGGCCAAGCGCTCCTGAGTGCTCTAGCCGGGGTCTCGAATTCTGGCGCGCGCGCCCACACACACCCAGGATGTAGCCAATATTATCATCCCCATTTTACAGACGAGTAAACTGAGGTTCAGAGAAAGGAGGTGACCGGCTAAGAGACCCAAAGCGAGGAAAGGGCCCAGGTCCTCATCGGTGCCCGCTTCCTGGGGGAGGGGAGGGGAGAGGGCGAGGAACATGGGCAGCGCGAGGTGGGGGGGCGCGGAGACTCGCCGCGGCCTTCTGATGCGGCCCCGCCCCCACGAGGGACGTGAAGACGCGGACCCCGCGCAGCGTGGGGACATGTGACCGACTGCAGAGGCCGCGCCGCCTCCCGCGCCCCAGGTCTGCGCGCTCCGCCGCAGGGTGCAGACCCCGGGCGCCCGCCCGGGCTCGGGGCGCAAGAGCAGAGGCGGAGCCAGGGCGGAGCCAGCGCGCCCCGTCGCCCCCAGGAATCGAAAGCGAAAGAGGGGCCGGGAGGAAGGGCGGAGCCGGCCGCAGGCCCCGCCCCCTGCCCTGCGCGGCGGCCGGACCGACGGGCGCGCCCAGGTAGGGGGCCGCCGCGCGCGCAGTGCGGACCCTCGCGGGGACCTGCGCCGCCGCCACCATGTCTCAGGAAGGTGTGGAGGTAGGAGATGGCTCCAGCTGGGCCGGGGGCCCGCGAGAGGCGCCGGGGAGGGGCCGGGGGCGCCGAGGGGGCTTCGCAGTTCCTGGGCGCTCCATCCACAGCCCGGACGGTGCTCCGGGCTGGCGCTCGCCCCCATCGGAAAGCAGAGTGACCGCCACCTCCCCCAGAGCGAAATGCGGCCTCCTCGAGGAAGAACGGGGGCTGCAGGGTCAAGGGTCAGAGGCCATGGGTTACCTGGCTGGCCTCGTCCCTTAGCCTGGGACGCGCGCCCTGGTCCACTCCCTCCCCCAATGGCCTGCGGGGACTTTGGCTTTTTCCAGGAAATGCCACAGAGGGATGGAGGGGGGCGGGGGCGGACGCCAAAATCAAGGGTCAAGTTCGGGCCGGGAGAAGGATGCCTAGAGATGGGGGAGGGGCTGTCGCTCGTCTCCTTGCCCCAACGGACCCCCCCTGTCCACACCCCAGCTGGAGAAGAGCGTCCGGCGCCTCCGGGAGAAGTTTCACGGGAAGGTTTCCTCCAAGAAGGCGGGGACTCTGATGAGGAAATTTGGCAGCGACCACACCGGCGTGGGGCGCTCCATCGTGTACGGTGAGCGGGCGGGGGTCCCCGGGCTGGGGCGGGGTGGGGAGCGCGGAAGGGGTGTGGTCTGTGCTGAAGGTGGGAAGAGGCCCTGAGATCTTCTCTCGGGGAGGGTCTGTGTTGGGGCCCTGGGGACCTTGAGACTCCCACAAGATCCCGCAAGGGCCCTCCACCTACGCTTACTCTCCCCACCAGGGGTGAAGCAGAAAGACGGACAGGAACTGAGCAATGACCTGGATGCCCAGGTAACATGCCCCACTCCCCTCCCAGGACGGGCTGACAGGGCAGGGGGAACGGAGGGGACCCGGCCCCACCATGGTGAGCCCCCTCTGTGCGCTCTGGGTCCGCAACTCATGGTCCAACCTCATCCACTTGTTCACCTCTCAGTCATGTGTCTACCTGGGGAGCCCACAAACAGTTGGCGCTTGTGACATGCCGACTGCATGAAATGAGGAAGAGAGACAGGAAATGAGGCAGTGAGACGAATCAGGATTAATGGCATCGTAGAGGAATCCTGGAAGTCAGGGAAGGCTTCCTCAAGGAGGTGGCGCCAGCTCTTCAAGGCTGGGGAGGCGTGATCCTGAAGGACATGAGGTCGGGAAGGGTCTTCCTGGAGGAGGAAATGGCGTGAGCAAAGGAACACACAGACGGGTGGGATGAGCAGGAGATGGGGGAGGAGAGAGGGGCAGAGGAGCCCATGTGTTGAATGAATGAATGAATGAATGAATGAATGAATGAAAGGCTTTGAGGCACAGGTGCAACATGGCCACTTTGCCCCTTCATGACTTTGGGGACTGGTGGATGTGGATTTCGCCTGCCTGGACAGCGGCCCCGTATAGGATTGTTACATAGTATAATCAAGTATCATACTATTTACATTTATACATAGACAGAGTATGATAAAAATAACAGCAAGGAGTAACATTGATCGAGCACTTCCCTGGGGGCAGGACGCAGGGAATTTGACCTGTTGACTGATTGCATTGCCACAGCGACCCCAGGAGATGGGTCCTGTTATTTATGATGTCCGTTTGACAGACGAGGAAACTGAGGCACAGAGTGACGAAGTCACTCGCCAGGTTCACGCAGCGCGCAGGTGCAGCTGGAATTTGAACCGCAGCCACCTGGAGTCAGAGCCTGGGCCCCGAGATGCCCCTCCTTAGGGACCCAGAAGGAGTGGTTTGGCCATGCCCCCACAGCGGGAAGTGATGGAGCCAGGATTGTGAGGGGGTTCTCTGAATCCAGGGCCCAAGCTCTTAGCTTCAGGCAGCATGGGCTCAAAGAGGCGGCTGGTCACAATGCCAAGTGTGTGGAGTTGGCGGGCAGGAAGGGAGCATGGGGTCCAGGCATGTCCTGCCATGCCCACTTTGGGGGGGATCTCTTCCGGCTCTGGGCCTCAGTTTCCCCGTCTGAGAAATGAGGTGAATAGGTGTGCCCACCTCTCAGGGCTGCTGTAAGGACAACTGAGGTCATGCACCCGGCTCTTAATTCGGGTGCTGCTCAACCAGCTCCTGGTGAGTTAGGAACACCTCACTGCTGGGGGGCCAAGACCCTGCCCCGCCTTGACCCTGTCCAGGAGCCCTGCCCCCAACAAACAAGGATGAAAAGAGACCCGAGCCACCTCCCCAGCTTCTGCCCCTGGTGTCTCCACCCAGGACCCCCCAGAGGACATGAAGCAGGACCAGGACATCCAGGTGAGTCCAGGGTGTGGGATAGGGGAGGTGGACCGGGGGGACGAGAGCGAGGGGCATCCTGGGGCAAGAGGGAGCGTGCCTGTAGGGAAAGGATGGCTGCCGTGCACATTTGGGGTGACCACCCTGTCGTCGTCCCCTCCCTCATCCTGCAGGCGGTGGCGACCTCCCTCCTGCCGCTGACGGAAGCCAACCTGCGCATGTTCCAGCGCGCCCAGGAGGACCTCATCCCCGCCGTGGACCGCCAGTTCGCCTGCTCTTCCTGTGACCATGTCTGGTGGCGCCGCGTGCCCCAGCGGAAGGAGGTGACGGCCCAGCCCCGGACCTTGATTCTGTCCCGAACTCCACTCGCACGCCCCCTCCTCCGTGTCTGCACCCCCGCCCTCAGAACATCAGCCTCTGAGAGCCCACCCCTGACGTCCACGCTCAGAGCCCCAACCCCAAGCCCCGAGCTGGACTCGGGACCTTCCACAGGAGCAGCTCAGCCCTGACCCCAGACTCCCCCGCTTGACAGCGACCCCCGCCATCAAACCTCAACCCCAGATCTGGCTTCTGAGCCCCGATCAGCGCTGTGCTTCTGGTGCGCGCTTCACAACCAGCTCGTACGCCAGACTGGCAGCATTGGCCAATTTCCATGGTGCAAATATTCCCACTGGGGCCAGTATCCAGCCGGTATTCCCACGGTGGCCAGGATCAGGCGACCAGGGTCCACCTCTGCCCGCCAGCCTGCTCCCCTCTCCACGCCCCCAGGTGTCCCGCTGCAGGAAGTGCCGGAAGCGCTATGACCCGGTGCCCTGCGACAAGATGTGGGGCGTGGCGGAGTTCCACTGCCCCAAGTGTCGGCACAACTTCCGGTGAGGATGCAGACCCCCCACCCCAGCCTCGGCCACGCCCCGCCCCTACAGCCCCTGCCCCGCCTCCACCCAGCCTCGCTTTTGGACCCTCACACCCCGCTCGCCCATCCCCAGGGGCTGGGCACAGATGGGGTCCCCGTCCCCCTGCTACGGCTGCGGCTTCCCCGTGTTTCCGACACGGATCCTCCCTCCGCGCGGGGACCGGGACGTGGATCGCCGCAGCACGCACACCCACTCCTGCTCGGCCGCCGACTGCTACAACCGGCGAGGTGAGCGCCTGGTGCGTCCCCGTGGACCCCGCCACCCTGGGCAGTCTCCTCGGCCTTGACTCCTGGGCCGTCCATCTCTGGGGCCTTAAGCACCAAAGTCTCCACCTGCGTATTCCTCGTGCCTCCCGAGGCCTCAGTCCCCCTGGCCACTTCATCTCCCGGGGCATCAGCCCCTCCTGGCACGTCTCCCGTGGTCCCCCAGGCTCCGTGGCCTCCTACGCCAGGTGACCCTGGACCCCTGCCCCTCCTCACACCCACCTCCTGTGGCGTCAGCCACCTTCCATGGTCTGGCTCATGAGGCTGTGGTTTCACTCCAGTGGCCCCCACCCCAGTGTCCCCGCGGCCTCTGCCCCTGTGGTCTCTGTGTTCTTGGCTCCTGGAGCCTCGGGCGACACATATGTCTTTGGGTCGCCTGTGGCTTCCACCCTTGTCACTTCCACCTTGGAATTTCCCATAGCTGTGGTGGCCTCAGCCTCACCCTCCCCAGAGGCCCCCGTGGCCACAGCCCCCTTGCCCTCCGAGTCTCCTGTGGCCTCGAGCCCTGTGACCTCCGAACCTCTCCCTCCCAGAGCCCCACGTGCCCGGGACGTCCTGCGCGCACCCCAAGAGCCGGAAGCAGAACCACCTACCCAAAGTCCTGCACCCCAGCAACCCCCACATCAGCAGCGGCTCCACTGTGGCCACCTGCCTGAGCCAGGGGGACCTGGTGGAAGACCTGGACAACCTCATTCTGGAGGACCTGCAGGAGGAGGAGGAGGAGGAGGAGGAGGAAGAGGGTGGGCGCGGGGACTGACCTTCCCAGGGGCAGAGGCAAACAGACACGCTCTGTGGATCTTTTGTGTTGTTATAAAATGTGCGCTCAAACCGAGATCGAGATGCCCTTGGGGAGCCCTTGGGGTCTGAGATGTTGGCAGGGGGATTCCGGGGGCCCGTTTTCAGGGCCCTGGGGAGCTGAGCCACAGCAGGAAGGTCTGTGGGACATGGCCCGCAGGGAGCCACGGAGGAGGTGTGGCCAGCACCACTGGGGCTCCTGCTGACATATGTCCCAGGGGGACAGACGGGCCGATGGTCACAGCCTCAGGGGCCGGATCAGCATGGCAGCCTTCTTGAGAGAGTAAGCGCCACCACGAAACTCGGCCCAGTAGACGCCGTCCTGGTAGCGGCTGCGGTAGTGGCCACCCCGGTGCCAGACACCGTTGAGGTTGGAGTGGGCACAGGCATGGTACCACCAGCCTCCCCGTTGGTACAGGGCGCAGTTACCTGAGGGGAGAGAGAGTCCATGTCCTCTTACCAGAATAAAAGCCTCCACCAGCACCTCACTGGTACAAGGCTTTTGCCAGGCATTCTCCTGGCTGTTCCCACTCTTATTGAATATAAGCCCTGATTTTCTATCTCCTCACTAGAATAAGAGCCCTGGCCCTTACTTTCTTTTACAGAGTAATAGCCTGGATTCCTTCCCTATCCCCTTACTGAAGTACAAGTCACGCCTCTTCCACCCTTTCTGCAAACTAGGAGCTCTACTTTTCATTCTGTTATCAGGGGGAAAAAATCTTCTCTACTTTCTTTTTAGAATAAGAGTTCTAGCTCTCACTCCCTACCTTTCACCAGAACAGGAATCCTGACTCTTTTGAGAAGGAATTGCCTCATCAGAGAAGGAATCTGGGCTCCCCATCCCCTCACCAGAATAAAAGTCCTGTCCTCTCATCTCTTGCTTACCCTGATCATTACCAGAGGGAAGTCTTCCCCCACTCCCTTTCATTCCCTCCCTAGGAGTCCCACCTCCCCTACCCTCTCTCCACCAGAATAAGAGCTCGCCTTACCAGAATAGGAGTCTCGGTCCCTATCCACGGTGCTGAAAGGCTTGTCATTGTGCCAGGAGAGAGAGTCTCCAGCGTCTCCATGGTACTGGCCAAGCCGGAGACGGTAGTGGTCGCTCTCAGGCTCCAGGGAGAAACCGTCATAGCGGGCACGGGCCCCACGGCCCCCCCAGTCCTCCAGGAGCACCAGTAGCTCATGGTCCCCACGGCTGGTCAGCTGATGCACAGGTTCAAGGCCCAGCCAATATTCCCCATCAGGCTGCCCGAAGCCCGCCTGGCAGGACAGCAAGGTCAGGAGGTCAGAAGCGGGTCCCCTTCACTGCCCAGCCCAGCCCCTGCTCCCCTGCACCCACCTTGTAGTGCTGCCAGGTAGTGAAGAAGTTGACAGAGCCATCTTGTCGCCTCTGGATCACAGTCCAGCCTCCACCCTCCAGCTGTTGCTCGCACCATGCTGACACCACATGCCGGCCTAGTCGCAGCTCATACACTCCGCTCCGCTCGTGGCCTGCCCTGTGGGCCTCTGCACAATCCCGCCATGGGCCTGTGGGCACAGAGATGTGGAGGAAGCACAGCCTGGACCAACCAACCCCTTACTGGAGTAAGAGTCCTGATTCTCATTGGTCCCCTCACCAGAATAGCAGTCCTGCCTCTCCCATTTCCCCACCAGAATAAGAGCCACAATACCCATTTCCTTGCCTGAGTAAGACTCTAAGTCATTCTCTCACTAGAGAAAATGTGGAGCCTTGAGTTTTTAAATCCTGGTTCTATGGTCTCCTCACCAGAATAGAAGTCCTGAACACAGTACTTGGAACCAGTTCAAATTTGCACCAAAGTCGTAGTCCTAAATTCCCTGTCCCCTCATCAAAGTAAGAGTACCTCCCTCCGATTTTCATACCGTAGCAAGAATTTTGATCCTTATCAGAATAAGAGCCATATCTCCTTGTTCCATCACCAGATTAAAAGCATCTTTTCCACCAGTCCCCTCACCATGAGGGGAATCTGCCCTTAAAATCCTGGCTCCTGTTTCCCTCTCCTCATGCTGCACTGGGCATCCTTGGGCTCCTACACCCCCAACAACCCTGCCCTCATCTTACCCGCTGGCTTGGTGGGGACAGCAGGGTGCCCTGCAGGCAGAGGAGAGGCCAAGGGCCTCTGCTGTCTCAGGGTCTGGTCTCTTTGGGGTTCTGGGGCTGGAACTAGCCTCCTGCTGGTGTCATTGGTGCCACCCACCAGACTGACCGGAACCACAGGCACCAGGGGTGGTGGCAGGACCTGGGGTGACCAAGAACGTCAGATGTGGCTGCACTAGCCCCCAGCCCAGGAGGCTCTGAGCTCCTAAACCTCCCAGCATCCAGATGGGCGGGAGATCAGGCAGGGGCATGGACCGGATGCTCCCAAGAGCCCCAGCTGTCAAGAGCAGACAGAGCTGGCCTTAAACTCTTGCTCTGGTGTTCACAGCTTAACCCATCTGTGTCTCCAACTCCTTTTCTGTAAAAGGAGGGCTAACGAGCACCTCCAACAATGAGTATGAACTTACGGACGCCTCCCAACCGCCCTGTATCCAGAATAAAATGGCAGGAGTAGAAACAGCCACACAGGGTCTCTGTGTATATTACATAACACCCCGATCACGTGGGTCTTGGTCTTTATCTACATACTAACATGCTTGATTACAGGACCCTATGAATATTCATGGGCAGGGGATAAGTAAAGCCTTTCAAGCAGCCACCAGTCGCGTTTTGACCCAAATGAGTTACGGGAGGAGAGGCAGGAATCCAGCGCGGGGAGCTGTGGGGCTTTCAGAACTGCGGTGACGAGCTCAGGGGCCGGCGGGAGGCCCAGCTTGCACACGGGGCGGGGGGCTTCGGGGTTACCTGCTGCTGGCCGCCCGAGCCCCCCGGGCACAGGCGCTCCAGGCGGGCGATCAGGCCGCTCTGCCGGCTCACCAGCTGCGCCAGCTCGCGGAACTGCACGTCCAGCTGGTGGAAGCGCGCGGCGGCGCGCTGCGCCTCGGCCGACGCGTTGAGCACGCGCTCCCCGAGCAGCGCCAGGGCGACCGCAGGCTCCGCCCCCGGGCCCGGCCCCGCCCCCGGGCCAGCCTCGTGCTGCAGCTGCGCGCGCAGCTGGCCCAGGCGCGCGCTCAGGCCTCGGCTCTCCTTGCGCAGCGCGCGCACCTCGCCGGCCACGGCGCCGTCGGCCGCCGCCAGGCGCTGGAGCTCGCGCAGCAGCTCCTCGTGGCGGCCCAGGCGCATGCGCAGCGCCGCCACCTCGCTGGCGTTGGCGGCGTCGGGCGCAGGGCGCGCGGCCGTGGGGCCGCTCCAGCACACGGCGCCCGTGAACTTCTGCGGCGGCAGCACGAAGGTGTAGGTGCAGCGCGGGGCGGCCGCGCACGCGCACCACGCGCCCAGCACGAGCAGCGGCGGCAGCGCGCGCAGGCCAGGCGGGCCCATGCTGGACCTGCGGGCGGAGGGCGCGCGGGAAGCGGGGCACCCGGGGACCCGGCCCGAGCCGTCGGCCCCCCCGCGGCGGGGCGCGCGTCTCCACCTGCGGGGCCCGCCATCCCTTCCCCACCCCCCGAGGCTGGAGAGCCCCCAATGGGATCCCCACCCCCCGCCGATCCAGCGAGTTCCAGGCGCCCCGTGGGGCAGCGTGTCTCGCGCCTTCTTGCAATGAGCATGCAGTGAGCGCTTACTGTGTGCCGGCCTCAGTTCTAGGCGCCGGGAATACGGTCGAGAGCAAAACACGCAAATCTCTGCCCTGGGGGGCAAGGAACAAAATGAATACGGTTAGAATTAGGAGTGCATTCGATGGTGCTCTGTGCAAAAGAAAACAGGAAAACAGCAGAGGGGCATCCGTGCAGGGGCCGTTGGAGAGGAGGGGAGAGCTTCCGGAGGAGGGGACATTTTGAACAGACTTGAAGGAGGTGAAGGAGGGAGTCATGGGGGAGAAGAGCGTCCCCAGCAGGGGGAGCGGCAAGTGCAAAGGCCCTGAGGCTGGACCATGCCTGATGCATTAAAGCAACCTCTGGAGGCTGGAGCAGAACAGGGGGAGAACGGGTGGGAGGGGGTGAGGTGGGGTGAGGGGCAAGTCTCACTAACTCAGTCCTGTAGTGGACACCCCGTCCGTCACGTCCCCATCTCTCACGTCCCAGAGTCATCCATGTCTCCTCTTTCTTTGCGACAGATCCAACCCATCAGCCAGGCCTGTCTGCGCTTCTGTTTAGACCCTGAATTCTTGCGCGTCCCCCATCCTCGCCCCTTCCCACGATCCCAGCTCAAGACACCATCTGGATTTCCTTACAGCAGCTGCCTCCCAGGTCTCCAGTCGTCCATCCTCAGCCTCTGGGCTGTCCCCCAACAGCGGCCAGAGGACGCCTGTGAACACCCAAGTCAGTCATGTCCCTCTGCTCAGAACCCCCGTGGCTCCCACCTCACTCAGAGGAGAAGATCAAGTCCTCCCACAGCCCACAAGGCCCTGCATGCTCTGCCTGGGCTCCTCCCTGCCCTCACCTCCTCACTCACTCTGCTCCAGGCACCCTCCAGCCTCAGGGCCTTTGCACAGCTGTTTCTGCCCCGAATTTTAACAGGGCTCCCTCTCTGTCCTTATGTGGGTCACAGCTCAGCTGTCCCCTCCTCAGAAGCCTCCCTGACCACCCCATTTAGAGCAGTACCTCGCAGGGAACCCCTTTCCAGTCGGTCTTTCCCACTTTAGCATGGATCGCTCTGAAATTGCCTTGTTTATTTGCCATTGTTTATGATCGGAATTCCTCTAGCGACATGTCAGCTCCCAGAGTCTGAGTCTGGGTTTTTTTGCTGCTCTGTCCCCAGCGCCTGAAACGGTGCTGGTGTCACACACATGCCCACAACACCCACATGCCCCAGGTCTGTGGTGCCCAGCTGTTCCCCAGCTATTCCAGGTGTCTTTGCTCGAGGCTGTGTACCTGTGGCCACTGCCCCTGCAGCCCTGCAGGGTCCACACACAGGCCCCCCCGGCTTTGCTCCCTGGAGTTCACACTCGCAGCCTCTCAGACGGGGACACACGTGCGTTTCATGTGTCCACACGTCGCCCCCATCTGCACCAAGTTCCACGATGTCCAAACCCACACGTCCTGGTGGCCACAGAGGCTCACGTCCCACGGTCTTCACGTCACACACACTGCCTCAGTCACACATTCAACCAACACTCCTGGAGCCCCTATTGTGTGCTGGGAGCTGTTCCCGGCGATGGGGACACAGCTGTGACCAACACAACAAAGTCCCTGCCTTCATGAGCTGACATCCTCGTTGGGAAAACACGGTGGTAGGTCAGTGCTTAGGGGAAAAGTCTGGCAGGGATGGAGGTGGGAGTCCCGGGCTAGGGGGAGCATTTTTGAATAGAGGGGTCGGGCCTCAGTGAGAAGACGACACTTGATGGAGGACCTGAAGGAAGAGAGAGAAGGGGAAGAGCATTCCAGACAGAAGGAACAGCAAGTGCAAAGGCCCTGAGGTCAGAGCTTGCTGGACAGCAGGGAGGTGTGTGAGGCTGGAACAGAGTGAGGCAGAGAGCAGGAGGTGGGGAGGACAGGGAAGGGATGGGACAGAGTGTGCAGGGCCTTATGGGCCTTGAAGAGGACTTGGGGTTTTACTTTGAGTTATGTGGGAGCCAGGGAGGGGTCTGAGCTGGAAAAAGAAGGGCATATTCATGGCTGTACTCACACACCAAGCGGGAGCTCCCAAGGGCGGAGCAAGGGTCTCTCCTTGCCCCTCCTGAAGACACCAGGTCCCCCACAACAGGGATGAGCCAGACCCCCCCAGAGGTAGGGTATGCATAACACCCTCTGCCTTCCAGGATCTCAGCCTGGGGTGAGGAGGAGGCCTGGGGAGCCCCTGAGCCAAGCCAGGGCCCAACGGACAGAATGAGCCTTCACCGGCCCTCCTGCCCTCCCGCCCTCTCACCTCTCACACTCAAGCCCCCGAGTCCGGCAGGCTCAAAGCAGGCTCAAGACGTCCGAGGAGGAGCCGAGGGTCCAGCAGGGCCTCTGCGCTGGGGAAGGGGAGAGGCTGGTGGGAGAGCAGAAGGGAGAAGGCTTGGTACCCACCCCCTGCCCCCAGAGCCTGGGACTAGAGCCACAAGGCTAAGCCCAGCATCCCCAACTGTAAATATTTAGCATTTCCCGCGTGAGAACTGAGGCAGAATTGCCAGACCCCCCTGCCCAGGCCGCCAGAGCCCGATAGCACAGGTCAGTGGCCCGGACATTCCCAACAGTGGAGCACAGAGCGTGGGAGGCTGCAGGCCCCGGAGGCCTGGGGGGGTCCCAGCCTGAGAGCCAGACACATGCACTCACCCCAGAGAACAACATCGAACACCAGCTGCCCCGGCCGTGTGTCAGGCACGGCTCTAAACTCATTACACCTTTTATTTCATTTAGTCCTTGCAACCCAAGCTGGCTTCTGTTGTAGCCTCATTTGACAGCAGAGGAAAGCAAGCCTCAGAGAGGGTGAGCAACTTGCCTGCGGTCACAGAGCCAGAAAAGGTTGGCCATGGGATTCAGGCCGGGTAGTTTGGCTCCAGAACTCACACATGTATACCACAACGGTCACACCCTGCTGTATGTGCTAACAGTGTAGACACAAAGACACGCAGACGGACACCCGATGAGCCATGCAAACCACTGCACAGAGCTGCCAAGACAGACGGACTCTGTGTGTCCGTGTGTGTCCATGGATTTGCCTGGCACACACACGTAGAAAGACACAACTGGAAATAACACAGATTCGGGCAGCACATGTGTGTGTAAAATGTGGTCACACACATACATACACCACGACTTAAAGGAAAATAAGCCTGTGGGCTGAGCGTGTCTGTATCTGTGTGTCAGACACGTCCACAGCCAGGTACCCGAGGTCACACACAGGCAAGACAAAGACAAGAACCAGGGACACAGTGCGATCCTGACACGCGGCCACCCGCCACAGCGTGTATGTTTTCATTCATCTCCCCCCCACACTGTCACATCCTCGCACAGCTCACACAGGGACAGAAACAGGCAGAATAACCACACAGTCATTTTGAGGAGGGACAAAGCGACTCACATAGACGCCCGGAGCCCAGAGACCTGTATGAAGGCCTCGCCGACCAGCAGACGCAGACTCCCCACTTCCTACCGTCCTGAACCCGTAACCCGAGTGGACTCCCGGGCTGAGAGAGGAAATGGTCGGCCCGGATCTGAGAGAGGCTGCCAGGCTGGGCTCCCGGCCTGGGCTGGGGCCCCCCACACCGGGCCCCTCGGCCCCCCACCCGCAGCCCCCTCCGGCTCCCCCCATTGGCAGGAGAGCGAGAAGAAACCTCTTAAGTCAACAGACAGGGGCTGATGGAAGGGAGAGAGAGTCGGAGAGACAGAGAAGGGGAGAGACGTGGGGGAGATGGGCAGAGACATGGGGAGTCAGGGAGAGAGATGAGAAGAGAGAAATGGAGATGGAGACAGAGAGAGGAGAACGGCGGAAACTGACGGGGGATGAAAGGGACAATTGACGGTAGTGACAAAGTTGGGGGAGAGGGAGACAAAGACGGGGAGAAGACAGGGATGGGGAGGGAGACACAGACTGGCGGGGGGGGCGGAGAATTGGGCAGGGGAAGCAGATGGGGGAGGGGAGGTAAATGGCAGAAGGAAACAGATGGGCCAGGGAGAGAGATGTTGGGGGGCATCCCTTCCCCCAACCCCAGGGTTCTGGGGAAGAAGCCAGGGGCCTGAGGCCAAGATTGGGGCCTTGAGCGGAAACCGGGAGGGGGTGAATTATGCACGAAGCGCCCGCCTTGCCCTGAGTTTCCAGAAGGTGATGTGGAGTTTCCATCCCTCAGCCCGTCCGCAGACAGGGCCCCCGGGGAGGACAGCTGGCCCTCAGTAGCTGGAGGCTCACGTGAGTAACTGCCACGCGCCACCCCCTTCTCTGGTTGCTCCCCAGGTGCCCGGTGCCAGGGTGCCAAGCACTGTGCATACATCATCTCCCTTAATTCGCAGGTCAGGGGGAAATGATTATCATCCACACTTTAGATATTTTAGGAGCCTGGGAATGGAGACAGTGGTTCTCAAAATGGCACAGCGGGTGGAAGTGGCCGAAGCGGGATTCGAACTCGCGGCTCGTTTGTCCAAAGCCCGCGCGGGCGCCCCGAGCCGAGCGGCCCCGCCCCGGTTTCCATAGAAACAGGCACCAGGTGTCTCCATAGCAACCTTCCCAAAGATTTCCCACCCTATCGCTGCCCACCATCAGCTGCGCATGCTCGCCTGATGACATCACCACACAGCGCCGCTTGAAGTACTCCCCCTGCCGGCGCCGGAAGTGAGCGGCGCGGCGCCGGAAGTGGCCGGGAGAGGCTGCCTCGTGGAGGAGACGGCAGCATGGGGCAGTCGGGGCGGGTGAGGCGAGGCGGCCGGGGGCCGCGGGGGGTGCGGGCGGCGCGGGCGGGGGCCCGGTGGAGGCCGCGGCGCTCACCGCTCGCCTGTCGCCCCCGCAGTCCCGGCACCAGAAGCGCGCGCGCGCCCAGGCGCAGCTCCGCAATCTCGAGGCCTACGCCGCGCAGCCGCACTCGTTCGTGTTCGCCCGGGGCCGCGCGGGTCGAGGCGTCCGGCAGCTCAGCCTGGACCTGCGGCGCGTCATGGAACCGCTCACCGCCACCCGCTTGCAGGTCCGCACCCCCCGGCCCGCCTCCCTGGCTGGAGACAGGGACCCTTCCGAGGACCAGCGTCCCTGCTCTCAGGGCTTTGCAGCGAGGCCACGCCGATGAACGCGCGCGGCCTGGGGCTCGGCTGGGTGCCTGAGGCCGGTGGTTAAGCTGGGTTGGAAACTCGGATTCTCAGAGGCCTGGAGCAAGTTCCTTAACCTCGCTGGGCCTCCGTTGGCTCAGCTGCAAAATGGGGCGATGCGCAGTAGCCAAGGGACAGAGGCAGTGCTCGAGATCAAGTCTCATTGGCCCTAAAGGCCAAGGGGCTAGACGCAAGAAGGGGCGTAACAGCTTAAGCTGAGGGCCTTTGTCCGACAAGGGGATATCTGAGCCTTGCTTTTTCTTTCTGTAACTTACAGGTCCGGAAGAAAAACTCTCTGAAGGATTGCGTGGCAGTGGCTGGGCCCCTTGGGGTCACACACTTCCTGATCTTAAGCAAAACAGAGACCAATATCTACTTTGTGAGTGGATGCCCACACCCCTCGTCTCCCCTACGCCCTCCTCCCCCAGCTCTGGTGATGAACCCACGTGCCTCTGAGCTGTCGTGATTTTGGCTTCAAAGTAAACGCTCTGAAGAGATGGGGCAGAAGTTCCCATGCCCCTGCTCCCTAGCTGGAGGCCTGGACCCTCACTGATTCTTTCTCCTCCTGTAGAAGCTGATGCGCCTCCCAGGAGGCCCCACCTTGACCTTCAGGATCAACAAGGTGAGGACTGGAGGGGGCATGAGGACCGTGTGAGGCAGGAGCTGGGTGTGGGGGTGGCGCCGGCCACGTGTGCTTGGCCATCGCCCACTCCTTGCCCTGCCCTGCAGTACACACTGGTGCGTGACGTGGTCTCCTCGCTGCGCCGGCACCGCATGCACGAGCAGCAGTTCACCCACGCGCCCCTCCTGGTGCTCAACAGCTTTGGTCCCCACGGCATGCACGTGAAACTCATGGCCACCATGTTCCAGAACCTGTTCCCCTCCATCAACGTGCACAAGGTGGGCTGGGCCTGGTGTGATGTCAGGTGAGGGTGGATGGGGCAGGCAGCAGGTGCCACACGGGCCCTGGGGGCGATCGCACAGTCCTTACCTCCCATCACTGAGGCTGAGAGCTCCAGCCCTGAGGCCGCATCTCACGTACGATCTGGGACACTGGGCAGGAGGCTCCCCCATGCGCTGCCTTTCCATCCAGCAGGTGGGAAATGATGCCAGCAGTGCGTTATTTTCTGAGCGTGCGTTGAGTACTGGTCTTGGCAGTGGAGCGAGTGTTGTTAGAGCTCCATTTGATGCGGAGTAAAGCAGGTTGGCGGAGGTGAAGTCACTAGGCTCAAGTTAGATACACGGGGGCAGGACAGGATGTTGTCATCTCTCTGGCCCCAGAGCCCAGCTCCTAACCCCTGGCACCAGGGGGTCTCCAACATGGCTTGTTAGGTGCTGATTATCAGGGAGCCTGGTGTGGGTGGCCTCAGTGGGCCTGGCACCCAGGATTTGAGCCAGCGCCCCGGGCACTTCATGGACGCCAGTCACAGCCCCATCAGTCCCCACGGTGCTAACAGCATTCTGTTCCCCCTTGGTGGGGTTTCTGGAGTGTGGCCGTGGCCAGGCTGTGGCCTGGGCTCCCACACGCACTGAGGCCCGTGGGCAGCTCCCATGGTGCCACGGCCCCTCTTGGGTCCTGTCCAGGTGAACCTGAACACCATCAAGCGCTGCCTTCTCATCAACTACAACCCCGACTCTCAGGAGCTGGATTTCCGCCACTAGTGAGTGCCCAGGAGCGGAGCGGGGGCGGAGGGGGTGGCCTCCGTGTGGCTGATGACAGCACTGCTGCTGAGACTCTGTGACTGCTCAGTGTCAAAGTAAACGCTCTGACGCACCGTGGAAAGGGTCGGGGGGTGGAACCGACCCCATGACCCCTGACCCCCCTGCTTGCTCACTCTGGCCCCTGCAGCAGCATCAAAGTCGTTCCTGTGGGCGCAAGTCGTGGGATGAAGAAGCTTCTCCAGGAGAAGTTCCCCAACATGAGCCGCCTGCAGGACATCAGCGAGCTGCTGGCCACGTGAGGAGGGTGTGGGGCGTGAGACCGCCGCAGTCCAGGGGACCCCAGAGCTGTCCTGGGAGCGTGGGATCCCCTGCTGAGCCGCGTGTGTCCCCCGCATAGGGGTGCGGGGCTGTCAGAGAGTGAGGCGGAGCCAGACGGTGAGCACAATATTACAGAGCTGCCACAGGCCGTCGCGGGGCGCGGCAACATGCGGGCCCAGCAGAGCGCCGTGCGGCTTACGGAGGTGAGGCCCGGCGGCAGAGGTGGCTTCCTCTGGCAGCCCCCCCTCCAGGGAAGGACTCACTCCTGTCCTCTGTCCCTGCAGATCGGGCCTCGGATGACGCTGCAGCTCATCAAGATCCAGGAGGGTGTCGGGGAGGGGAACGTGCTGTTCCACAGTTTCGGTGAGGACGGGGCTGGTGGGCACCCGGCCTGGGCTCTGAGGCCTGTAAAGGTGGCTCGCAAGGTGTGGCGCATCCACCTGGGTCTTGGTGAAGATCTTGGGGTCCATCTCTTCCTGCTCAGTGCACAAGACCGAGGAGGAGCTACAGGCCATCCTGGCAGCCAAGGAGGAGAAGCTGCGGCTCAAGGCCCAGCGGCAGGATCAGCAGGCCCGGAACGTCCAGCGCAAGCGGGAGCAGCGAGAGGCCCACAGGCGAGCGGCTGCTGGCCGGGTGGGTGCGGCCCGGGCCCGGGTGCAGCTGCCATGCTGACTGACTGATGCCCGTCTTCCAGGAAGAAGAGCCTGGCGGGCATCAAGCGGGCACGCGCCGATGGGGACAGTGATGCGGAGGACCCCGGGGCCCCCCCCGAAGAAGAGGGGGCCGGCCAGCGGGAGGAGGAGGAGGATGAAGCCGAGTACTTTCGCCAGGCAGTGGGCGAGGAGCCTGATGAGGGTGTGTGGTAGAGGTCGACACAGCCGGGCACCATGGGCCTGTGCCCCCGTGACCCTGACACGAGCTTTCCCCGCAGACATGTTCCCAACGGCAGCCAAGCGGAGACGGCCCGCTGGGCACCCAGGCAAAAAGCAGCAGGGAAAACAGCGGAGGCTGGACCGAGGCAGTGACCGGAGGCCACTGAAGGCCAAGGGCAGAGCCCAGGTGGCCCAGGCCAAGCTGGGACCCGGAGGAGCCACCCGGACCCACGGGCGAGGCCGAGCGCGGCCACCTAAGAGGGCAGCCTGAGCCCCAGTGGCGGACGGAACGCCCCAGATTGGGGCCCGAGAGGCGCTCCCTGGTTCCCCCGGCCTCCAGGGCCAGCCTTCGGTTTCCTTTCATAAAGGAGCTGTGTCCCCACCCCCCTAATAAACTGACCTTCTGGGAGTCTGAGTCTGTGCTGGCGATGGGGGACCTGGAGGCCCACTGGGGGAACCGAGACGGCTGGGGCTGCAGCCCCTGGGAGGGGGACATGGTTTCTGCCCCAGACCTGGCTGCGGCATGCTGGCCCTGGTCTGCCGTGCCTCGGGGTCCTGGGCCCCTCCCCACTCCCCCTGACCGAGCTGAGGGCTGCGAGCAATGAGGAAGGAAGCGCGGTGGCGGCAAGGGTGCTGCTCTGACTGGCTCTGCTGGCTGAGGTTGGAGTGGCGGGCAGGGCGGGGCCAGGCCAGGCGCACCGCCACCACTACTCGGTGGGGAGGGACCCGCAGAGCGTGGGCAGCAGACTCAGCGGCCGGGTGTGCAGGCCATGGCAGCCACCATCCCAGGTGAGATCCAGGGCCCAGGACCCTGCAGTCAGCCTGGGGCCGGGGCTGGGGGCACATGGTGGAGGCAGCCACACCCCGGAGGTGGAGGGGAGGTGGGTTAGCACCCGGGGCTGGACGGGGACTAGAAGCCTAGAGCAGAGGGGACAGGTAGGCAGCCGGCGAGAGCAGGAAGCAGTGGGGCGGGCAGGGCTGCGTGCACCTTGCCCAGGGCTGGCGGCCAGCCTGCTGGACAGGCCGAGAGGAGGCCATTTGTCAGATGAGAGAGCTGAGGCAGGGGTGTGTGAGAGGGAACCGTCCCCAGGGCTCTGCTTGCTCACACTATTGGCCCAGGAGCTGGGACTCCCTGCCCTCAGGAGGCGACCTGGAAATTTGTTTCGTGGTGATCAGATGGAGACACACAGAGAAGGCGGCCTGGAGGGACCGAGGGGGACAGTCCCAGTGTTCAGGTGGTCAGAGCAGGCCTCTCAGGGCCAGAAACCAGAAGGACTTGAGGGACGGGGAGACTCTTAAGGTTATCAGCAGCAGGTGACTCTGGCGAAGGGAACGAACCAGCAATGCAAAGGCCCAGAGGCAGGTGTGCCTTAAGAGGAAGCCCAGTAACTAGTGTGGGAAGGACAGAGAATGAGTCACAGGGAGCTGAAGATGAGACATACTGGGGGAGGGATAGCATAGCTCCTGCAGGGCCCCCTGAGGTGAGGTGAGGAGGGCTGCGAGCAGAGGAATGTGCCCAGTCAGGTGCTCACAGGCGCCCTCTGGAGGCTTTGGGGGGAACAGACTGGTGAGGATCGGGGCCCGGACTTGGCCGGCACTCAGGAGCTGACCAGTTCTGAGGAAGAAGATAGACTTGCTGGTGGATCGCACCTGGAGGAGAACTGCAGGGGGGCCGGGGACGCCCCTGGGCTCCCGCTCCTCCACGTGCATCCCACAAAGGCAGTGAGCGGCTCCCTGAGTCTCGCCCCGGCTGGCCCTCGGGGTGCAAGGCCCAGAGAGACCCTAGTAGATGAAGCTGAGTGAGGGACTCTGGCCTGAGTCTGTCTAGGAAGGAGCTGAGGCTGGCGCCCCTCCTGGGTGCGGCGCGGCCCCATGGCTCATGCAGGCCCAGCACACATGGGTGTGTGGTGCCAGCGACAGGCACTGAGGCAGCGGACAGAGCACGCAGAGGGCCAGGGCTCACTGGGTGCCTCTCCCCCCACAGGTGCCACACCCTGCCCAGCCAACTTCTCGGTGGTGGCCGCCCGCACCCTCAACCGCTTCCAGGAGGGCTTTCTGTGGCCCCTCCTGGTGGCTGAGTTCCTGGTGGCTGTGGCCGGCAACATCCTGGCCCTCTACCGCTTTGGCACCCGGGAGCAGCGCCCGTGGCACCCGGCCGTGGTCTTCTCGGCCCAGCTGGCCGTCAGCGACCTGCTCTACGCGCTGACACTGCCCCCGCTGGCTGCCTACTTCTACCCGCCCAAACACTGGCGCTACGGGGAGGCCGCCTGCCGCCTGGAGCGCTTCTTCTTCATCTGCAACCTGCTGGGGAGCGTCATCTTCGTCACCTGCATCAGCATCAACCGCTACATGGGCATCGTGCACCCCTTCTTCACCCGCAGCCACCTGCGGCCCAAGCACGCGTGGGCCATCAGCGCGGCCGGCTGGGTGCTGGCGGCCCTGCTGGCCGCCCCCACGCTCAGCTTCTCGCACCTCAAGAAGCCACAGCAGGAAGGCAAGTGCACGGTGGAGCAGCCCGGGGCCTGCATCAAGTGCCTGGGGACAGCGGACGACAGCCAGCTTGAGGCCTACAGGATCTACAGCCTGGTGATGGCGGCCCTGGGCGGCGCCCTGCCGCTGCTGCTCACGCTGGGGGCCTACGGAGCCCTCGGGCGCGCCGTGCTGCGCAGCCCGGGCATGACGGTGGCCGAGAAGCTGCGCGTGGCCATGCTGGTGGCCAGCGGTGTGGCGCTCTACACCAGCTCCTATGTGCCCTACCACGTCACGCGGGTGCTCAACGTGTACGCCCGGCAGCGCTGGGTAGCCAGCTGCCCGGGCTTCACAGACGCGGCCCAGGCTAAGCAGGCGCTGGATCTGGGGGCCTACGTGGGCTACCAGGTCATGCGGGGCCTCATGCCCCTGGCCATCTGCATCCACCCGCTGCTCTACATGGCCGTGGCTCCCAGCTTGGGCTGCCACCACCAAGGCTGCCTCGGCTGCAAGGGCGGCCAGACCCCAGAGGACGCTGAGAGCTCAAGCCAAGGCCTGGCCCTCAAGGAAACAGCCACCCCCAAAACCTCGGGGCCCCAGTCCCCTGAGCCATGACCTGGCCTTTCTTGAGCCTCCGCCTCACCACAAGGCGCGGGGACATGGCACAACAGGGGCTGAGGGGACAGCAGGCCCCTGGCCATCACTTCCTCCCACAAAGAAAGGCCTGCGGTGGGACCAGCAAGTACCCAGGCCGGAGGGGCAGAAGTTTGTGCCCAAGCAGACCAGGCGGGGGAGGGGGAGGGCTGGCCCACCCGCCACAGGGCAAGTGACATCCGCAAATAAATGGGACAGCATAGGGTGACTGGAGCTTTTATTGCCCTTGGAGCCCCCTGCCCTGGGAATCCGCCTCTGTCACCGCAGGGTCCTGGCGCCCGGGGCCCAGCAGCAGCAGACGTGGCAGCTGGCTCAGTTGGTGGATGGCCTAGAGAGGGACACAGGGTGGGGAGGACGGCAGGTGTGAGGGCTTCGGACCCCGGAGAGAATCCCAAGACCCCCTCGCCACACGCAGCCAAGGCCTCTGGGGGGGGCAGGCAAGCCAGCGTGGTGGCACAGGGCACATGTGGCCAGACTGGCCTGGCCGAGGGGGAGGGGCAGAGGAGGGCAGGGGTCTTACTTGGCCCACTCCACGTTGAGGATGAGGTGGTCGTAGCCGAAGCCAGACACCCCGGCGATGGCACGCGCGGCGTCCTCACGGCGGTGGAAGCTGATGAAGGCGAAGCCCTGGGGAGGGGGTGGGGTCAGGGGCGCTCAGGGAACAGCCAGCACACAAGCCCCCTCCTCCGCCCCCACGGCTGCCAGCCCACCTTGGACTGGCCAGTGGTCTTGTCCTTCGCCAGGTAGATGCGGGAGATGGAGCCGAAGGGCCGGAAGAGCTCCTGCAGGTCAGTCTCACGAGTGTCCTCTGATAGATTGGTGACGCGGATGGTGGCATTGTCGTCGGCTGGAAGGGCAAAGAGAGGCGGCTGTGAGGGGCAGGCTGTGCCCGGGCCGTGCCCAGGGGATAATGACGGGGTGCCAGAGGCGTCCCCGCCACCTCACCTCTGCGGTTGGGCTGCATGGACTCCCCACGGCGGCTGGCCCCATCCCGCAGGCTCGGTGGCACGTACTTCCCTGTCTTGTTCTGGGTGGCTTGCACCGGCTCCAGCTCTGGGGACCAAAAGCACAGTCAGGCCAGGCACAGACAGCGGGACCCACCTGCCCCCGGATGCGTGGGCTCCAGCCCCCACCCAGCCCCAGTAGTCTGTCAAGCCACAGGCATCCGGCTGGTCCAAGAGCCGATGGCCACGATGACATAATTGTCACATCCAGGAAGCCAGCAGTGAAGGCTGAGTGAGCACCTATGGGGTAGACGCGGTCTGAGGCACCCACAGGGCTGAGAGCTGGAGTAACGCCCAGCCTCACAACACACAGGAACAGATGCGGGGACAGGGATGGTCCCCGGTCCCCCACGCACAAGCCATGGTGGAGAGCTGTCCAGACACAAACTCGCCATCAGCAAATCCCACTAAAGGACACGGACTACAGTCACACGTGTGAGTCTGCTCAGAGATGTGCACGCACACGCGCACACACACAGTGCAGCAGCTGCATCCACGGCAGACAGACACAGCACACTCAGGACAGTCACAGAGTCAGGAGGAGAGTCCCAGCCCACAAGTCGCACACACACAGGGTGGCCACCCCCAACCATAGGCAGTGTGGTTACACACACGGGCGTGCACACGAGCCAGCGGTTCTCGCAGACCCGAGGAGACAGGCTATGTCACCAGCAGCCACAGCAACCACCCAGCCCATCTCTCTCTCACACAGCACGACCGTGGCCACAGCCCTGACTCGAGGTGCTGAGTGGGAGATGACAGGTGTGATGCTGACCACCCCGTTCACAGACAGCAAGTGACAATGAAGGACTATCCCAAGGGTGCACAGTTCCTGCTACACACACACACACACACACACACACACACACACACAGCATGCCAACTGCATTCCCGGCCCGGGCACCTCCGGGCAGCTTCTCCTTCTCGCCCGTGGACAGGCCCAGCTGCTCGGCCAGCTCCTTCTGCATGGGCCCCAGCGTGTCCTTGTAGGGGCAGCGGGTGGTCCAGTGGTCGCCCTTGCAGATGCGGCAGGACACAATCTTCTGGCCCTTGAGCTTGTTCATCGGGTCCTCCTCCTCCTGGCAGTTCAGGTCCTGCTGGGGCAGGCGGGGGCAGCTCAGGGGGGCTGCCACACCCCTGCTGCCACCCTGGCCGCCAGCCCCGCCTTGTTGCCCCACCTACCTCTTTGCTGGTGATAAATGTCATGGACACATCATCGCTGACTGTGGTGGTGGCCACATTGGGCCCCGGTGGGTCAAACTCTGAGTTCCCGAACTTCTTCCAGTTCTGGGCTCAGGGCGGGATAATGGACAAGTCAGGGCAGGTGGGACCCCCCACTGGCAGCCCAGACCTACTATAGCCCCTTTCAGGATGCCTGGGCCTTCAACTGCCTCCTCCACCCTCCCCAAATGCCTCACTTAGTGGTGACGACGAGAATTCCTGTTTCCTGAGTGTGTGCGAGGCCCTGGCGGGGCCGTGTGGGGCAGCCCTCAGCCCCAAGTCCCAGATGAGAGGACCGAGGCTCAGGGGAAACGGTTCCACAGACAACAACTCCTGGGGGTGCCGTGCAGGCGGTGGACCAGCTCCCACTAGGGAGCGATGCTCAGGGGTGGACAGGGCTCCCCCACACTTCGAGGGGCCTTGAGCTAAACAACCTGAGCATCAGCTTCCTCCCCGACAAAAAGGGGACAACGCTCCCCGCCTCCCGGGCCTGCTATGAGGACTGAATGAGAACGCAGCAAATCAAAGCATTTGGGTCGGGCACAGAGAAAGTAGGCAAATAACGGGGCCAAAGGTATTTACTGCTGTCGCCTCTGCTGTGACCATCTTGGGGGAGGACTTGGCTCTATTCCTCCTGGCAGATAAGCCAAGAGGACTAAGAATGAACCCTGTCCACTCCTGTACCCCTGGACTGTTCAGGGCCCCCAGAGAGTACAAACACCCCTAGGCCCCAGTTATGCTCCAGCAAGACAGGTACGAACCCCACTTCTAAAAATAAAGGCATGAGCAAAAAGGAGTCCTGAGTCGGTCCTGGGGGAGCCCCAGGACAAGGGGAGCAGGGTCTCACCTTCCTCCTTGCAACAGCCTTCGAGGCCTTCCGGGTCTCAATTCGGAAGGTGCGGACGATCTGTGGAAGGGAGGGGAGAGGGTCCGGCTTCAAGGCTCCTGGGGCCAGGGGATCTTCCCCACCAACCCACCCAACACACATCTCCCACTCCTGGCCCGAGTGCCCCAAAGCACAAGGGCACCCGCCTCCTCCCCCAGCCTCACCTTGAACTTCTTGCCGTCCTCATCTATCTTGTACTCGGTCACTGTCTTGATGTTCCCGTTGATGACTTCCTTGGGAGGCGGCAGTGGAGCTGGGAGGGGGGAAGAGGGGAGGGGAACTGAGCCTTAGTGATGGGGACCAGGCAGGAATACGGCTGAGGGGAGAAGCAGCCCAGGATGGGGTGGAGGTTGCCCGCCGGTCACTCACCTCCTGGCAGGAGCTCAGGTTCCGGGCTGGTGTCCCCAGTAGCCAGAGGGATCCCCTTTAGAAGCTCGCTGGTGACACATTTGTCTGTGAGAAGGAGTGGGAGGAGGAGGGGTCAGCTGGAGGGGCGGAGCTGCCAAGCTGAAATGGGCGGACTCTGGGGAGGATGCTCACACTAGGAGCTGAGGAAGGCGGGAGCAAGGGCAGAGGGCTGGCCGGGAAGTGCCCGGGGACAGCCGGGGGGGGGAACACGGAGCTGGCTGTAGTAACCTCCAGCAATGGCAAAGATGGGGGGGTCCCTGGCACGAAGGCAGGCTGTGACAACTGCGTCCCCGGAGCAGGGGAGCAGCTGTGAGGACTCGGGCGGTGGCCCGGGAGGAAGAGGGACTGGCCAGGGAGCATCTGGAACGGGCGACAGGGTGGCCCGGAGGAGGACGGCGCGGGGCAAGGGCCGGCCGTGGGGGGACATGCGGGGTCGGATGGCGGTGCCGGGAGCAGGCGGCAGTGACCGGGCGGGGCGCTGGCTGAGAGGCCCCGGGGCCACCGGCGAACTCACCGTCCTCTCCCTCCTCCTCCACCTGGTCGGCCCAGCTGGGCTTCGAACTGCGGGGACAAGCGCGGCGGGGAGGGCGGGTCAGCGAGGCCCGGCTCCCTCGGCCTCGGGGCGCCCAGGCTCCGCCAGAACCCCCAGAGCCCCCAAACCGCCCCCCCGGGCCCCCTCCGCGACCCCCGACTCACTCAAAGTCTCCGGTCGGCATCGCAAACGCTCCTCCACGCAGCCCAAGCCTGGGCCAGAGACCGGAACTGAGGGGAGAACGAGACTTCCGGTGCCGCCGCCTAGAGCAGCCCGGCCGCGGCGCCCGCAGCGCCTCCTGCGAACGGAGGTGGAGGCGCCAGCCGTGAGCGCGGCTGGGCGGTGGTACCCACGTAGGACGCGGAGCAGAGGCGCATCCCAGGGCTTATTCCGTATACCTTTAAAAATATTTTTTTTAACTAATAATTACGATGAAGCTCACTTATTGAGCGCTTGCCGTATGCCAGGCCCTGTGAGGAGGAAATTTTCTTTTCCACTTTGCCGCTGAAGAAGCCAAGGCTAGTCTTCCTTGTCTGGGAAGAGCGTTCCTAATCGGATGATCAAGATGTCAGGTGCCCCCTCAACCGTTCTCCCTCCTTTTCTTAGTAACATTTTTGGCTCTCTGATTTTATCTTTTCCATTTCCTTGTTTGCTGTCCAGCTCTCCCTCTAGAACACTCCTTGTCGATGCAAGCCATATGGCTCCCAGGGAGCCAAAATTAATTCGGGGATGGGGGGCAAAAACCTTAAATCTTACAATAGCTTGTGGCTCTCCGAAGCCAACCCTACTAGACAAATGTTATTCCTAGGTATTTAATTTCTCTCGTTAAGTGTAATTAAGTTGAAATTAATTTAACTAATTGATTTAAATTAAATTTAAAGATAATTCCACTTTTCTCCTTAAGGGGGCAATAATGAAAAGAATAAGTCTAGAAACACTGCTCTCGAATGTCAGCTGCAGAAAGCAGATGTTCGCCTGTTTGTTGACCCCTGGGTCCCCAACACCCACGGGGTGTCTGTCTGTTGTAAGGTGCTCAATTAATGGGCATTTGGGGTTGGGTGGCAACAAGATCATGAGCCTTTTTAAACCAGACTTAAGAGCTTAGGCTCTTTATCCCGTAGGCTGTGGGATGTGGGTGAGGTCACCGACGTGAATTGAGTGGTGCCCCAGCATGATCAGATTTTCTTGTGAAAAAGATTATTCTAGAAGCCTGTAGAGATTTGAGTGGAAAGGAATAAATTAGCAGGACACCAGGAAGCAGGCTGTGGAAATGAGTGAAAGAGGGTGGTCTGGCAATAAAGATAAAAATAGTTTGTACAAAGGGCCAATAAACTTTAAAGCAAATTTACTCCAAGAAACGCAAAATTCAAACAACCTAGCAGATGCGCAAAACTTTAAAAATTGGATATTGCCCAACGGCAACAAAGATGTAGAGAAACAGACACATATTTTGTTAGTGCGTGAAACTATGCAAACTCTCTGGGTGGAGAATTGACAGCATCTCCTAAGACTTAAAATGCACATACGTATTTTCCTTTGAGCCAGCTAATAATTCAGGCTGTGAGAAAAACTTGTAAATGTATGCAAAGATGTGAGAATTAGATATCTGTGCAGTTCACGATAGCAAAAACTGGAAGCCCTATCTGCCCATCCATCCGGGCAGGTTAAATAGATTAAGGTAGGCTATGATATAATGATGCAACACTATGCAGTCTTTAAGGAAGCAGATCCATTTGTGCTTGTGTTAAAAAAATGTCCAGGGACCCGCCCCGTGGCAGAGTGGTTAAGTTTGCACGCTCCACTTCGGCAGCCCAGGGTTTTGGTGGTTCAGATTCTGGGTGCAGACATGACACCACTCATCAGGCCATGCTGAGGCGGCGTCCCACATGCCACAACTAGAAGGACCCACAACAAAGAATATACAACTGTGTACTGGGGGGCTTTGGGGAGAAGAAGAAAAAAAATCTCCAACTCCAGAACAATGAGAAATAAATGTCTGTTGCTTAAACTCCCCCCCAAAAAATCCCGAGAAGCAAGATGCAAAATGGCATATGTTATAGAAACCAACTTGTGTAAGTCTTTAACAGCACATAGATACGTAGATATATGCAAGTTATTCTTCTCTTTTTTTTTTTTTTAAAGATCGGCAACAATTGTTAGCTCTGGTGCCAATCTTTTTTTTTTTTCTCTGCTTTTTCTCCCTCAATCCCCCCAGTACATAGTTGTATATCTTAGTTGTGGGTCCTTCTAGTTGTGGCATGTGGGACGCTGCCTCAACGTGGCCTGATGAGTGGTGCCATGTCCACGCCCAGGATCCGAACCAGCGAAACCCTGGGCTGCCGAAGCAGAGCACACGAACTTAACCACTCAGCCACGGGGCCGGCCCCTGCAAACTATTTTCTGAAATGAAATATCAAACTGTTGCTAAAGGATGCTTTGAGAGGAAGGCATCAGGTGAGGAAAGCTTATTTTTGGACTCTTCTGCTGTATTTAGAAATTCTTACCATGTGTCTATGTCATTTTGGTTGAAATATAAATATAAAAAACTATATATAAAATTATTTACTTTAGAGACAGCCCTGATGGTCTAGCAGTTATTAAAGTTCTGTGCCCTCTGCTTCAGCAGCCCAGGTTCCCTTCCTGGTTGCAGAACCAAACCACCCATCTGTCAGTAGCCGTGCTGTGGCAGCAGCTCACAGAAAAGAACTAGAAGGACTTGCAACTAGGATATACAGCCATGCACTGGGGCTTTGGGGAGAAGAAAAGAAATTATTTACTTTATATATTAATATATAGGATGCATTTGTGTAATATATGTGAGATGTAACATGAGTGTATTTTAATCTATTTTGCATATCCACTAACTTGCATGCCCTCTTCTAGGACTGGCTGAAGGAAATACAAGTTTAACTGCATTAACTTGTCGTAAGGAAGTGTCCAGCACAGTCTGGCTTAAAGGACTGGAAAACTGAAAACAGCACAACCATCATGAGTGAGGGATGGTTTCTTTTTTGTGTGTGTGAGGAAGATTGGCCCTGAGCTACCATCTGTTGCCAATCTTCCTCTTTTTGCTTGAGGAAGACTGTTGCTGAGCCAACATCTGTGCCCATCTTCCTCTATTTTATATGGGACGTCACCTCAGCATGGCTTGATGAGTGGTTCTAGGTCTGCACCCAGGATCCGAACCTGCAAACCCCAGGCTGCCGAAGCGGAGCACGTGAACTCAACCACAACGCCACCGGACCAGCCCCTAAATGTTGCCTCTTCTGTACAAGCACCACCCTGGGAGAGAAACTGCATTTTTGTGGAGCCAAAGAACTGTCCAGAAGGATGTTAACCACTAAACATTCATGCTTCTGGGTGTTTCACTTTGGCCCCATCGTTACTTCCTTTCTGGTATTTTCTGTATGGAATGCTTTTTCTTAAACAGGGAGCACATATCATTTTTACAAAAAGTCAGGTACTTCCCGAGGAAAAATAAAAGGGGCCCCGAGGGAGCACAGGGCAGAGGGGGAAAACCTGAGTCCAAGGGCGGATGGAAAGAAAGGCCCTGGGCCCCTCCTCTTGTCCTTCTTTGCGACACAACATTCTCTCCACGTCCAGAATCTCCGCAGGACAGCAGTCAGGACGAGGGGCAAAGCCAGCCCTGGGCAGCGATGAGGCGGCACGAGGACACACGTGCGTGCTGTGCCGCCCATTGGAAATGCTGCAGCAGCTTGGGGAAGATTCTCTGATCTCACAACGTGGAACTCCACTTCTTGGGATTCTCCATAAGAAACGGAAACACATGTCCCCGAGGAGCCACGTGTCAGAATAGCATGGCAGCTTTGGTCACAATGGCTCCAAACTGGAAACAACTCAAATTCGTTTGCTGGGGCTGCCATAAGTAAGCACCACAGACCGAGGCTTACATGACAGACATTTGTTTTCTCCCCGTTCCAGAGGACGAAGAGTGAGATCAAGGTGTGAGTCGGGCTGTTCCTTCTGAGGCCTCTCTCCTTGGCTTGTTGATGGCTGTCTTCTCCCTGTGTCCTCACGTGGTCCTTGTAAGGACACGAGTCATAGTGGATTAGGGCCCACCCTGACGATATCGTTTTAACGCAATCAATTCTTTAAAGGCCCAATCTCCAAATACACTTATATTCTGGGGTCCTGCAGGGGGAGAGCTTCAACACGTGAATTTCACGGAGACACAATTCAGTCCATAACACAACACAAAAGTCCATCAACAGATGAATGGCTAACCAAAGAACCTGTGGTCCATCTCTACGATGGAGTACTATACAGCAATGAAGAGGAGCAAGTGACTGATACACCCAATGACAGGATGGATGTCACGGACACAAGAGAATAGACACCATATGATCCCGCTTGTGTGAAATTCTTGAACACACACATGCATAGTAACGGAAATGAGAACTGTGATGACCTCTCGGGGGAAGGGAGCCGTTTGGAAGGGGTGCTAGGCATCCTTCCAGAGTGATGGGAATTTCCTACGTCTTGCTCTGAGTGACTGATGACACAGGCAAATACACATGTCAAAACTAATCGAGCTGCACGTCTAAGATCTGGGCACTGTAATAAAATCTGGAGATGCAGAAAGCAAGGTTCAGAGTCGCTCCATCCTGATTCGCTGTTTTATTTCTCTCATTTCTCCCTCTTTAAAATCCCTCATTCGTGGAGTTGGCCCGCCTGCTTTGTCCTGCGCGGAGGGACGATGTTGGTCTGTCCCCTGCTACGTGCCCAGCCCCAGAACCGCGACTGGAACAGTCGGCATTCCACCCGCGGTTGTATGACGCCATCTACATGAGTTTTCGATTGCTAGCTGTGGATGGCTGCGGGCGAGTGGGGACAAAGCCGACAGGAACAGTACACATGTGCGTGATAATGGTCACTGTGGGCATGACAGGCTGTCAGAGGCTTCTTCATGACACAAGAGGTGGAAACAAGGGCTGGCCGTTATTTTGCTGGTTGTGGGATTCACTGTGCCGTCTCTGTGGCTGGGCTTTTCTTTAAGAACTGCCGACACGGCAGAGAGAGAAAAGCGGGTCGTAGTTAGGTGAATGCTATTCTGCATGGATCTAATATTTTTAAAGACGCTGAGAACACTAAGTTTATGGGCACGCAGCTGTGGCAACAGTTGACGGGCAAGGACAGGAAGGAAACATAGCAATGTTCTCGGAGTGCTTGTGTCTGGGAAGCGGCAGGCGGGGATCTGAGGGCGCTGGGAGGGGGTTTCAGCTGCGTTGTGAATGTTTCTCTCATTAAGCAACCTGCTGCCAGGGGACAGTATGGGGGGCCTCCCAAAACCAAATAGTCACCACTCGAGCCAGCGATTCCATTTCTGGGGATATACCCAAAGGAACTAAATCACGGACGCAACAGATATTTGTACCCCCGTGTTCAGAGCAGCATGACTCACAACAGGCAGGGGGTGGTCGCAACCCAAGTGCCCGTGGATGGATGGAGGGATGGATAAAATGCGGTCCATCCACACCATGGGATGGCATTCAGTCTTAAAAAACAAGGAACTTCCGACACGCGCTACGACATGGGTGAATGTGGAGGACATTCCGGTGAGTGAAAGAAGCCAGTCACACAAGGACAGAGACTGTCGGATTCCTCTTCCATGAGGTCCCTAGCGGAGTCACATTCAGACAGGAAGTAGAAGGAGGGGGCCGGCGGCGGGGAGCTGGTGTTCAACAGGGACAGAGTTTCAGTTCCGCAAGATGAAAAGAGTTCTGGAGACAGATGTGCAGTTGCGCAACAACGGGAACATACTTAATGCCCTTGAACTGTGCTTTTAAGGGTTAAGACAGTAAATTTGATGTTATGTATATTTTACCGCAATTTTTAAAACTAAAAAATTAAAAGGATGTACTAACACACGCAAACCTGAAGCCAATCAAAACTACCATGAGAGACTACTTCATACCCATTCGGATGATATTATTAAACAGAAAATACCAAGTGTTGGCACGGACGTGGAGAAACTGGAATCCTTGTGCATTGCTGGTGTGAATGTCAAACGGCGCAGCCGCTGGGGAAGAGTGTGACAGTTCCTCACAAGGTTGAACCGAGAATGACCACATGATCCAGTAATTCCACTCACTCCGAAAGCAGACGCTCACGAGAGTTGAAAGCGGGGACTCAAAGAGATTCTTGTACATCAGTGTTCATTCCAGCATGAGTCACAATGGCCGGAAGGTGGAAACAACCCAAATGTCCACTGATGGATGAATGGGTAAACCAAATGCTGTGTATTTGTACGATGGAATATTATTCAGCCTTTAAAAAGGAAGGAAATTCTGACACATGCCACAACATGGAGGAACCTGGAGGATATTATGCTGAGTGAAATAAGCCAGACACAAAAGGACAAGTATTCTATGATTCCACTCATATGAGGCGCCTAGAAAGGGCAAAAAGAGGACGAGAGGTCACCAGAGGCTGGGGGACAGGGGGAATGAGTTCTTGTTTAATGGGTAGAGGTTCTGTCTGGGATGATGAAAATGTTCTGGAAATAGTGGTGTTGGTTGTACAACAATAAACGTACCGAATGCCACTGAATTGTACACTTAAAAATAGATAAAATGGCTTAAAAGTCAAACCAAACCAAACCCAGCCATAATTCTTGGCTGAATGAATTAGACCATTAGGAGTTGCAAAATTCTCTCCATCTACTCATTCGCCTACATTTATAAACTGCTATTCTACTGGAAATGGCTTTCTTCTCATCAGCAGGCATGATCGGCTTCTCATGAAATACAGTCCCTGCTGGAAAGAGGAGAAAGGCTTGATTCACCCCCTTAATGATTTCAGTGTAGCGCTTAATAGTCCTCTAACAGTCATGAGGCTCTGAGCGTCAGTGGATTTTCCTTGACTAAATGTGTGTCAATCCACTACAATCGCTATTCTTGTCAACACTCCAATTCCGCCAGCTTTTCTTCCCAGGAAAAGGCTGAGCTTCACTCTGACGGAAGGAAGAATGTTTCCCGCCAGCCAGGGAGGCAGAAGCTGCCGAAGTTGTGCCAGCCTCCGCCTCGTCCAGGCGCAGCAGCTCCCCACTCTGGGCATGCCCGGAGGTGGGTGTTTGGCACGTGGACCCGACAGGCACTCACTCACTTGGGCCACCCCTGGAACTTCACCCTGGAGGGACAGCCCACCGCGCAGCTGAGACCGACAGCAGAAAACAGTTTCCACTTTTTACACCAAAGTGAACCCTCAAATTGCTCTTAGTAGCATATTGTACGACAAAGGGAACAGAATTGTACTGAAATGAAGACCTCAACTGGAACAGTATTGCAAAAATAAGGGAATTCAGTAAGTCAGCCAGGTTAGAAATACATCATCTACATGCAAAATCAATAAGCAGTACAAGTCAATAATCTTTCTGTAGGCAAAGGACCACTGTTTGGAAAGTAATATCCCATTTACATTAGTAATGAAAGGATTAAATATCTAGGAATCAAATTAAGAAATTTGCAATATCTATGGGTCAGCCCTGTGGCCTAGTGGTTAAGTTTGCACTCTGCTTCGACGTCCTGGGTTTGCAGGTTCACATCCCAGGAAACTACAGTACTCATTGGCAGCCACGCTGTGGTGGCATCCCACATACAAAATAGAGGAAGATTGGCATAGATGTTAGCTCAGGGAGAATCTTCCTCAGCAAAAAAAAAAAAAAAAAAAAAAGTAATATGTATATGAAAACTTTAAAGTGATATGTGGGACATAAAATATCTGAATAACCAGAAGGACTGCCCCTGTTCTTAGAAAGGTTTGTTGTTAAGATCAGTTTTCCCCAGAAGTCCGTAAATTTAATGCAATCACTATAGAAATACCCACCAGATTTTTAGAGGATGTGGCAATTCTGCAGTTTGGACCCAGCCGCTCAACTACTAGAAATGCATCGTAGATGTGCATTCACACACAGACAAATGTACGTACCACAACTGGATCAGCGGCCCGTTGATGGACAGTTGTTTCTAAACACAGAATGACAAATAGTAGAAGGAATGCCCTTATTTTAACCCGAGTCATAAAAAGTGACAAATTACTGAAACACGACAGCAACATGGATGAATCCAAAAACACAACGCTGAGTGGAAGGAGCCAGACGCAAGCCCACACTGACCCCAACAAGTGAGTCGCCTATGGGGATGCAACTGGGCCAGCGGCTGCCTCCTGGTGGGGCAAGGGACATGAGGCGACCTCTGGGGCGGTGGAAATGTTCTGCAGCTTGATAGGGATGTGGGTTACAGGGCTGGATTCATTTACCAAAATGCAAGCTGTACATTCAGGACTTGCGCATTTCATAGGGCAAAAAAAGGGAACCAGAGACATTCCTAGGAGGCACAGAGCAGTTTTAATGGATGCCACCATGTGTAGCAGAGAAAAGACAGACCACGCACTTGGCCTCAGGCACACGATGACTCTGGAGGACAAGGACTCAGTCATCTTTTTTTTTTTTTTTAAAGATTTTATTTTTTTCCTTTTTCTCCCCAAAGCCCCCCGGTACATAGTTGTATATTCTTCGTTGTGGGTTGTTCTAGTTGTGGCATGTGGGACACTGCCTCAGCGTGGTTTGATGAGCAGTGCCATGTCCGCGCCCAGGATTCGAACCAATGAAACACTGGGCCGCCTACAGCGGAGCGAGCGAACTTAACCACTCGGCCACGGGGCCAGCCCCAACGATTCAAGGATTCAGTCGTCTTTGTCAAGGTGCCTAGGAATGCAGACCTAGCGTTCTTCTCATTATATCCATGATATGCTTTCCAATGAGTTCTTAGCTTAAAAAACAAGCAGAAGCGGGCCAGCCCAGTGGTGCAGTGGTTAAGTGCGCACGTTCCGCTTCTTGGCGGCCTGGGGTTCACTGGTTCAGATCCCGGGGTGGACATGGCACTGCTTGGCAAAAGCCATGCTGTGGCAGGCATCCCACGTATAAAGTAGAGGAAGATGGGCATGGATGTTAGCTCAGGGCCAGTCTTCCTCAGCAAAAAAACCAGAGGATTGGCAATAGTTAGCTCAGCGCGAATCTTCCTCAAAAAAAAAAAAAGCACAACAAAAGAACAAGCAGGTCTATCTAAAAAATAAAATCTCTGATGGGGAAACTTGACCCTGTGCATTTGTTACCTGTTCAAAAAAGAAGCGTAGATGCCTGTTTTCAAAAGTGATCCACGTGTTAAAATAGATGTCATAGAAACACGGAAGGAAACCAGTTTATGATCCGGGGGTAGGGAGGCCTTTTAAAATAGGCTCTGAAAAACAAAAGCGGACAAATATAAACCTCACCCCTAAAAATAACATCTCTGCATGGCCAAGACACGCTGAGTCAAGATGCACATAACGCGAGAGTAAAGCTCTGACACTCCAACAGCTCCAGGGAGCACGCAGTCACGTGTGACCACGGAGGTGAGAATGTCCAGTGGCCACCGGACACTTGCAGGGGTCGAATCCATCCCCCAAATGCTAACAAGACTCACACTCTTCTGTTGACGAGGAACAGAGAGGCAGGCCATCGGGAGGTTTGCTCTGTCGGGGGGACAGTGGCAGAACCTCGGAGTCCCGGGAAGGTCAGCCACACGTTCTGAGGTGGACACATGAGGACACTTACGCTCCCCGATCCAGGGGACTCTCCAGAGAGTTCCCCGAAGGGCATGATGGAAGAGAAGGCACAAGGATGTTCGGTGTGGCGCTGTTTACAGCAGCAGGAAGAGGGAGACACCCACTTTCTTGTGAAGGAACCTAGTACACTTTGCATTTGAACATATTTAGCCCTTGAGTCTTACGACTGAGACCTCGGTGACTGCCCGAGTGGAAAGTCACAGTTGAAGTGCCACCAAGTGCGCCATTTACTTAAGTACTTGTAGAAGTGGTAAGGTGAGTGTTAGGCTCAAAGCACAGAAAGCCCATCTAACAGATTCTTAAGCAAATAAGGGGTGTCTGGGGGTGGCAGGCTGGGGCTCCGAGTGACTCCTCTCCTCCTGTTCTACCATCCACTGCACCGGGCTTCTGTCCTCATGGTCCCAAGATGGCTGCTGCAGTACCAGGCATCAGGCCCACTCCAGACCAAAGGGCTCCAAGGACCCGGGGAAGACCAACTAAGACGGTTCCTTTTAAAGGCTTTCCTGGGAGCCACACTAGCAAGTTCCACTCGCACCTCGTTAGCCAGAACTGAGTCACACGAGTTAACCTCCACCCTGAACACATACGTGGAGTGGTCTGTTTTCAGAGAACTGCCTCGGTGGGGTCCTTGGGCACCGAGGAGCCCGTTCTCATCCAGCCCCAGTGGAGAGGCAGCCTGGAGCCGCTCGCAAATCACGAGTTCCCACCCAAAGTGATTTATAGGAGAGATTTATTTGAAGAAATATTACAACATATAAAAACTACATAAATTCCACTCATACAGTGGTTGATTTGATATAATGCATAATAAAAAACTTTTAAAACCCAGAACGCACAAAGAACTGCACAGTTCCGTCACTACATCATTAGTTGATAAGCAAACCTCACAGAACGGCTTCGTGTCAGCCAAGGCCACAAACACCGTGTACGACACATGTGAACTGACAGATCGCGACATGTTAAAAATACAACATCAGTGCACGTTGGGGATCCCTGGTGCCAGCAACGAGGGCGACGGGAGGGCGGGACTAGTCCGCAGTGGTTTTCTCCTCCTTGACTCTAACTGAAGACGAATAAGAGGGAAAGTCATTGCTGGGAACATACACAGCGTCACACTCCACAACAGGCAGGGTCACAAAAACGCTGTCAGGACCCACAGTCCTGCGCTGCCTAACGACATTTCGGTCAACGACGGACCACATATCTGACGGTCCCCTAAGATTATGGCGGTCCCCTAAGATTAGTACCCTGTAGCCTAGGTGTGTAGCAGGTGATGCTGTCTTGGTCTGTCAGCACCCCTCTAAGATGTTTGCACAACGACGGAAACGTCTAATGACACATTTCTCAGAACACAGCCCTGTCACTAAGCGACTCGTGGTGGCACATTAAGGCCCAGGGTCAGCATTGACAGCCGCCCAGCTAAGAACGTGTGGCAGCTCTGAATGCCCGTTCAGGGAGACTGAGCACTGCTCACAGGTGTTCCCGAGAGGTTTCTAGACGCCCTGGTCAGTGCCTGAGGCAGGTCCAGGCAGGCCCACCCGGCAGGACACAAGCAAGTGCCTGAGACTCCACTGCACACCTGGTGTGAGCCGGGCTCCCATCCTACGCACTGACGTGTGCAAGTCGCTCAATCTCACAGCCACCCCAGGAGAGAAGTGAGGCCACCCGGGAGGCTGTGACTCACCCGCATCCCAGAGCCCAGAGTTGGAGCCCAGCCGCCCACCCCCGCCGTACCTGAGGCACTCTCTTGAGCTTTGGCCAACATACAACGCTTGATCTCCAAGCCGATGGCTTTGGCCAGGGGCGGCGGCACAGCGTTACCCACCTGCAGGAGGGAAGGAGGGCGGCGCCTGGTCTGGCATGTCTGGGATCAGCGCCAGCCTCGCTCAGGACAACGAGGGCATGGCGCCCCGGACTCATGCTCACACGGGCCCCAAGCTCTTCTCACCACAGCTCCCGGACCCTCTGGTCGGCCCGGCCTCCCACCCAAAACACTAACACGTCAAGAAGCACCCAGAGAGAAGGGGCCTTCAGACAAACTCAGGTCCAGAGAGGGAGCCACCAGGCTTCACTTCCGGGCATGGGACAGGGGAAACGGCACGGGAGGCGTTCGCTGTGACCCCAGGCACCCTGGGATGTAAGCCACGTGCGGGCATTACTTTGATGGAGATACACAAAGACACAGCCCACCTAACTCCCCAAGAACCAGTCAGGAACCATGGGTTCATTCGACCCTCGCAACAGAGAAGTGTCTGCTCCCGCAATGAAGCTCGATATGCTAGAACTTTCTTTTGGGCTCATCTGCCTCGGAGTGTAAAGGGCACCCAACGTGCCTAGTGACTCCACCTGCCCATGAAGGCTCTGGGCCCAGGGACGGGGTCCCTCCTGTCTGGCTGGCCCCTCCCGGAGCGCTGAGCCCCATCAGGCGACAAGCCCTGGGTGCTCAGTATCCCCTCGGAAGTGACCGTGTGTATGCGCTCCCCGCTGAACCACTGCCCACCTGGTCAGAGGCAGGGCACAGCCCCGTCAGCCTGGGGCCCCCTCAAGCACAGGAGAGGCGGCCAGTTGCAGCCCACTGACCTGCCGGTGCTTGTCCAGGATGTTGCCGAACAGCCGGTAGGTGTCGGGGAAGCCCTGGGAGCGGGCACACTCGCGCACACTCACCACACGGTGCTGCTCGGGGTGGAGCACGCGGCCCTGGGGGCGAGAGGCTCGGTGGGGAGGGGGAACAGGACGGGCCGCCTGCCACCGGGGGCAGGGAGGGCATCTGCGCCCTAGAAAATAAGCCCATCTCCACCGGCACCAAGGCGGCACGAGGCGAGCCGGAGACATGCAGTGCCGGCTGCTGAAAGGTCACCCCAGAGGTAAGCCCGCACCCCCGGCCCCTCCCAGGCCCGACCCCAGCCCTCAGACCCACCTGCTTGCCCATGGGCTCGGGGTTGGTGACAGTCGTGCTGAAGAAGCCGTCCCACTCGAGCCGTCCGTAGAGGCCAGCCCAGTGGTTGTGCCTGTTCCCAGTGTGGGGCAGGCACCAGGGGATGAGGGTGTTGAACTGTCTGGCCGCGGAGTCACAGGCCTTGCCCGCTGCAAGAGAGGGCAGCAGTGAGGCTGCAGCTGCGGGACGGAGGGACAGAGCCGCGCCAATCCCCGCTCCCCTGGGGCAAAGCTTTTGCCGCTTAACACTTTCTACAGCAGGGACCCCGGGCCTGGCCTGCCTGTGCGCTGGCCAGGTCCTCTGGGCGGGTGGGCACAGCCCCAGTATCTCCTGCTGGGAAGCCCCAGGCCTCAGCCCCTAAGGGGGCGGGGGCCTCAGGCCACAGCCGGGGCCCAGGCGGGCCCACCTTCCACGCAGGAGCAGACCCCGCGGAGGGCCCCGGTGCTGCTGCGGCCGTTCTTCCTGTCGTGGTAGGTGTAGCGCAGCTTCCTGGCCATGGTGCCGTCAGAGAGCCGCACCTCGATGTTGGGCAGGTCACGCCAGTCCGAGCCGGGGGCCAGAGGGATGTGCCGCATGCGGGCGGCCACCAACGCGCTCATGTCCTAAAAGAGCAGCAGGCCCCAGCTGCCACCTAGCTCAGGGGGCATCTGAGCACCGCAGTGGGCTGGGCACCAGCATTCCAGGCCCAGGGAACACCGGGGTGACCAGTAACCCCCAGGGGGCTTAAACCCCATGGGGGAGACACACAGTAATGCCGACCAGCAACTCGGGGATGGCACGTGTGCCATGAAGAGAACAGAGCAGGGCCATGGACGGGGACAGGGACAGCTGAGGACAAGCGTGAGCAGGGCTTTTCTGAGGAGGTGAAGCCTGCAGGATGAGGAGGAACCGGCTGCAGAGAGAGCTGGGGCGCGTGGAGGGCCAGCTCTGGTGTATTGGAGAGAACACAGAGAACAGGAGTGGCGAGGGCCGAGGTCACTCGGGGCGTAGTGGCCAGACACGCCATCCCAGGACTGTTCTAGGAGACCGGAAGCTCTGATTGTCACTATACATGATGGCGTGTTGCTGTGGGGGCCACAGGCGGTGGGAGCAGGAAGAGAAGCAGGAGGCGGGGAGGCAGCAAGGCTGGGAGCCAGGCAGGATGACGGTGGTTTAGCTTAGGGGCCAAGGGCGGAGGAGAAGCTGGAACGGGGCTGGGACCAGATTGCGCTCCCACCCCAAACCCTGGCTGGGTTGCGACCACCAGTCCGTTCCTGTGAGGCGACGAGTCCAGCCAGGCCGGTGGTGGAAGGGGCCCCAGCCTGCTGGGGCACCGTTACCTTACAGATGTGATCCCTGAGGATGGGCTGGTACTGTGAGCCGCGGAGCTGCCTCTGGAACCAGGACTGGGGCTCCCCGTTGTAGGAGATCTCCAGCGCCGACGCCCCGTTCCGGACCTCGGGGAGGTCGGACATGGTATCCCGCACCGTGATGGTTCGGAACGGACCTGAGCTCAACCTGCGCCAGAGCACAGCAGACAGTCGGCACCCCTGGGAGCCAGACCGCTGCTGTCCCCGTGTCACAGCTGCCACGGCCTGACTCCCAGCACTGCCTTCTCGAGAGAGGACACACAGCTCGAGGGCAAAGGGCCACCCGCCGTCACACGGGGACTATTCTTGTCAGACTCCGTCTACAAAGAGCACAGGCTGGAGTAGGGGCTCTCCCTGTGACTGCAGCCGGGCGTCCAGCCGCTGCTTTGCATGCAGGGCTCACAACTCAAGAACAGAGGGCACAGTGCTTACATGGCGGGCTGGATGCTGTGCCATCCAAGGCTTGCTCCTCGGCTCAGGCCTCCTGACAGACCGGAGAACAGACCTCCGGGGTAGCGCATGGGAGCAGGGCTGACAGGGCCCCTACCTGGTTATGTTGCTGACAAACTTCCTGTCGTCCACCACGACACTCAACTGGCAGGCCCGCGGCGCGAACACGTGCAGAGGCTCTGGGAACAGGGGCAGCTTCTCCCCGGGGGCCGCAGCCAGGATGATGGCACGCCTCCGCGTCTGTGCCACACCGTACTGTCCAGCCTGCACGTGGGAGGGCCACACACACGAGGTCAGTGGGCACCTCTGACCAGCCGGACCAAGCTCCTGGGTCAGCAGCACCTGCTTCCTGGGGTGGCAGGCTGGTGCGAAGCTCACCTGGAGAGCCCCCTGGGTACCCCAGCAGGGTCCCTCCTCACCAGAGGAAGCGGCCCCAGATCAGGAACAAAAGACGCCCCGTGGTGGCCACCAGAGAGGATGGGAGCAACCCCGTGGAGACTCCTCCAGCTTGGCGGAGAGCACTGCGAGGGCCCCATGGTCTCGGCACTTGGGGAACAGAGCACCAGGAGCCGCCACTTTCCCCTCCATCTGGGTACCCATTTCATTTTTCTGTTGTGCCAACAGTTACTGAACAGGTATGTCCAGAGTGGCTGCTTTCCAGATAAAGCCTTCTCCTCTGATCACCCCAGATCCTGGTCCCTGTAAGCACAACCACTGAAGCCACCTCAAGTGGGACCCTCCACCTCCTCCAGGGAGTTCCACACAGGTACGCCCACCCAGAGGATGAACTTATTTTTTAGCCTAAGTAACAGTTTGGTCTATGCATCGTTCCGCCCACCCTGCCTCACCCACCCCTCCGTGGAGATCCAACCGCCACCTAGAACCCCCCAGTTGGCAGCACCATTCCCCATTGAAAAAACACGCTGGAGATGAGGCAGCCAAGAGCCCCCTGCATGCGGCCCCTCCTTGGGCAGAGGAGGACGCAGCTCCCAGGGAGACACTGAGGCGGTCCCAGCCCTAAGCCTCTCGGATCTAAATGCCAGGAGCTGCAGTGGTGGGGCAGGCACAGCGCCACCTCCCCCTTCCTTGACCCTGCAGGTCCCACACTCAAGGCCTGCCCCTTTCTTTTTTTTCCACCTTTTTTTGTTGCGAGGAAGATTGTCACCGAGCTATCATCTATACCAATCTCTTTCTACTTTATGTGGGAGGCTGCCACAGCGTGTCTTGATGAGCGGTGCTAAGTCCACACCTGGGATCCAAACCTGGGAACCCTGGGCCACCAAAGCGGAACATGCGAACTTAACAGCTCCATCACCGGGAGGCCCCTGAAAGCCTGTCCCTTTCTACCCTATTTTTGGTGAGGGACAGTCCGCAGTCCAGGGACCGCCGAGCCCCCTCCCGGCCGCGTCCGCCTGGCCCCGGCCCCGCCCCGGGAGGGCCCACCTGCAACACGCCGAAGGTGCACTGGTAGCCCATGCGGACGAGGCAGCGCAGCGTGAGCTTCAGCACCATGGAGCGCTTGAAGGAGACGAAGTTCCTGACGTTCTCCAGCAGGAAGTACCGCGGCCGGTAGTAGTCACAGTAGCTGCGGGAGGCGGGAGACCACGAGTCACCCCCAGACACGGACAGGAGGGAGAGCCCTCTACTCTACTAGAAGCTTCTCCCCAAGGTCCGCCCTCTGGCTGTGGACGCTGCAGCTCCCGGCTCTCAAAGTGTCCCCAGAGGACAGCGAGCCGGGGATGTGCCGACGGCACGGCCTTCAGCAGTGGGGAAGCCACGTGGTTATTGCTCCCCGGGCACAGCCAGCAGCGTGGCCCCAGGCTGGCTGTCCGGTCACCCTCGGGCAGCCCTGAACACAGAGGGGCTTCTGCGGCCCTTACCTGAGGAAGGAGACCACCAGGGAGTTCTTGAACTTGGAGTAGGTCCGAGAGTTGAAGCGGTTCATGCCGCTGAAGCCTTGGCAGGGCGGCCCGCCACACAGCATTTCCACGTCCCCCTTTTGAGGCAGCTTCTGACCGCGCGAGTTGGTCACCTCCCCGGCCATGACCAGCTTCAGCAGGACGTTGCAGTCCTCCGTGAACACCGTGGACCCAGGATTGTTCAGCCGGAACGCTTGGGCGGCGGGGTCCCACATCTCGATGGCCCACAGCGTTTCAGAGATGCCTGCAGGACACGAGGACAGAGATGCGCTTTGAACCCCCTTGAATGAGACTCGAGTCAGAACCCTGACCACAGCCAGAGAGGCCTTCCGGGCAGCAGCCGCCTGGTCCGGTTTGCCTAGTGGCGCAGAGACCTAGCGCTCACCTGCTTGGTGGAACCCCTCCGACAGCCCCCCACAGCCGGAAAACACGTCCAGGGTCCGCAGCTTCGGCAGTTTGATTTCTGCCTTGGGTTCACTCGGCTCACACACCTGGGACTTCGCCTTGCCCTTGCCTGGAGGAGAAGGCCACAGACAGAATGGAGTCAGTCCTAATCACGCTCCTTAAACACCTTGTGGACGCAGACGGCCTCGCCGGGTAGGGAGGAGGCCAGCGTGCTCACGGGAAGTGGTTCCCGCGACGCCGCAGAGGCCCTGGGAGGCGCACGTACCTTTGCCCTTCCCTTTCCCTTTGTTCCCAGGGCTCCGGGCGTGGTTGGGGGGATCTTCGAAGCTCTTGCTCTTGGCATTATAGGCCTGGAAAGGAAAGACCCACAGGAGTTTGACAGAGAAACGCACTGGTCGCCCCTCTAACACAGAGCAGTCAAGAAGTTAATCAGATGAAGATCTGCTTAATTTCTCCCTGAAGAGGGCCATTGGCAGTTAGCCACCAAGAGTCCTGGGATTTTATTACAGTGAAAACGAAACAACTCCATTAATATAAATACTTCACATGGCTGACACCAAAATTTCCGCTGTTCTAAGAACCTGGACTGCTCACTCTAGAAACAGGCAAAGGTGTTACGGCAAGAGCCTGCTGTCGGATGAGGGTACCCACGCCAGAGCCTGTGGAACACAGGCCAGGGAGCAGCTAAGATGGCACACCACAGAGAGGCCACCGTCCAGACCAGGTAAAAGCAATCAGCTTAATCAACAGACTCCTGGACCCTCTCTTGGCCAGCTGCCTGGGTCTGTGGCCCTGAGCACAGACGCCAGGCGGAAGGACTGAGAGCACCTGTCTGACTCACTCCGGGCCACCGATCAGGCTAGCGGGGGCCGCCTCACTGTCTTCACATAGACTCTCAAACGTTCCCTTTTCTATTGTACTTTAAAAGCCAGAAGCGTTCCAGAACCTCAAATGTCTTCACTGCGTCCTCTGGGTCCTGCTCTCTAGGGGCTGTGAGTCTCACCCGCATCCCCCCCCCCGCCGAGGCGCGCAGCCCACCTCAAGGAAGTAGAAGCGGTCGGGGCCGCCGGCCGAGAAGGCCTGCAGGCACTCGGGCAGGTCCTCGCCGTACTCCACGGTGCAGCGGCCCTGCACGGCCTTGAAGTCCACCACGGCCTCCTCGTCGCTCCAGTAAAGCAGGTTGATGTCCGCGTGGTAGGTCGCCGGCGTGGACTTGTGCGTGTTCTCCGGCCTGCGAGCACAAGTCTTTAAGACTTCTCTCTCGCTGTGCGCTGACAACGCGAATTAAGGGGCGCACATTCCCAGGGTGCTCGGAAGATCAAGGGGTAATGACCACGGCCCCCCGGTCAGGTCGGCATGACCACTATCCCCCTTAGTTGACAGTGAACGCTACCAACCAAGTAGGGTTCTTTGCAACAAACTCAGTGAATGGTTTGCTTGCTCTCTGGGCCCATGATGGCAGCTAGTAAAATGGGCCCGCTGTCAAGAACACCAAAGAAGCAGGTGGGGGGCCGACCCCGTGGCCAAGTGGTCAAGTTTGCGCACTCCACTTTGGTGGCCCAGGGTTTCGCCGGTTCAGATCCTAGGTGTGGACATGGCACCACTCATCAGGCCACAGTGAGGCGGCGTCCACACAGCTCAACTAGAAGGACCCACAACTAAAACATACAACTATGTACTGGGGGGATTTGGAGAGAAAAAGCAGGAGAAAACAAACAAAAAAGATTGGCAACAGATGTTAGCTCAGGTGCCAATCTTAAAAAAAAAAAAAAAAGAAGGGGGAGGGAGAGGGGAGGGCAGAACTCGAGGTTCCCTAAGGGCCTCAGGCAGAGCCCACAACCTTCCACCCCTGCCTTTGGCACATCCTGGCCTTCTGCTTGAGGATTTCTTTTGGAGAGAGAACTCTGCAGCTTTAAAATAAAGGCCTAAAAGCAAGGCCACAAAACATATCCACAGTCACCGTTAGCGCCCAGCAGGTAATCAGGAACACCTGGAAACCAGCCCGTCTACCTCTCAGAAAACCACTGTGTGCGCCGCGTTACAACCCCGCTCCAGGCAGAGCCTTCTAGAAGAGTCTGCCGCCTCCGGGCAGAGCGCAGGCCCTCACTGACCTGTAGAACTTGTTGAGTCTGATCTTGATGTCTGTCTCGTTGGGCCTGCCGTTGCTCTTCTTGACGCAGAAGATCTCTTTGATGCGGCCGATTCGGTACGGCTCGGGGGCATCCAGGTTGCTGCCCTTGATGTAATCGGAGTATTTCCGGTAGTGTTCCGGGTACAGATCCTCATCCACAGGCTCCTTCCGTGGGCGCTTCACGGGGCTGGAGAGCTTGATGCTGGAGAGGAGCGAGCACCCGCATAACTGAGCGTTATTAACCCTTCAAAGGAACTGAGTGAGCGCGGCTGACGGGGAACAAGAACCACTGACATTCACACGCCTGATATAAACCACCGCGGCTAAGGCCCCTCAAAAGACTTCGAGAAAGATGGATTCCCCACGCTGGGGAAGGAGCGTTCTCTACCTGTGCCCTGCTGGCTGTCGCGGCTGCCAGCGCTGTTCCCATACCCCAGCTCCCTACTCCCGGCCACGTGGCAGGACCGCACTTCCTGGCACGGGACTTGTTCCGCTCAGTGTGAGCAGACGAGATGCACGAGCTCTCCCAGGCAGGAGCACTGAAGGGCCAGGAGCCACCACCGTGCGTCCCCTTGGCTCAGGCTGGCGGCTCCTCCAGGCCAGGTCCCCGAGCAATGCGACAGGCCGAGCCCCCCACTGACACATGATGGACACAGTGCAGAAGTAAACGCTGGTGGTTTGGGGCTTGTTGCCATGGCACAACCTATGCTCTCCTGACGAGGCTGACCCAGAGGTGACAGTGGACATGCAGGGGGAGCAGATGGCGGTCTGGGCAAGCCAAATTTGGCCCGACTACTGAGGTAAAGCAGGTCATCGGAACTGCCTGCCAAGACTGAGGGAGGCGGCCACCGTGGGTGCCCTGGGCCTCTGAGCATCTCTGTAGATGCTTCCGCTGTGCCAGGAGCAGCTGGCACACAGCGCCACAGCGAGTCCTCCCCTTCAGCACCAAGGACAACTGGTGCTACTAGAGGTGACATGCCCTGACTGGGCGAGGCCAGAAGGACGCCTGCCCGCTGTGTTTTGTAATTCACAGTAAGTAAACTGAGGCTGGGGACTGGCCTCCAATCGGGACTGTAGGAAAATGGATCTGCAAGTCGGGAAACTGGGATGTCCAGGAAATGTGGGTTTTCATTCTAACCAGGCCCTAGTTCTGAGAATGAACAAAGAATGGATCAAGTGTGGAACAGACCTGTGGCTCTGATTTTTCCCTGAAGAGCCTCAAGCCTGTGACACGCAAAGAAGTTGCTTGATACTTCACATGGGAATGGGATGGGAACCACAACTCGCACCATTCAGTCTTTACTCTAAGCCAGACACTGTGCTAAGCACTAAACTCATTTGATCTTAGCACCTGGCAGGCAAGATGCTCCTGTCCGCATCTGACAGACATGCATAGAGGTCGTGCTCTCTGCCCCGGAGCCTCATGGCTGGTCACAGGCCTGCCACTGTCCCTGGCACTCTCTTAACCAGCGGGCTCTCCTGTCTGACTTCTTTCACAGAAGTCACGTGACGCTTTCCCTTACAGCCTCATTCGGCCACAGAATCGCCTTCACCCGACAGTGGACAGACAGACCCTGCCTGACCGCCAGATGCTAAAGTGACAGCTCAGGCAACGGCTGGTACTGGGGGTGCAGGGTGCAGGAGGTCACAAAGGTGACCCCGTCCTGGCCCAGCACTCCTGGCCCTGACCTGGGCAGAGGGGACACTCACTTGAACGTGAAGGCCTCGGGGAGGAGGTACACACCGTCGCCCACCCGATACTGGACGCCATCTTTGGTGGCCGAGCTATAGAGGACCCGGCCGTCCAGGTCCTCGAGCTGCTCCAGGACCCTGGGGATCTCCTTCTGCCTCATTTCAGCCAGGCGCGCACAGCTCGCACAGAACCTGAAGGAGCGAAGGACAGAGACAGGAGCCTGAGGTGGCTGGTAGGGACGGTGGCAGTAGCCGCTGGCTTAATCCAGAAACGCCAGTGACCAGGAGAAGATACGCGTAGATGCTGGAAGGAACGGGCCATCCTGTACTTCAGGTTCACGCTTGGAGAGCGCATATTTGGGACCAGAGCCCAGAGACGGTATGCACCACGGGAAAATGACAAGCCAACCCCACTTTTGAGTATGTGATATGAAAACGCTAAGACGTCCACACACTGTCTAGGATATGGTGAAGAAGACACCGCGAGCAAGAACGCACAGAGTGGCTCGGTGAGGAGCTCAAAGGGTCAGAGGCCCAGGCTATTAACTCTATGAAGGCTGACGTTCACCATCATTCCTGACTAATAGGCCCTTAAAGGAGAGCGCGAGGCTGCCTTTGACACGGAGATCAGGTCCAAAGCCAGCCCCAGGCTGAGTGGAGAAACAGCAAGAGCAGCCATGCGAGTGCCCCCAGCGTCCACCCCGCCAGCCTCACGCTGTGGGTGCTACCACGCTCTGGAGGCATCGGCGCCACCTTAGTCAGGACAAGGGCGGTACAAGGGTTAGAAAGGAAGGCACGGGGTGCTAAGCATTACAAACAAAAAACAAAAAAAAAACCAATCAGGCCTCCCTAGAAGCTGTCACCCACCAGTTAGGATGAGAGGGAATCAAAAGATCACACTTATGAGAGAAAATACCCAAGAAATGAAAGCAAATGCGCCAAGGTCTGTGGCACTAATGCTGAGGAACAGCAAAAAGGCTTAAGATGGCAAGACGCCTGCTTGTGGACATGAGCCTTCAAAGGCAGCTCACGCCGAGGCTGTCCATCCACTTACAGTGACTGCAGCAAGCCAGGCAGGTCGTTGGTCAGCGAGGAAAACGATCAGAGGGCGCGGGGGGACCAAGCCAGCAGGGGGGAGCTGGTGAGGAGCCAGAGTGATTCACACAGAAGTATGGCGC